>NC_132988.1:121556551-121857500 GCF_048564905.1 Vicugna pacos
GGGAGAAGCTCACCAGGTTGAGGAGGGCAAGCGTGTCGTCGATTTTCCCAACAACCTGGAACAATCTGAACAATGGGAGGGAGACGGGGAAAGTCACACCATCAATAAACGTGGTCCTACCAGCACCAAACATGCTCCTGAGATGAAATGGTGGTCCACGGAGGCGGGAAGACGTGACCAGAGACCGGAAAGGGGCCGGGGACAGGCAGAGTCACCAAGGGTCAACTCAGGGCTGGAAACTAGCATCCCTTCTGAAAGCCGTCCGTGTCCCCCTGAGCATGTGGCCTTCTCCTGGGCTGCGCTCAGCGGCCTCGGTCCGCGACCTAGGAGGTCTGCACCCAGCCAGGGGCCTCCAGGGCCTCTCGGGGCTGGTACTCAGGGCTGGCTCTGGGGCTGGGCGCTTCTCTAAGTCAGAGGAAGGGGCCCTGTCCCCACTGGCGACCCACTGAGCCCTGGGTGACAAGGCCCCAGGGTGGACCTGTGCCACTTCTGGAAGCTAGGCCTCAAGCTCTCGGGTGTGGCCTCTGCTGAGCGCGCCCCCACGCGAGGCACCTGTGGCCCTGTCCACGCTACTGTGCCAGCAGCCTGTACAGCTACCAGCAGGACTAGACAGGGCAGCTGTGGCCCACCTGGCTTTCGCCAGCCCTTGGGCCTCCTTGCTTTCCGTGAACAAGGGAGGCAGAAGAGAAAAGGCCCCTCAAAGCCTTTAGAGGATCACTTGTCCCCACCAGAAAATCACTTTGCTGAAAGCAAGTACATGACATAAAATGTTAAGAGACACTTTTAAGGGACACGCCAGTGCCTCACGGGCTCCTGGGCTTCCGGCACCCTCAGCACCCCCAGTCAGAGAACATATGTAACCCAGATGTCAGCACCTCCCCTCCCACCCAGAGCCCATCCCTGGGGTTCTCCCTGCCCTGGCCTGGGGCTCAGACGTCCCCTGGGTCCTAAGGAACCTCTTCCCCCCAAAGAGGAAGCTCAGGCCCGACTCCTGTGTCCTGAGGCCTCCACTCTCCTCCCCAGAGTCTGGACCAGGATGGAGGGGCCTGCAAACGCGAGGTTGCACAGTGGCTCAGGCAGGCGGCAGCGCCGTGCCCGGCCCAGACGACACGGGCAGCGTGGGCCTGTGTTCACACGCCACCGCCCTTCACGTCCTGGGCCTGGGGTGGGAAGCCCCGTCATGGTTGTGAGCAGATGGGAACACAGAGGCCTGAGCACGAACCTGCGGTGAGGGGGAGGGGCCCACTAACACCCCCTCCTGGGTGCTCAGCCGCGGCCCACCCCGAGAGTGGGTGGCTCAGGGCCCAGGGCACACGTGCTGCCCCCGGCCCTCAGCAGGCCCAGGCCATACTGGGCACACACGCCGAGCCGCCAAAAATGTGGGCGTCAGCCTGGGGAGAGGCCCTGGCCCGGCCCCATACCGCGTGTGTGCTGCCCAGGCCACGGTCACAATGAGGAATGTCATCAGGTAGACGGCAATTCTGGTTGCTAGAAGCTTCTGTATGCTCTTGTCAAACTCCTGGAACAGAAGAGCATCACGTCAGAGACAGCTTCACTGCATGCACCCAGCAGCCCCGCCACAGGGCACTGAGACCCCAGGGCGGGAGAAGCGCTGAGAGGCTCGGCCTCTGTCCAGGCCCTGGTCACAGATGCACATTCCAGGGTCCTGGGCGGATCCCCCAGAATGCCAGCTCCCGGGCAGAGAGGTTCCTTCGAGCCACTCCAGGACCATGGCAGGGTCCTGTGGCAGCAAGGCCCGTGCTGCCACGGGAGCTACAGCATTGCCAGGTAACAGTCCTCCAGGAGAAGTGTCGCCTGGCGCAGGGTGCTGGGTGGGGCGGTAGGCTGGGCTTCCTCAGTGAGACCTCCAAGTGTGGCGCTGGTGCCTTTCCCATTCTTGCTGGTTCTCTGCACCCACATGAGCAGCCACTCCTTGCCTCACCGGTGGGTCCTGTGGCCTTCAGGACTCTCCTGTCATGTCCTGGCAACACCTTCTCTGAAGGAGGCACCCAACCGCTGTGCGGGCCCTTCTGTTCAGAGCTCTCGAGAACTAGTCAGCAGAGAGAGGGATGACTTCTCAGCAGAACTCATGACCTCCAAGAACATGACCCTGACCGTAGAGAGGTGAGGAGATCTAGCCTCATGTATGTCCCCGTGTCACCTCCTGGCATCTCACGTGCACACACCCACAACCCCATTCTGAAACTGGTGGCACCAAGGTCCCCAGAAGGTTCCAGCGCAGCCAGGTGAGTACCATGGCCCCTTGGGGGGACACGGCTTTCCTGAGCTCGGCCAGCACTCAGCACCAGGCCCCTTCGAGGGGCCCTGGAGCAGAGGGAGCTGCACAGGGCCCTTTACTTATTATGCCGGGGGCCGGCTGCCAACATCTGGCTCGACCTGCATTTCCATTCAGTTCGCATCCCAAGCACATGAGAAGCAGCGTCGTCACCTTCCCACAGGTGTAAAGGCCAAACCCCACACTCCCATGAACCCCAGTGGCCTCCAGGCTGAATGTGCTGGTCGGACCAGAGCCAGACCGGGGCCATGCATACGGGACCCAGCGCTGTGCACCCAGGTGCCTTGAGGTGACACTCACTCAGGAGAGGAGGCCCAGGGAGCCACACCTGCACACGCATGCCCAGGGGCTTCTGGAGGACTTCCATAACCATGTCAGGCTTCTAAGGTGCTACCTTAATCACCATCTTACTTATAAAACGGAAATACTCCAAGTTGGCTATAAATAGAAACTCTGCTTTAAAAAACCTGGTTTGCCACTTGCCTCCATGGCAAAACCACAAGTGTCCGTTTATCACGCAGGCCCAGGTGGGAGCATCTCCTGAGGCTGCCGGCCACTGGGCCCGCTGGTCAGGCAGGCAGGCCGCCCTCTGCTCCCCGAGCACCCACTCTGAGTGACACTCCAGGAGTGACTGGCAGAGACTCCAGGTGGCACAGGTCCCACACCAGCCATCAGCACCCCTTCCCTCCTCAAGCTTCCTCAGGGTTCAGCCGAGGGCACACCTTTGTCTGCAGGCTAGGGTCAGGCTGACCAGCATCGCTGGGGGAAGTGTCAGTCGGCCTGGCCCCTGGTCCCAGCCAGGAGCGCCCGCACAGAGCCCCACCTCCAGCTCATGGACTGTGAGCCCTCTGGACCCTCACCCACATGCCAGGTGCTGCAGACTGCCCCCAAGTACCTGTTCCGGGGAGATGTTCGTGTGGGTCACAGGCAGGATCTACGGGAACAAGACACAAAATGATGCGAGGGACAGCTCTCAGGCTGGGCACTGACTGCTTTTTGGATGCCATGGTGTTGGGGACCTGAGCCAGCCCTGGGCTGCTCCTCCCACCCCCTTGGCTGCCTGGGGCCTGGGGAGCTCAGGAGGCGGTGGGGACCCAGGCTGGGGTCTGGGCGGGGCCCACACGGACCATCACAGTGGCAATGATGGACAACAGTGCGTCACTGAAGCTGAGCATGCGGTGTGAGTGCTGGGTCCCGTCGGCAGCGTCCTCATCCCCTGGGCCTATGGAGGAGGCTCCCTGCACATTCAGGGCCGGCTCTGGGCTCTGGGGCCTGGACATGGTGGGGCCTGGGAGGAAGCACAGGTCTGAGCAAGAGCAATATACAAAACTCAACAACACATCTCTGAACTAGCAATAACAAATCTGACAATAAGCTTAAGATGACAATTACATTTACAATAGCATCAAAATACTTAGGAACACAGTTTAACAAAGAAGTACAAAAAGTTACTAAAGAGATTAAAGACCCCAATAAGGGGAAAGACAGCCCTTGCTCGTGGATTAAGAAACTTAGCATTGTCACGAATGAGCTACAGGCTCAGCTCAGTCCCTATCAAACTTCCAACTGCCTTCCCTGTAGGAGTTTACAAGCTGACCTTAAAACTCATATGGAAATTTAAGGAACCCTTGGCTATTTAAAGAGTAGCCAAAACAATCTTGAAAACGGAAAACAAAGGTGAGGACTTGCACTTCCCAATTTCAGAACTTAGTGCAAAGCCATGCTAGTCAAGTCAGTGTGGTACCAGCATAAAGACAGACGGACAGGCCAGTGGAGAAATCAGAGTCCGGAAGTAAACCTCTACGTTTGTGGTCAACTGATTTGCGTTAAGGGTGTCAAGACCATTCGGTGGAGAAAGAATTCTTTTCAACAAATGTTGCTGGGACAACTGGATATCAACATACCAAAGACTGAATTTGGAGAGTATCTTACACCACATCCAAAAATTAACTAAAAATGTGGCCCGGGTCTCAGTAGCCAAAAGGTGGATGACCCAAGTGTCCATCTATGGGTGAACATCTAAACAAAATGTGGCAAATACATCTACAACAGAATGTTAATTGAACTCCCTTAAAAAGGAAAGAAATTATCCTGTTACAAGATGGATGAACCCGAGGACACTATGCAGAGTGGAATAAGCCAGCCACAGAAGGACAAATACTGTGTGAGTCCACTTACACGAGGTCCCTAGAGGAGTCAGCCTTGCAGACAGAAAGTAGAATGGCGGCTGGCGGGGCTGGTGGGGAGGAGGGAGTTACTGCTCAGCAGGAACAGAGTTTCAGTTTTGTAGGATGAAGAGTTCTGGGGACGGGTGGTGGCGACGGCCGCACAGCGGTGTGAAAGTACTCATGCCCCTGAGCTGTGCGCTTAGAGGGTTAAGATGGCAGATTTTGTTATGTGTACTTTACTATGGGCAAATACATCCCAGGGCCTGGCACAATACATGTTCAAAAACATGTCAGCTGCACGTAACCTGCGTCACACACAAGTCCTAAGACTCGTGGTGACGAAGGAAGAAAACAGGACTGACAGTAGAGGAGGGCGGAGTTGAGAAATGATTTTTCTTTAATGAGAGAAGAGACAGGAGACTTTTAAAGTTCCAATGACAATAGGAGGAAAAGCTGAAAACTTGTACAACACGAAGTAACGAAGTACTTCGTTAGTAACGTACTTCGGCAGTAACGAAGGCTTGTGACCCTGGAGAGCACCACGCCCTGCGCCGGGCGTCAGCGGCAGACTGGGGCTGGACAGCCCCCCACAGCAAGTCAGCGCTGTCCCAGAGACGCCTCAGGGCACCGTGGAGCACGGAGCTTCCCTGGGTGGACTGAGTCTGGCGAAGCCCTCAGAACAAGGGGCGTCTGCAAATATTTATGACAAAGTGACGAGAACATGAGAGACATTTATCAAGTATTCACTGAGTGCCAAGCACCGTTCCGAGTACTTCATGCAAACTGCCTCTTCTCATTTTCAATGCTGTGAGGGTTACTGAAGACAAAGAGGAACTGGCTGTGCGTGTGTGTGACAGAGAGCGTGGTGTGACCACAGCACGAGGGCTGGAGCCCGGGCACAGCCTGCGAGGGGCACCTGAGGTGGGCTGGGGCTCACTCGTAGAGCCTCGTGTGCTCACTCAGGGGCCTGGACCTCACTGCAGGGACGGCGCAGGGACTGCGGGCTTCCCTTGCTGTGTCCGTGCAAGCTTGTTCACGTGTGTGTGGTTTATACATTCCGTACATTCCACTATCAGCTGTCTTCTCCCATTCTGGGCTGTGTTTTCATTTCCTCAACAATACACACGTATAGATTTTTTAAATCGGTAACTACTTTTTGAGCAGTTTCAGGTCTGCAGGAAACCTGAGGGAAAGTAGAGTTAGTTCCCATACCGTCAGCTCCCTGCCACGGTGTGGCACAGCTGGACACCGGACGGCCAGGCCACACTGCGTGCTCTGGTCCCATGGGTGGTTCTGACAAGTGGGCGACTTGCCCTCGCCATTAGAGGCACACGGGACACTTCCACAGCCCTAAGATCCCGTGCCCCCAGCTGCCTCTGCCTCCCCTGAAGCCCCTGGCACCTGTCACATCTTCCCTTTTCCAAGGTGTCACGCAGCCGGAATCAAACAGTAGGTAGTGTTTTCGGACTGGCTTCTCTTGCTCAGTAAGTGACTTTAAGGCCCCCGTCTTTTGGGGGCTTGGCAGCTCGTCTCTTCTCATCACTGAGTAAGATCCCACGTCACAGAGCACCACAGTGTGTCCACCAACCTAGGAAGCGCATCATCACAATGCACTTTGAAGCTCTCAACGCTGACGAGTCCTGGCTCTCTGTTCTTTTGTGGGTTGCTCTCTGCTGCTACAGTGAAAACCCTCACAGACTGTTTTCTAGAAGCTTTAGGTTTCACGTTTAGATTTATGATCTATTTTGATGCAAAGTACGGATGAGCATTTTTTAAACGCATGGATATCCAATGTTTCAAACATCATTTGTTAAAAAGACTACCCTTTCTCCAATTACCTTTACTCCTTATCCAAAGTCAACTGACCATACGTTTACTTGGGGGCCAGTTTCTGGGCTTGGTATCCTGTTCCATTGATCTACTTCTGTCATCTTCATACCAGTGTCACACCACCTGGATTACTGCGGCTTTGTAAGTACAGAAGTCAGAAAATAAAGGCACACAAATTTGTTCTTGTTCAGACTTATTCTAGTTTCTTTGCAGTTCCAAGTGAATTTTAAAACCAGTGTTGATTTTTATTTTTATTTTAAAATTTATTGTTTTTTTGGGGGGGTGTAATTAGGTTTATTATTATTTTTTAACTGAGGTCCTGGGGATTGAGCCCAGGACCATGCTAAGCACACGCTCTACCACTGAGCTATATGCCTTCCCCCCGACAGTGTGTCAATTTTTACAAAAAAAAGTCTGCTGGGATTTTAACTGGAATGGCATTGACTGATTAATTTGATTTCCAACACTGAATCTTCTAAGTTAACGAATACTGTGTATCTTTCCACTTATTAAGGTCTTTAGTTTCTCTAAAAGTTTTTCATTTTTCAGTTTATAAGTCTTGCACATCTTTTTTTTTCAGATTTATCCCAAGTATTTATTATTTTTGATGCTGTTTTAAGTGGTGTCTTTTTCTTAATTTCCACTTCCAGTATTTGTTGCCAGTTATTTAAAATTAACATGTATTTTTTACGTATTAACCATGTACCCTGCAGCCTGACTAAGCTCACCTGCCAGTTCTAGGAACTTTTCTTTCTTCTTTGTTTTTAAATCTAGAGCAGTGATTCTTAACTGAGAACCGAGAATTTTGCCCCTCAAGGGACATGTGCAATGCCTGGAGACCCTCTGGTTATGACAAGTGGTGTGTGTTCCTGGTACCTTGGAGCTGCCAAACATCCTACAGTGCACTGGACACCTCTCCACCCTGGCAAGGAATTACCTGGTCCACAATGTCAGTGGTGCCAAGGCTGGGAAACACTGACATGGATGATCACGTGGGTGATTTTCCATATATCTGCGGTTGATTTCTACCTTAACTCCACTGTGGTCAGAGCGCATGTGCCCAGAGCGTGCCCCATCTTGGTCCGTGTTGTTTACGTGTTCGACTCTGTGTGTGCCACTGTCACCATGTAGAGCATTCCACACATGTCCAGTCAGGCTGGTCAGTGGTGTCACTCACCTCTACCACGTCCCTGGTGATTCGGGGTACTTGCTCATCTTTTGTTGAGAAAGACGTATTGAAGTGTCCACCTCAACAGTGGGTATGTCTATCTCTCCTTGCTTAGTTTTATTTTAGTTTATTAGTTTTGCTTCATGTATTTCAAAGCTTTATTATTAGGTGCAAAGCTGTTTAGTATTGTCATGTCTTTTATGAATTTACCCCTTCAACATTATATAATGATCTTAATTTTTGGTAATAGTCTTTGTTATGAAATCTACTACAGAGGGAACAAGTTTGGGGGTGAAGACTATAAATTCAGTTTCAGACACATATATATGAGGTGTGCTGTCTAAGACTAAATGTCTAAGAGCTCAGGAGGGAAGTGTGGTCTGGAGACAGATATGTTTTTGATTTTTTTATGGAGGTAGTGGGGATTGAATCCATGTTCTCATGCATGCTAAGCACGCACTCTACCCACCCCAGAAAAAGATCTGGCTTAGGACAGTGTTACCAGAGCACCTAGGACAGGGCCAGTATAGACAGGTGCTCCACAGGCATGAAACACCAAGTCTGAACAGACTCTCACTTCAAAGTCATCGCACTGTTTAGAAATCTCCACCTGACCCTAGGTCCTGCCAGAATGAATTCACAGCCTCAAACTCAAATGAACCCTCAGACTGTATCACACTTTCCACTGAGTTATTCACTAGGTTTTCTGCAACAGCTATTTTGGATTTCTTTCCACACTGCTCAACTCTCAGCTCCTACTTTCCTTCTAATTCTCAGTAGATGTTTTCTTTTCCTTATTCACAGTGAAAATAGAAGTTATCAGAGAATCCCTTTGCTTTCATCCCAGTAAACACAAGTTACTTGCAACGGCAACCCATCTTCCTTTCTGTGACACTTAAAAGTGGTTTTCCTGTGTTCAAAGAGAACTTCGCTGCATGTCACTCCCTCCTACCTTGCAGAGGACCTCGCTTCACACCTGCCTCTTCTGCCCTAGCAAACCTCTCTCACTGGCTCCCTTCCACCAGCTTTAGGCTGCTCCAGAACCTCCCATCTTAAATCATCTCTGCACCATCATCACTCAAGCTCCCACACTTCCTCCTCCACAGCCAAACACCCAGTTACCTACATCTCCATTTCTGTATCCTTCGACTTCTGGTCAGCCCACCATGCCAATGAAACAGTATTACTCTTAGCAAGATCATCAAAAGTCTCACTGTTGCTAAATCCAACATACACCTTTTACTCCTTTTCCTATTTGACTTTCAAATGGCATTTGACACGCTTAAGTATCTTTTCTCTCCTAGAAACATCTTCTCTCTTTGGCCCCATGACATAACGTTCCCTTGGTCTTATTCCTGCTTCCCTGGCCACTCTTCGCTCTGAAGACTGTAACCTCTTTTAGTCCAACCTCGTTGTCGCCACTGGTGCTCCCTTCAAGTCAACTGCCACCCATATGCTAGGGACCAACAAACATCTGTCTCTCTCCTTCCCGAGCCCCAGTCTCTGTATTCCATTGCCCAGACAGGCAAGCTGGTGGAAAGGCCGCCTGACTTGGGTGGACCCTGGCCACGTGGCTGAGGAATGACACTGCTGAGCATGTGTCACGCCCAAAGCGGAGGGTGGGCGGGAATTAACTGTACTGTGACTTCTTCTCCAAGGTATGCTAGGCTCACTAAACTGGACACTTAGAAAGCACTGTATGGACTAAGCTACTTTATTATAATTATAAGAATAACACGTGTTAACCTGTCTGGAAAGAGATTTTTAATAGCTTGAAATTCTAGGAGGGTTAGGCCGCCGACTGGGGCTTTCGGCTGCCTCTTCCAGTTTGGGAACGAACACTCCATACAGGTACCTGCAGGAAGCAGCCAGGTAACTTAAGTGAGCCAAGTGGGTCAGGCGAGTGGTCGTGTCTTACCTGAGGGGCAGCTCTAGGTGATTGGTGACACTCGGGATTCTGGATCCAATGTTGCCAGATCTGATTTTCCTACGGAAGCTGCAGGACTGGGTATTTAAAGCGTAAGTCTTTTATTAACAACCAACTCATTAAAAAAAAAAAAACAACAGACACCGCGGACCCCACCAAACCGACGGGCGAGGAGCTCCCCGCTGCCCGGCGTCGCGGGAGTTCGATCGCTCGGGGACGTCCCCCGACCCGCTCCTCCGCCGCGCGGCCCGGCACACGCCGCCCTCCGTACGGCGAGCCCCTGAGCAGCAGTCTCCGCAGAAACAGCCACGTGGGGACGGTTGGGAGCCGGGCTACCTGGGCGGGAGCCGCCGCAAACACCTCCCGCGAGCTCGACGGCGGAAGTCCGTCTCGAGGCCGGCGCGCCGCGCACGCGCGAACCGCGAGCAGCGCTCTGCGCACGCGCAGCCGCCGCGAGGCGGAAGTGAGGCGCTACGCTCTTCCGGGCGGCGCCGCGGCCCCGCGCCTGCGTCGCGCCGTCGGGCGGAAGCTGGGGCGGCTCGCGGCCGGCGGTTGCCCAGCGGACCCGGACGCCGCTGGACCCCGAGCCCTCCGCCCGGCGCCCGCTGCCGGCCGCCGCCATGTCGCTGCTGCAGTCTGCGCTCGACTTCCTGGCGGGCCCGGGCTCCCTGGGTGGCGCTGCCGGCCGCGACCAGACTGACTTCGTGGGGCAGACGGTGGAGATGGGCGAGCTGCGGCTGCGGGTGCGGCGCGTCCTGGCCGAGGGTGAGGCCGGGGCCGGGGGCGCGAGCCGGTCGCGGGGAGGGTCGCCGCGGGGCCGAGGGTCACGGCCGGCCGGGAGGTGGCTGCTGAGGGTGAGGCCGGTGTCGGGCTGGGCACTTCCTTGTCGGAGGCCTGGGGTCAGGCTGGGGCAGGGGAGTGGAAGCAGCAGGCGTGGGGCCGACCGCGCCTGGGGGAGGGGCTGTGGCGGTGGGAAGGACGTTGGGCAGGCGGGGAGCGTGAGTGCGGGGCCACAGTGCAGGCGGTGGCGGGGCGGAAGGGTGCTGCAGGGCTGCAGGCTGGAGTCTGGGGGCGGGCAGTGGGGCTGGGTGGGTATAAGCCACGGCCCTTCCCTCGCATCTAGGGCAGTAGTAGGGGAGTGGGACGCGACTGGACCTCTGGACAGAGGTAGGGCTGGCT
Source organism: Vicugna pacos (assembly GCF_048564905.1). Taxonomy (NCBI): domain Eukaryota; kingdom Metazoa; phylum Chordata; class Mammalia; order Artiodactyla; family Camelidae; genus Vicugna; species Vicugna pacos. The sequence goes on from NC_132988.1 coordinate 121,567,120, forward strand.
CTCCTCAGGTGCCGGGAACTTGGGCGTGGGTGATTGCAGTTCCGCTCTCCTGGAGCGTTGGACAGCCGGCGCAGTGTCCTTTAACCAGGCTTTCCCGTCTTACCATCCGAGCGTTCCCCTTGCCTCGAACGTCTGTCTGTGAGTCCATGGAACTTACGGAGAGCTGAGCTAACAGCTGTTATCTGTACCGAACATTGCAGGTTGGGCTGGTCCGTCGGGGAGGAATTTCCGGGTAGAGCTTTAGTCGGCTGTGTTTCTGCTGCTGTTTCTAGCTTCCTGAACGCCCTCTCCCTTCCCTTCCTCGCACTAGAATTTATCACCAGTGTTGCCGCGGTCCTGTTTTCTCCTCTGGGTTTTTCTTTGTTGTCCAGTGGCGCGTACAAGGGTATGTTGGATTCCGCTAGCTGTAGCGCTCGCCAGCTAAATACAGACGGCTTTGGGGCTGGTGCTGAAACAGAACTATATCCCCTGTGTTAGGATGGGGCGGGGGAGCGCTAGAGTGAACGACCAAGCCTGTCTCTGGTGGCTCTCAGACCTGTAGGCTCACCCTGTCAACGGCGGGCACCCCTGCTGCCATTTGAGCTCAACCAGCTGACCATTTTGATGCCCGTCTCCTGAAGGCCTGAGGCACTACTCTGGCCTTAGCATCATCACACACTTTTTCTCCAGGGTCAGAAGCAAAGAGATTTGGGTTGATTTGGTGAAGAAATTTTAGGCTCTTTTGGGAATGGGGGTGTGGTGGGGCCGTATCTCTAGTAACATTATGAAGTGTGATATTTTGGCATATCTGCTAGAGCGAGAGTTTCCCCAGATCAGTCCATTTATTCTGAAGACAGCAGGCAAGTATTTTGTTTCTTCCGAAAGTTTATAGTGGAGAGTACATGGTTTCTGCCTTGTGGAACCTAAAGTAAGACACATGCTCTAAAAAGACAGCTCACTGCAGGGGCCCAGCTGAGGTGCAAGGGGTGAGAATGAACCCCTGCCAGGTGCAGGGGCAGGCCAGGGGTAGGAGAGTGGGAGGGGAAGCGGGTCATGGAAAGAAGGAAGCTCATGCCCGTGGCTTAACACCTAGAATGAAGAACAAGGAAACGGGGCAGCTGCTGTGGTTGTGCCACAGAGTGCGCTCCCCTGGCTGTCTAGGCAGGTCAGGAGCCACAGTCACAGTGCGGCTGTGAGCTGTGGACTTCCTCCTCTTAAACTTCACCGGTGGTTCACAGCCTCCAAAGCTCGTAGACTGGGAATTCAAGGTGCTTGTATAAGCATGAGCAAGGGCCCAAACCCAAAACCCTTGGGTACCTACCTGTGTGTCAGAGTTCTTCAGAACTTAGAAAAACAGTGCGTTCCTGTGTGTCCTGGGATACTGCCCCGGGACTTGAGGAAGTGTTGTACGGTCAAATGCATGAATGTGTTTGTCACTGAATGAGTGAGTATCCTCTCTGTGGGATAGTTAAGTCTTCTGACAGCTTCACCGCACTTCATGTCAGGTGTTGCCCCACGTGAGTTTGTAATAGATCAGGTTTCGCTATCACATGTCTTAGGGAAAAAACATTGGTCTTTGTAGCTTTTTGGAATTTGCACTTGTCACCTGAAGTGAGTTGTAGGGCAGAACTGTGGAGCCAGATAGGTTTCTAATCTTTCCAGAATTTGTTCAAAATTTTCACTTTTTTAAAGCAGGTTATCGGGAGTACCCACAGCTCTGAGATGCCCAGTCCTGGTGGACTTCAAGTACATTCTGTGTCCTCTTGTCTTGGAAGCTGTGCTCCTGCTTCCTCTGCTAGAAAGGATAACAGGGGTGGGTCGCTGTGCCCAGGCTAGGGTCTCGCCACTCAGGCCGCCACCTCTGTGCGGCTGCTTTGTCCTCTGGACTCGCGGCGGGTGAGGCGGACGACGTGGTGTGTGGCCACTGCGGTGTAGCTAGAGCAAGGCCTGCAGCCGTTGTGTAGTCTGTGTGGCAGGTGGTATGTGAACCTGAGGCATCAGCACCCGTTTACTGGAATGCTTGTGTGCCACGCGTGGTGTGGTTCCTGTTCAAGGGTGTGTGTTCTCTCTGGGGTCAGGGCTCACCTGAGAAGCCATGAGGACACCCCCATGTCACCTCCCAAGCCCTGGACGTCCGCCTGCTGCCTTCTGGCCACAGCTCTCAGCGGGCTCCTCCGTTGTGATCGGGTGAGGGCGCAGGGAGTGCACGGTGTGGCTGGAGCGGCAGTCGCGGGACCCTGTGGTAGTCAGGACTCTTGGCCGCAGGTTTCAGAAACCACTGAGGTTGGTGTCGTGGAGGCAGAGGACCCAGACCCTCCTGTAGGGGTGCTCAGCGCTTGCTCGGGTGGGTTTTGAAGATGGCTGGGCTGCCGTGGCACATCTCCCACTGAGGAAGTGCAGCTGGGCCCTCTCTCCCAGGGAGGGCTCTGAGTGGACGTTTCTTCTTCGGATACCACAGAGCACAGATAGGCAGGGTCTTTGCAGCAGGGGCATGGGGCTTGGGCAGCTGGTTGATACCATCGGGATGCGACAGCCCCCATCTGGTCCCGAATGCTCGCTGTGCCCCTCCCCGCCCCGGCAAATGGGCAGCTTTGAGGTCAGCCATTAACTACGGTGACAGCGCCCAGCCCGGGATAGAAACGTTCACCACAGCAGCACTTGTGGGGTCCTGACTACTCGCAGAGCGCAGTCCCTGGTGTCAGGGCCATGATGATCCTGACAGTGCTGAGGTCTGGGTGTCTGTAGCTTCCCAGAGTTGCAGGGGATTGGGGGGTGATGGTGGAGTTGGGGTGGGAGCCCAGGGGATACTCTGGCCTGGGGGAACGGCTGGGTCCATCTTAGGTGTGTCCTGGAGAAAGATGTGTCCAGAGGACATGAAGGTAAAAGAAGCTGCTGGAGCGGCTCCCAGTGGGCATGGTTGGGGGGCCAGAGTGGGGCGTCCATGGGCGTGTAAGTGCCCGGAGCGGGACACAGTAGGGGGAGATCTCCATGGCAGGTGGCCACCCTGGGGAGGGGGCTCTCCTTCCTCCTCTCATGGCCCTGCCGTCTGCGTGGGGCCGTGTCTCCCTGTCAGGTAGGTAGCAGGCTGTGATCTTGGGCGCACAGGGGAGATAACGCAACTCTGCTCCCGGGAGAGTCCGGTTCTTAGAAACAGCGCTGATGGAGAAAGCTCGTGGAGATCCCCCAACTGCCTCCCGTGCTGCTGCCCCAGCTTCCTGGGTGCTTGCTGTCCCAGCCAGCGGTGCCCCTCACCCTATGGTCCGTGACCCTGTGCCATGGGAGGACAGGCCGCAGCCAGTCTCCCCGCATCCGCCTCACTTTGGCGCGCACGAGTGGTGTCTGGTTCTGTTGATCGGTGCTTCTTTGGTTCATGAGTTGGAGAGTATTTCAGTGCCTGTTGGTCATTCAGGCCCGCTCTGTAGTTGCATGTTCACATGCTGTGCCTCTGTCTTTTAATTAAAAGTGATTTAAATTGAGTCATTTACATGGGGCGGTGTGGAGTTTAAGTGCTTTGACAGAGGCAAGCGTGGTGACGCAAACACCGTGCAGAAAGGACAGACGAGGCGCCCCAGGGAAACTTGTGCCCCAGACGCCCCGCCCTGCCGCCTGCCTGGTTTCCTCTTTTAGAAGGTCACGAGTGTGGCGCACGGAGCCCTGCGTGTTCACCACCGGCCTTAGGGGTTCCGGGCTCGCTGCCCTGATGCCTGCGGCCTGCGTGTGCACCCCGGCCGTGGGCCTGCGTGTTTCTGTTTTGGACTGTCAGCAGTGAAGCTGCCAAGGACGTTTTCACAGGGTTTCTTGTGTGTGTGGACATGTGTGTGTTTCACTCTTAGGTGAAATACCCAGGAGTGGACCGCTGGCCTTTAGGCCAGGTGTAGGTTTCACTTTACATGAAACAGCCAAACCCCTCGGATTTGGGCCGCGCCAGGTACCTCCGCCCCAGCGCGGCGCCTCGGTCGCCCACTGTCCTTGTGACAGCGGCTGGGTGTGTTCTTGAGCATGCACAGTGGCTGAATTTGTGCCTCCTTGGTGGTACAGCATGGAACACGAACACGTTTTCACCTGCTGACTCTCCAGTCGTGTGTCTTTTGTGTGTGTGAAATGTTTGTCCAGGTCGTTTCTCCACTTTTTATTGGGCAGCAGCTGTGGGAGTTCTCTGTTACTCCAGACGTTGAGTCCTGTCCTCATATAACATGTGACACGTGTGTGAGGAGGCGGAGATGAGACTGCCCCGATTCCGCAAGGCGCGCGGGAACGGCTGCCTAGGACAGGGTCTCGGCAGTGCCCGGCGTGGCCTTCCTTCCTGGGTGTTACGTGCTGGTGTTACTGTTTTCATTTGAGCTCTTCGTTTTGAGGTAGTTGTAGATTGACGTGCAGTTATAAGCAGTGATGCAGAGAGGTCCAGGCGCACCACCTGCTTCCCTATGGCAGCGTCCTGAGAAGCTGGCATTGCTGTCACAGCTGGGAGCAGGTGTTCGCATCCCCATGAGGGCCCCTCGTGCCTTTCGTGGCCACACCCACCTTCTGGACCCCTGGGAAGCACCTCTCTGTTCCCCTTCTCTGAAACTTTGTCATTGAAGAATGCTGTGGAAATGGAATCATGTCGTGTGGGCTTTCGGAATTGGCTTTTTTGCCTAGCATGACTCCCTGGGGACCTGTCAGGTTGTGTGGCATCGTTTGTCCCCTTCTGTTGCTGCAGAGCATGCAGGGTGTAGATGTACAGTATTTTACTCAACTGTTCGCTCCCTGGAGGACATCTGGGCTGTTTCCTGATTTTTTGGGGCAATAGAAATAAAGCTGCTCTAAACGTTGGCGTGTGGGTTTCCGTGTGGACCCATGTCTCCGTTTCTCTGGAGCAAATGCCCAGGAGCACAGGCGCGGTGCCATGTGGCGGCTGCACGTTTGGTTGTGGAGAAAGTGGCCAGCCTGTTTTGTTTCTGGAGGAGCCACCCTGTTTCCCGTTTCCCACTGGCAGCGGGTGGGGCTCTTCATCTGCTCAGGCTGCTGAATGGGCCACAGACTCTGTAGTGTAAACAGCAGGTGGATTTTCCGGTCCTGGAGGCTTGGAGTCTGAGGTCAGGTGACGGCAGGGTGGTCTCTGGTGAGGCCCCTCCCCTCAGTGGGCGCTCGGCACCTTCTTTGTAGACCAGTGGAGGGGCTGTCCTGGGGTCTCCCCTCTTCCTCCAGGCCTGTTGGATCAGGTCCCCGTCCTAGGATCTCAGTTAACTTAATCACCTCCCTGAATGCCCTGCCTCCAGATGCGGCACACTGGGGGCTGGGGCTTCAACATGTGATGTGCAGGGGGCACATCTGTGTCGACACGGGGTGATCCGGTCTGTCTGCGTCCTGACCGGCGCTCTGTTGCATGTTGCCTTCGCCCTGACAGCTGTGCAGTGAGCGCTCACGGAGGCTGTCGGGGCGTCTGCCTTCAGGATGGCGATGTGCTTGCTTCCACCCGCCATCCTTGCAGGGGAAGTGTCTCTGTGTCTTTTGCCTGTTTTCGAATTGTGTTTTTGTTCTGAGTTTGAGAGCTTGTCATGTGTTGTGATGCGAGTCCTCCATCAGAAGCGCTTGCAGGCTTCTCTGGCAGCTGCAGCTGGGCGCTCTGTCCTCTGAACAGGGTCTGCCAGTGTCTCCTGTGTGAGCCCTGCTCTTGCTTTTGGGTCTGAGGCCTCTGCAGGGATCTGGGTCTCCAGGGCTTCCCTCCTGGTTTTCTCTAAAAGGCTCATAGCCTCCCATTTGCGTACTCTGTGTTAGTTACTGTGCAAGGTGTCAAGTTTAGATGGAAGCTCTTTTTGTTTGGCCTGTGGATGTCCGGTTGCTCCAGCACCGTTGGTGGAAACATAGTCCTTCCTCCACGGAGTTGCTTTGGAGCCTCTGTCGGAAATCACTTGGGCATATTTGTCTGGCTCTTTTTCTGGATTTTTCTCCGTTGTTCCATTGATCTATGACTCTGTCCCTCCCCCAGTGCCACATGGGCTTAATTGCTGTAGCTGTGTAACAGAATTTGAAATGGGGCACTTTTTTTAAGTTAGGAAAAATTTCAGAAATGCTGAAAAGTATAAAGAGTAACAGAACACACAGTTTTGTCTCTGCTATCTAGAGTTAATAAATGTTAGCTTTTTCAGAAAGAAAAGTCACGTTTGGCTCCGGAACCTTTGTAAAAACTCAGGCGTCACAGGTGCTGTTGCAGGTCCCTCTGCCTCCTGGTTGCCTCTCTCTCTCTCTCTCTCTCTCTCTCTCTCTCTCTCTCTCTCTCGCTCCCTCTCTCCAGAGGCAGCCACACCGTGAGTTAGTGCACATGCTTCCTGTTGGTGTTTTATACCTCGTCTGCGTGTTCTTGTACACACAGACAGCGCCTGATATGCTTTTGGGGCGTTAAATGTAATCTAAATGATGCTGTGTTTTAATATCTTAAAAGTGCTTTCACTTGGGACCTTTGCTCAGTACACATTTCTGATCGCCCGCCCGCTGTGTGTCAGGCACTGTTCTAGCTGCTGGCAACACAAATGTGAACGACCTGGGTGGCGTTTCTGCCTTCTGTGTCTACAGCCTGGTGGGAGAGACGGCAGACAGGTATCCCAGTGAGTGTAGTGCAGCACCAGGTATCAGGAGGTGCTGGGGCGCGCTGGGGAGGGGTGAGTCAGGCTGGGGTGCCCCCGCGGGGCTGTGGGGGTGGTCGTGGGCTTGGTGAGTCTGAGGAAGTGCAGCCGTGTCCGTGTGGCTGCAGCTGGGAGAGAGGCCAGAGAAGGGTCCCCAGGACTGTGTCACCTTGCTAAGGTCCCTTTTCAGTCCTGGAGCCTTTCGGTAGAGTCCTGGAGGTTGTGTGCTTTACAGCCTATCGCCTGTAAGTAAGCACTGTTTTAGTCCTTCCTTTCTGATCTTCCTGCTCCTTGTTGGATTTTCTAGCCTCCTTGCGCTGACGGGGCTCCAGTCGAGCGTACTAGAGCTGAGAGCAGGCATCCCTGTGTGGTTCTTGGTCCTAGAGAGAAAACACCGGGAAGTCTTCTGTTAGCTGTGGGCTTTCCGTGGTTGCTGTTTCTCAGATTGAAGAAGTTTCCTCTGATTCCGAGTTTGTCGAACGTTTGCTTTTACTTCACTACTTAAAAATCGCGAGTGGATTTTACACGCGGACAGATGTTCCTCTGTGTCTGCTCGGGCTCCTCCGTCCCTGGTGGTTAATGGTGTGTGCACACTGATTGCTGTTCAGTGTTGAGCCAGTGTTGCCAACACTCCTGGGGTGGAGCCCACGTGGTCACAGCGTTCTGTCCTCACTGCATGTCACCAGAATCACTTTGCTGGTCTTCTCCAAGGATCGTTTATTTCCACACTGATGAGTGATTTTGGTCTGTAATTGTATCTTTATTGTCTTCTCTGCCCCAGAAAATAGGCAGGGAACTGTTTTCTCCTCTTATCTTGGCAAAGACTTTGTGCAAAGATTGTTGTGCTTTCTTCGCTTCAGTGCTTGATAGAACTCACCAGCGAAGCCATCTGTTTCCTATTTCTACTATCTATTTTATGGATTTTCATCTGTTTTTCATGTGGATTTTTTTATTACTTAAATTTTCTCATGTCTGTCTTGAGATAAAAATGACATACAGGAACTTGGCACATACGTGTCAGAACACTTTGAACATGTGCAGCGGAGTGCGCATCAGCGGAGCCACCGCTGTGATCAGGGTGGGAGCCATCTGGAGCCCGCGCAGTACCCCCCTCCCACCGCCGTCAGCCCCACCTCCCCCCCCACCGTGGGCCCCTGGCCTGCTGCGGGCCAGCCTCTGTCGCCGCACATCGTGTGTGTGTTCTGGGGCTTTCTGTGTGGGCACGTGTACTTCTTCCTGGCCCTTTCTTCCCAGCAGCTGTCTTTGCGTCCCGTGCCATGTGCTGGCGGTACCCGTCTGACCTGGGGGTGAGTGTGCTCCCTGTAGGGGCAGCTGGCTCCTGCCTCATTGCTGGCGTACGGTGGGTTGTTTCCAGCTTGGGCAGTTCCGCACAAGGCTGCTGTGAACGCTCGTGTACAGGTCTTTGTGTGGGTGTGTGCTTCCATTCTTCCCCGGGAAATACCTGGCAGTGATGACTGGGCTGTGGAGGGGCTGTGTGCTTAACTTGTCAAGAAGGCCAGACTGTTTTCCAAACTGATCGTGCCATTCGGTGTCCCCCGAGCAGGGTCAGCAGGGTGCACGGCACGAGGGGTGAGCAGCAGGCCCTTGTGGTGTAAGTGTGCCTTCCCGCAACGCGCAGGGACGTGGAGCGCTTTGTCACGTGCCTGTGTGCCAGCTGTTTATCTTGGCCACGTGTCTTTTCATGTATTTTGCCCATTAAAATGTTGTTGAACTGAGCTTTCTTCACATTTTGTGGGTAGAAGACCATTACTGGGTGTGTGATTGGCAAAGTCCACACCCAGGGGCTTATCTTTTCACCCTCTCAATGGTATAGTTCAAAAACCAGAAGTTCTTCACTTTGAAGAAGTCCATTTATCGTATTTTTCATTTATGGATCATATTTTTGTCTTCATATCTAAGAAGTGTTTGCCTGACCTAGGGTTGACTTTTCACGTGTGACTGCCATCCCTCAACCTTCCTGAACTCATTTACTACTTCTGGGGGGTGGGTACAAGGTTGTCTACGTAGGCAATCACGTTGCCTGCAAAGAAGAACTTTTTTCTTCTTCCTTTTCAGTCTGGTTCCTTCTGTTTCTTCTCTTGCCTGATTGTCCTGGCCAGGACTCCCAGTAAGGTGCTGAGCGTTTGCCTTGGCCCTGATCTTAGAGGGAGCGTGGGGTCCCTGTGCGTCTCTCAGAGCTGCCCTTCACCTTCTCTCCCGCCTTTGCTGAGAGTTGTGGGTTTCACGATGTCATTCCCCACTATAGGGAGCTAGGAAGAGCGAAGCAAATGGAATCAACAGAATTACACTGATTTTCACTGTTAGACTGACTCCACCAAGTTGTGATGTTTTGTGCGTGTCTGTGTGCTGTTGGCTTTGATTTGCCAACGCTGAATTTTATTTAGAATTAACGCTCTAAGGATTCTTCCGTCCATGTGCATGTGTGATATTGGTCATTGATTTGTTTTTGGAGAACTGCTTTTGGTTTTGGTGATTTTTCCCTCATTAATCTCGTTCTTATGTTCATTTCCTTCCTGCCTCAAAGCAAGATGTTTAAAGGGCAATATTACACCAATTGGGGCTGTTACTGTTGCAGAAAACAAACTGCGGCCACAAGCCCAGCCTGTATTTTACTTAGTAAAGACATTTTTGAAGCTCATTTTTGAGTAAAATCACAGCACTGAACTGACACGTGTATTTTTCTAACTTTCAGGAGGGTTTGCATTTGTATATGAAGCTCAGGATCTGGGAAGTGGCAGAGAGTATGCACTGAAGGTAAAAAGGGTGACAGCATTTTTATGTGGTTTTAGTTCGTTTTAAAGGAAATCGCTAAGTGACATTTTCAGAGGTTTGTTCCTTCTTTATTTTATGTTTCTTTCTTACAGTCTGTGTCTGGTTGTCTTATTTGTTATTTCAGTGTGAAGCCACCAGCAGTTCTGAGGACTTTAAAGCTGTGGCTTCCAGCTTTGGGGCGGGGACCCAGTGGAGGGTGGAGGGTGACCTCACAGTGTTGATCCTGCCAAAATAAGGGCTCCACAGATGCCAGGAGTTTGAAAGCCACTCATGTGCAACAACGTGTCACAGTGTACCTGTAAATGGGCGGCGGGGTCATCCGGCCCATGTCGGGTGCTGGGCGCACAGGCTGGTTTGTCTTGAGACTCGCCGAGGGCTGGTCTTGGTGCACAGCTGAGCTGGGGGCGTACTTGGACTGTGCGGTCCAGAGCCAGACCCACGTCTCCCCTCCCTTCCCTCTAGCCTGTTTGAAGAAAACCCTCCTGTTTTTAGTTTTTCTTGCATCCTTGGATCGTGACCATTTCCGAGGGTCTTTAAACTCTGTCAAGTTTCTACGTGAGTTAGGCAGGGTGAGCTCTTAGATGCGTTGTGTTTGTTCTCTTGGATGCAGCATGGAAAGAGCAAATCTTTCATTTTCTCTCGTGTGTTCTTTCCCGATACAGAGATTACTGTCTGACGAAGAGGAGAAGAACAGAGCCATCATTCAGGAAGTTTGTTTCATGGTATCCTTTCTGGGGACTGAGCGCAGACCTGGTCGCGTGGCGGGGCCCGCGCCCGGCTCCTGACGGCACCCTTCTCGATGTGCTTTCACTGGGCTTCCCTGTGGCGTGTCTCGCACAAGGGACTTTTCTTCTTGTTCTTCACTCTCAGGGTGATAAACAGGGAGGGTCTGTAGCTTTGGGAGTGGAGGTGGGTGTCCCTGACAAGAGGTCTACAGGCCCTGGGGGTGGGCCGACCGGTGCCTCTGCCCTATGTCTGCCCCTCGTTCCCTGATGTGGCCCACGGCACCCGGCAAGTGGCTGTGCCCCCAGCCCCTCACCAGGCCTGGCTCCATATTGATTCTGCTCAGGGCTGGGGTCTGTCTCACGTCTCACCCTGGCTGGAGCGCTTGGGGCCTGGGTGTCCGTGCACAGAGGGCCCGTCTTGCTTGCTCCCCACTCCTGCACACGTTCTCCCCAAACTGGGGCTTTGCCCTTTGCTGTCAGAATCAGTTCTCTTCCGTCCTGAAGCACTGTCCACTGCGAGCCTGCCAGCCGCTTGGGCTGAGGGTGCTCACCTCGCTGGGCTTGAGTGGCTGCGTGTACCGTCACACCTCAGCCCTGCCGCGCCCTGTGCTGCTGCCTTGCTCGGCTGGGGCTGGGTGTGGCCAGCCCACTGGGGTCTTCACCCTAGCCTGTCCTTCTCCTGCTCACACCCCCTGCATCCTGGCTGCCCCCACCCCCTTGCATCTTTCTGCTCTGACACCCTGCCATGGTGCACTCTTTGGATTCGGTGTTTTGACTATAGAATTGTGTACATGTTTGTTCTCAAACATGCAGGCTTATACCTTCTCCTTTAACAAGATCCCCACAGAAAAAACTTTCAGGTCACCCCAATATCGTCCAGTTTTGTTCTGCAGCATCAATAGGAAAAGAGGAGTCGGACACGGGGCAGGCCGAGTTCCTGCTGCTCATGGAGCTCTGCAAAGGTCAGGTTCCAGCAGGTCTGAGCCCCGACAGCAGGGTGCGCCCGGGACCTTCGCTCCTGAGACCCACTGGTCCTAGTGGAAGAGCGTGGCTAGCTGCCTGGCGGGAGCTCTTGCACCCCCACCCTGCCCATGGCCTGTCCCAGCCCTGGGGGGAGAGTTCCCCTGGGTCCCCGCCCTGGGGGCGAGAGCAGAGCTGGCCCTGGGAGGAAGGGTGAGCGCTGGCACCCTCGTGCGCTCTGGGGCAGCAGGAAATAGTCAGGCAAGGCTGGGAGCTGGGCCTGTGGGAGCTAGGCAGCTGCCTCGGCCCTCAGGGCTGGGCCCTGTCTGCAGTGCAGCAGGACCCACACTGGGAGGTCCCTGAGCTGCCCCCGTTCCTGTGGTTGGGCAGCATGTTCCCCTTGGAGGCCCTGCCCACTGGGTCCCCGTCTGCCTTGTGCTCTGCTGCTGGCAGTGGACGTGTGTCTTTGTGTTTTCGGCTGTTTGTGTCTCTGGTTCGTGTGCTGTGTTCCCCGTTCACCATCCAGGATGCTTTGGCTTTGATGTTCGGTTTTAGAGGCTGTGGCTGCCCTTCTGCAGGTGCGTGCGGGCCTGGGGTGCAGGAGGCGCCAGGAGGGGGGCCTGGTTGCCCACGTGTGTCAGGGGCATCCTTGATGCTGCGATCTCGTGAAGCCCACCACTGCGTGTGGCGTGGGCAGGACCGCCTGCCTGGGCTGGTGCGCGAGGCCCAGGCTGAACCCTCAGGGTGCTCGCAGAGCAGGTGTGGTAGTGCCTGACAGGTGGCAGGTCTTTGGAAGTCGACCGTGGGTATGCTCCGTGGAGCCTGCACCCTCCTGATTCCCCAAGGCTTCGCCCTCCACAGTGCTCTCTCTGGCTGCTCTGCCACTGATGGAATTAATTTAAAAAGAGCTCTCTTAACTCTGGTTGAACGTCAGGCCAGTGAACCCTGACGTTGCGGTGCCCCGCCCTGCACCAGCGCATCACGTCCCCAGCCAGCCTGGCAGTTAGTCTGTCACCCTTGCTCCAGACCCTCAACAACACCTCATGAGGCCTGTGCTCCATCCACATCCTGGGGGCCCCACCTACTCTTAGGACCCCTGTCCCCCTGGGGCCCCCGCCCCGCTGAGGATTAGGGCTAGGGCACAGCACAGAGCCCAACCCAAGTCCAGAGTTGGAGGGCGGGCAGCTCCACATGTTGGGGAAAGGGGTGCACATCAGCCAGGCTGAGCAGAGGGCTCCCTGGAGGGCGACGGTCGGGTCAGGAGCTTCGGGAGCCCAGGAGCTGCAGGTGTGAGGGTCCTGAGGCACGGACAGAAAGGAGGCTTGTGGCTCGAGGGGAATGAGCACAGGGGATGATGGGAGGTGAGGTTGGAGAGAACGAGTGAGTGCCGATCGTGGGCCCTTAGGTGTGGTGACCCTGGCTCTGCATCGAGCAGGACGGGCACGGGCCCTTAGTGTGTGAAGTGGGCCTTGGGAGCAAGGGAGCCGAGGTGGCCTGGGCCCTGGACCAGGGTGAGGGCAGCGTGGGGCTGGGGAGAGGCTGGACTCTAGGAAGATGCTTTGAGACGTCCAGGGCAAGAACAGGGTTGGGGGTCCGGGGCCCGGGGGTGGTGGGAGCCTGTGGAGGCTGGGACCATGCATAGTCATGGAGGGGGCCGGCCACCCTATACCTGAGGTGCCCGGCTTCAAGGTCTGGGCTGTGGCCGGTTACAGCAGGCCTCGGGGTTCCTGGGCTACAGAGATGGGGAGGCACAGCCTTGAGGTGGGGAGCCCCTGAGAACAGCGTCCTGGTGCCCAGAGCCTCGCTGTCTGGTCGTGCTCTCCCTGCACGCTCCGTTCCGCATCTGTGTGCACGTGGAGGGTGTGATGACGGAGGTGCTACATTGATTTAAGAGTTAGCAGAGGATGCAGTGATTGTTCCCTAGAGGTACTTGGAGAGTTGGGCATGTTTGTCATCCTTTCCCACGTAGCTGCCACGTTGCGTGGACTCTGCAGGGAGGGGCGTGCCGATGGTAGGCAGGCGTTCGCACAGGGCGCCCCAGCGCTGGCCCGCGCCCTGGTGGGGGCTGCACAGCCCCCAGCGGGCTCAGGAGGGTGCGGCTGGCGGGCGCATGCCCGAGGCGGGCGGAGCACTCACAGCTCCCTGGTGATTGTCTCTTGTAGGGCAGCTGGTGGAATTTTTAAAGAAAGTTGAGTCTAAAGGTCCGCTCTCGTGCGATACTGTTCTGAAGATATTTTATCAGACATGCAGAGCGGTGCAGCACATGCACAAGCAGAAGCCACCCATCATCCACAGAGACCTCAAGGTACGGCCCCCCTGCCCTCCCTCCACGCCATGCCCGCCCAGCCCCTGCACCTGTCGGGCCTGCTAGCCGTGAGCAGAGCCCTCCCCGAGTCCTCCCACTTGGCTGGAGCACACAGGGCCCCCTCCCCATGCCCAGCAGGCCTCCACGGGGTGCTCCTCTCCTGCGGGTGCCGGTGTGGGCGCGGGCGGGGGCCCTGATGCTAGGGTAGGACTGGGCCCTGGTGTGGAACCAGGAGGAAGGTGACTGCTCTTCTGTGCTGCGCTGGCCACCACCCTTCCGTCACCCCACTGGGGCCCAGCCTGGCCCGCCCTGCTGCCTAGTGCCAGGGCCTGCGTTTCACCACAGACGCTGCCTCCTGCAGTGATGCCACACGTCCTAGGCCTGGGGCTTTGTCCGTGTGGGGAGCTGCCCTTTGTCATTTTGCCGCCTGGTTGGGGGCATCTGAGTAGTGATTTTGCCTTTTCCTGATTAATGAAGAAGTCGAGCGTTTCTGCTGTTTATGCTCTTTGGTGCCTTCGATCTTCGCTTACCTGCCTAGTTTTCCCGTTTTATTGTCTGTTGGTTTGATTTTGTACATCCTTACAACAGTCATTTTTAAGTTACACGTGTTGCAAATATCTTCTCCCGGTTTCTGGCCTCGTTTTATTAATTATCCAGTGTCCACGAAGCTAGTGCCCCAGCTTTGACCACGTCTCAGGGTGGCCGCGGCCCCCTGGTCCTCCCCGCTAAAGAATTTTAAAGCAGACCCCAGACATGCTGTTTCTCTCCAGGTGCTTTCATGCAAATAAGGATGTTTCTAATGCAGCGGAAACACGCGGCGGCCTCAGCGGGACTAAAACCCCTCAGTGCAACCTCAGATGCAGTCTGGCCAGCCCTCCCCGGGTTGCCCTCCCCGGGTTGCCCTCCCCGGGTTTTCCCTGTGGTGGGCTCTTCTTAGGCACAGCGCACCCCACGGCCTGGTGGCTGAGTAGGGGTCAGATGGGCATTGACAGCCCTGTCCGTGGGCATGGCGCCTTCCTATGGATGTGAACCTCGGACGAATCTGGCCTTTCTTGTTTGTTCCTGGACCCGAGGGGCCTGGTGTAAGGTGACAAGTCAACTTGGCTGCAGAAACCTGTGGGATGGGAGCCACCTCCCAGGCCCCGGGCCTGCAGAAGGGCTGTCAGGGACACCTGGGCGGCGGTGGTCTTGGAGGGAGAAGGCCTTCTCTGCCCTCGGCCGTGTGGCTGGTGGCTTCCTCGTGCCATCGAGACTCTTGTGCTTCATGTGCTGTGCACGTGTGTGCGTGTGTGTGTATTTTTCTCCTTAAAGGAAAGTGAAAGACTAGAAGGATGGCGTTAGTGAAGACGCGGTGTTTGTGAGCTTGGCCTGGGTTTGACTCCTCTCCTCGGTGCTGCGTGTGTGCGGCGGCCCAGTGCTGGGACTCCCTCCAGGCCTCCCAGGTGGTGCTCTGGAAGGGCAGGCAGGACACGGGGGCCGGGGCTCCCCCAGGCTGGCCCCCTCCGTGCTCTGCAGCCGTGCCTGGCTCCCCCGGATGCCGCGGTCTGTGGACTGGCATCCGTATGTTCTAGACACAAGTGTCAGCCCTGGGGCCCCACGTCCCTCTTGCTGTTAGTGACAGCTGTTTGCTTTACTTTTTGCTGTGTGCCCTGCTCCTTCCTCATGCCCTTTTGCCTTTTGCTCTTTGGGGTCATCACGCGAGGGACCCACAGTGCAGGGTCTCATGTGTCAAGCTGTTGCTCAGGGTTGTGACTTTGAGGCTTATCCACTTTGGGTCGTCCATGCTTGGCAGGGCCAGTGCGCTGCACCTGGTGGCTCCCCACTCTGTGCCTGTAGCCAGCAGCGCTGCTCTGAGCCTCAGGACGCCCGTGTCCCGGGCGTGGCCCCTGGATGCTGTGGGGCGTGGCTGGGAATGTTCCCACCGCAGCACTTGGTCGCCCTGTGCCCGTGCTTGGCTGGCCCTTGGTGGTCAGCCTCAGCTGATGCGTGGATTCAGTGGGCTTTCTTCTGAGAACACGGCTCATCCTGTCTCGTCCTGCTCGTGGGCATGTGGGTGTCCCCTCGGGCAGTGCTGTGCCCCTCACGGCAGCAGCAGCCCGCTCAGTGCATGAGGGCAGACCTCGCTCCCCCCGCTGCATTCTCACTCGGTCGTTCCTTCGCGCTTGGGGGGCAGGTCTTCCTGGGTGCATCGTTGGGGGTCCTAGGCAGCCTCTCTCTGCCTTCTGTACCATGGCTTCACGGCGGGCTTACGTCTGGTTCTCTGGGACCGTGTGGCTCTTTTTGGCCCTTGGTGTCTCCACACGCAGGCATCTTGGTGATGCTGCGCATTCTATCCAGACCAGTAAAGCAGATGCAGCAGCAGAGTGAGTCCCGTGGCGTCTGTCTCCCGGTGCCTCTGGAAGTTGCGTTCACATGGTGCTGTGCTTTGTTAGTGGGCAATGGCCTGTGTCTAAGGAACAGCGTCTGTACTTCAGTGAGAAGATACCGTATTGCTAAAAGTGCTGACCGTCGTCCGCGCCTTCAGTGAGTCGCAGCAGTGACATCACAGGTCACTGGTCACAGACAACACAACAAGTACAGTGATGGTGACAAAGTTTGAAATATTGCAAGATTTTCCAGAGCGTGACGTGGAGACAGAAAGTGCGTGGTGCTGTTGGAGAAACGGTGCCGACAGACTCTCGAGGCTGGGCTGCTGCGACCTCTGTATATGAAAGGCTCAGGAACATGAGGTCTGCCTGTAAATTTTGGATCAGTTTGTCAGCTCCCACCCAGAAAAGTTTTGGGAATCTGGCTGAAGTTGCCTCAAATCTCCCGACCGAGCGGCTCAGAAGCAGCCACAGGCTGTCTGGTTGAGCAGGCGTGGCCGGGTCAGCAGAACTGCTCCCCCACTGTGTCTTGAAACACTGGTCTTTTGATTCTTCTTTTTTTTTCTGTTTAAAAAATAAAAGCCATTCTGAGTGTGGGCCTGCGGAGGCCACAGTGCTGGGCTGGCTTCCAGGGCGTTGGGGCGGGCTTGTGTCTTTCCTCTTAGGAATACAGTCTCGCTCCCTCTTCATTGTGGATTTTTAAATTCATCACAGCTCATTTCTGAACAGGGGGTCTTCTGTGTGTCTGTTGTTGGATACCTTCCTGTTATGGGTGCACTTGATGATTTCAAGTGGTGTTTTTTTCGCCTTCTGAGGTTTATGAAGGCTTTCATTGTAGATACCACCTTATTAGTTTATCTTTCTTTGATTTGTGGTTGGTTTTAGCTTTTATTTTTCTGAAGTCCTCATTTTAAAGGTACATATACCAGTTTTGATCAGAGAGGTTTCCTGTTTGCCCAGGAAAACGCCGGCTACTCTACCCTCTGAGCCCCTCCCCTCGGGGCACCCTGCCCTGTGCTGGAGCCCTGGGTGTTTTTCCACGGTCCAGCTTGCTCCCCAAGCTCACGAAGACTGTCTTCTGGAATTTTGCAGGTTGAAAACTTACTACTCAGTAACCAGGGGACCATTAAGCTGTGTGACTTTGGCAGTGCCACGACCATATCCCACTACCCCGACTACAGCTGGAGTGCCCAGCGGCGGGCCCTCGTGGAGGAGGAGGTGAGCAGGGTTGCTGGGCTGGCCGGGCTGGCGGGCTACCGGGACACCAAACCCTGTGTCTCCATCACTGTTCTCATCCCAGACTTGCCTCTGAGTGTCCTATGGCTTTTTTTTTTTTTGTGCACCTTTTTTTGTTGTAGTAAAGCACATAACATAAAATTTACTGTCTTAACCATTTTTAAGCTTGCAGTTCACTGGCGTTAAGTACGTTCACATCCTTGTGCAACTGTCCCACCATCCGTCTCCAGAACTTTCGTTTAAAATAAATCATTAAAAAATATAACTTCAAGGAGATTTGGCAGCTCCCACAGGTGACCCCAAAGGAGGTTTGGAGGGTGTGCTCGGAGCACGTGTGCGTGGAAAGCAGCACTGAGTGGGAGCAGACACACCCTGGTGTCGGGATCGTCCGGGAGGGTGGGCGCTGTCCACACACTCGCCACTGCACCCTCCTGCTGCTAACTTGGACTTCGGTAAACGGCCGCAGAAACTGCACAGTCAAAACCATGTGAGACAGAAAAACAGCAATGAGCGGAGAGGGCAGGGGTCCCGGGGAAGACATGTTCCGAAAAGGAGTGCGGAGACGAGTGATTCTGCTATAGGCGGTGCCCTGTTCCCGGAGGCTGGGGTGCGAGCCTGTGCTTGCTCTGTCTGTCTGTCCCTCGGGACCTGCCCTGTCGGAAGCATTTATAGGAAAGTCGGTCCCAGCAAAGTGCCCACGTCTCAGTGCTGCAAACCGCGTTCTCCTCAGGTTGGCTGGCAGGGATGGGGGTGAAAGGAGGCCTTGGCCGGGCATGCTGGGGCCGGGCTGGGGCCCAGGAAGACCTGGTTTTGTGATCACCTCGCGGGGCTCTGAGTCGTGTCCCCTGAACAGACCCCCACCATCGAGTGCACCGCGTATCAGGGACTGGTCACTCTGACCTCGAGGCCAAGGTGTAGTGTCTTGCTCTGCGGCTGCGTGACCACCACGGCTGCTCCACGCCTGCCGTGCCCAGGGACCGGAACCCTGCGCCTTGCCTGTTGTTCGCGGGGCCTGGTGGATATGGTTCTTCGTTGCTCGGGCCTCTGCGGCTCAGTGGTTATTTTGGTGCTGAAATGTGTGGGTGTGCTTCGTGCTGGTTCCTGTATTCCTTGACATCGTCGCTTTGGAGTGTTTACCTCTTTTCTGCAGCGGCAGGATGCACCTACCTGGCCCACCTCGTCGTCCCTGATCCTGCAGGAGCGCTGCCCTCTGTGTGGGGGCAGGGCCTGTGCGTGAATGGCGCGGAGATCCCCTGCCCTCAGGAACACTCATGCCTGACCCCCCGCCCCACCCTGCGTGCATGTCCGTCCCAGCGGGAGCCTGGCCCCGCTGCAGCCTGTGCTGGAGCTGGGAGCTCCAGGGTCGCTAGGAAAACCAAACCTCTCAGAAGAGCTCAGGGTTTGCCTGTGGTTCTTTTCACGGCCTCGTGTGCGGCCCAGACCCAGGGTGGGTCTGTTAGGCTGCTCGACCGAAACACATCTGGGTTTATTTATCTTGTATCTTTTATCTTATTTTCAAGTTAACAGACTCTATCTTGCGAGCGGTTTCGGGTTCCCCGAAGAACTGATATGCAGGCAGAGCCTGGCCCGCATCCCCTGCCCATGTCCCCCAGTCGCCCTCGCTGCGTCCTGCTTCACCTTCCGAGTTTCCTTCTCCTGAGGAGCAGGCAGATGTGTCCGCTCTCGTGCCTTCTGTCTGCTTTCTCTCTTCTGAGTCAGTGCTGAGTTGAGTGGGACCGTCTTTGTCCCTTCGTGTGCACGCGTCTCCGTGTGGCACCGTCTGGGACGTCGGCTGTGTGCAGCATCACCGCTGCAGAGGACAGTTTCCTGCGTGTCAGGACGTGTGTTCAGGGCGCGATCCTGGAAGCGTGATCGCTGGGTTGAAAGGTTCGGGCCATACGTACGGCTGCTCAGTGGAGGTGTGTCGCCCGCGTGCTCCTGGTGCTCACGGGAGCCTGCCCTGCCCAGCGGGGGCCAGTTGTGGTGGGCTGCTCTGGGCTCTTGTACACCTCTGTCCATGCAGGCACGTGTCGGCGAGGGGCTGGCATCCCGCGTGCTTTCTCTTGCAAAGCGCATGTTGCCGTGGGGAGCAGTGGCCCCTGCTCGCCCGGGCCTGTCCCCTTCCTCTGCCTGGGCCAGTGTGTCTGCCGTCTGTCAGGCGCGCTTGGTCGTGGCTGGGCGTCCTGCAGGCGTGGGTGGCGGGCGTTCCATGGAAGCCCTGCGGCAGCAGGCGGGTTTGGCTTCCGTGCGTTTCCGTCAGGGGTTTCTCTGTCGAGAGGGGCTTGTTGGGAAGCTCCTTCAAGGACACCGCTGCCTTCACAGGCGCCGAGCCGGCTTGCACGCCTGGCTCACCGTGCCACCCTGGGCCTGGTCTCCGGACTGGCGCGGGACCGCGGTGCTGCGTAACTGGTGTTGCTTGCACGTGGCTTTCCCTTTGACGTGTCTGTGTCCTCCCTTCAGATCACCAGGAACACGACCCCCATGTACCGGACACCGGAGATTGTGGACTTGTACTCCAACTTCCCGATCGGCGAGAAACAGGACGTCTGGGTGAGGCTGCTCGCCCGCGGAGCCGGGGCAGCCCTGCGCGGGGGAGGGCTGGCGTGAGGCCCTGGGGTGCAGCCTCCATCTGCTGTCCCCTTGGCTTCCTCCTTTCTTTTCCTCCTCCTTTTCCTTAGTCTTTTTTAGTGGCACTTGTGACTGCTGTTGGCGGAGCCTAGCTGGCTAGGAGCTGGGTTGGGGGTCAGCGCGAGGCAGTGTGGGCAGAAGTCCTGGCCCAAGAATGTCTGCTCTCCTGGTTGGAGCCTCTCAGGGGGCTGGAGGGTCACAAAGCCACTGGCCACAGGGCCAGATGCCAGACATCCCAAGCGGCCTTGCAGCTTAAGCTGACCTGGGCGTAGCCAAAGCGAGGGCTAAGCCCAATGCCTTGGGAAGAGATCTCAGAGAGGCTGGGCCGGACGCTGGGGCAACCTTTCCCTGCCCCTCTCCTGGGACATGTCCCAGCAATGCCAACGTGGGGTGAGGGTGATGTCTGCTCCGCCTCTGTTCAGCGTCAGAGCACAGAGCTTGGGGAGCACAGTGCTGAGCACACAGTGCTTCCCCTCCCCGTCTGGGGGTCTTGCAGCCTCCCCAGTGTCCCTAAGAGCAGGGACAGGTGACCCTGAATCCCCGCACCTCGGGGCTCATGGTCTAGGCCCGACGGGGCCATGTCCAGTGCCAGCCCCACCGTGAACGTGAGAGTCCCCGTCCTGGGAGTAGATGGAGACTAAGATGTGAGCTGGTTGGCTCCAAGTGGACGCCGTCAGCCTGCCCCTGGTGAGGGCGCACGCGCACACACGGCAGTGAAAGGTGGACCTGGAACCGTGCACTTCGGGCTTGGCCTGTCTGGGCCCAGCATGTGCTGCTCAGCCTGAGATGCAGGGTGGGCTCCGGTGCCTCCAGCATCCCCCGTGGCCAGGTGCTGGGATAGGAGAAGCCGGGAGAAGACACGTCTGGGTTCAGGGCCAGTTCTGTGGAGCCCCAACCTGCCCTGGGTGTGCCCTGTCCTGCATCTTCTTAACACTGAGGAGCGCGGCCGGGCATCTCCTCGTGGTTGCCCGGCCCGCAGATCCCCACACATGACCGTGGGAGCTTTCCGTTTCGAAAGGATTTTTTTATCAGAAAACAAGAGTTCGGTGTTTGTTGACTGCTCTGACCTTGATGAGCAGTGGCTGGCGTGGGTGGACGCGGCCAGACGAGGGGGAGCCTTGGTCATGCCAGGGGGCCTGGCTGTGACCGCCCCTCGCCCTGTTCCCTGCAGGCCCTGGGCTGCATCCTGTACCTGCTGTGCTTCCGGCAGCACCCCTTCGAGGATGGAGCGAAGCTCCGCATAGTCAACGGGAAGTACTCCATCCCTGCCGGCGATACACGCTACTCCGTGTTCCATGACCTCATCCGTAAGTCGTGTGCAGGGCCTGCAGGGCATGCCTCCTGGCAGGTCCAGGCAGCTGCCCTGCTCAGCCCCGAGTGGTTGGTTTTGGTGATTTTGTTCCATCACACCTGCTTGCTTGTAAAACCGGTAACGAAAGCAAAGCTCAGGGCCTCGGGGGTCCATAGCCCCTGCAAAGCCAGCCATGCTGCTCGCCCACTCGGGACCCCGGCTCCAGTGGCCTGGGGACAAGCATGCGCTGTCTCTGCCACAGGCGCCACCCTCAAGGTCAACCCCGAGGAGCGTCTGTCCATCAGCGAGCTGGTGAACCAGCTCCAGGAGATCGCGGCTGCCCGGAACGTGAACCCCAAGGCACCCATCACTGAGGTAGGCCCTCTGTGTTGCTGGTGGTTGCACAGTCTTCATGCTGCCCTAGCGTTGGGTGACCCAGCCCTCGAGGGGCTCGCAGCCATCAGGCAGGCAGGAGCCCCGAGGACGGGGTCCCCGGAGTCGGGAGTAAAGCGGGGGTGGGGCTCCCGGGGCGCAGGGTGTTTCTGCGCCCCGTGGGCACCGGTGCAGGGCCAGGGCAGGACGTGGAGACAGTCCTGGCGCGTCAGGCAGCAGCTGTCACGTGAGGAAGAGGGGGCGAAGTGGGCATGGCTCAGGTGGGACTCGGGTCTAGGAGGGCAGTGAGCACCATGGGGGTGGGCCTGGGGCTCCCGTGGCATCTTACAGAGGGTGTGTGCTCCCAGGGCTCAGCAGAGGGTCAGGTGGTGGTGCGGGGGGCGCAGTTGGGGCGGTCAGCCGGCACATGTGCTCGGGGTTGCTGTGTGCAGCGGGCGGAGGTGCCGATAGATGGATGCAGGCCGCTGGTCAGCAGGCTCCTGAGTGTGTCCTGCTCTGAGCACCCCCAGGGTCTGGGACCTGCGGCGCAGAAATTAAGCACCTGTAGTGGGCAGCGCCCAAGGGTGGGAGCATGGAGAAGGCTGAGGCATGGGGATGAAGAGTGTGTGGGAGGGAGAGGGCGGGACGAGGGGCTGGGGCGCAGTGCGGGGAGAAGGTGTGTGCCTTTGAGGAGCTGATGAAACAGCTAGACGGAAGTGGGAGTTGGTGTGAAATGAGACGGTCGATCTGGTAGACACGTGTCTCCCGCAGGCGAACCTGTTCTCTTTAAGAGCCCAGGGGGCGTTAGCATTAACGTCTGCCTGCTGGTCACAAGGAAAGACAGCATTTCATCATACTCCACAGAATCAGTAACACATACATCTCACTTTTTGGGCTTAACGTGATAAAACATAAACCCGATGAGAACATTTCGTAAAATCCTACGGGAAACCGTAAAGTGATTTCCGAATATCTGATAAAAATTGTAGCCTCGGGAACTGTGGCCTGCTTACGACAGAGTGAGTTTGCGGCTGACACTCCAGTGGGCTGGGTGGGGGCTACAGCCCGGCTTCCAGACTGCTGCTGACACCCGGGGCTCCAAAGAAGGTTTTCATGTCATGGCTGCCGCCAGCGCCTGCCTTGGGCTGTGTCTCCCGCGTTCCTGCTTGCGGCCAGGCCTGGGGTG
Organism: Vicugna pacos; assembly: GCF_048564905.1. Classification (NCBI taxonomy): domain Eukaryota; kingdom Metazoa; phylum Chordata; class Mammalia; order Artiodactyla; family Camelidae; genus Vicugna; species Vicugna pacos. Next base: position 121,589,563 of record NC_132988.1, read on the forward strand.
CAGACCACCGGGCCCCACGCGGCATTGTTGACAGCAGAGACAGCCTATGTCGGGAACGTGCGCCTGATTGGTCCCAGGTGTCAGCCCTGTTGTCCAACCTGTGGGAGGTTCCTTCATGATTTTGTCTTAAACCAGGTGGAGAGAGAAGGGTTGATGTGGGCCGCGTGCCCGAAGTGCATGGCGCCCTGTGCTGGCGTCTGAGGATTCTCCGCAGCGAGAAGCGGTGTGCACTGTGCCCTGACTGGTGTTTGATCGTTGCAGCTCCTGGAGCAGAGTGGAGGCTATGGGAACGTGGCCCCTCCTGGGGGCCCCACAAGCAGCAGCTACAGTGGAGGTGAGCACCCCACGCGCCTGCGATTGGCAGGCCCCAGGTCCTGCTCTTGAGCCTTGTGGCCTGATGGTGCGAGGCTGCACCTTCAGGGTCCTTAGGGCCAGCCCCACATCCATGGCTCCCGCGCACCCCAGAACTTCAGGCTGTGGTTTAGGATGGGGAAGGAGGGCAGAGCCCGAGCACCAGCTGCCCCTCCCCATGTGGTCGGGGCAGCCCTGGTCCTCTGAGCCCTGGTGCCTGACTTGCAGGTCTGGGGTGACCATGGGCACTGCCACCTACCCCTGTGGCTGATTTGGCCAACGGCTCCCACGAGCCACTGGAAAGTGTGGCCCCTGCCCAGGCAGGTGAGGATCCACCTTCCAGGGCTGGCCAGCTGCGAGCACGAGGCTGGGGGTCTCATAAGGGGTGCCAGGAAACCGTGTGGTCAGATCAGGGGCCAAGGGGCCAGTTCTGCTGGTCTGAAAGTGCAGGCTCTGGCAGGGAGAGGAGGTGGGGCTGGTGGGCTTTCCTCATGACGCATGTCACCTTAGCTGAGCGGTTTGCGCACTGATTGTGTGGCGTGTGCCAGGGCAGGTCTGGTTGCCCAGGGCCAGTGTAACATAGCACGTCCTGGGAGGGCCTGGGCTGGAGCTTCGTGCTGCCGTCCTGCCCAGAGGTTCTGAGAGCTGTGCCAGGGCGCGCTTCTCTGCCCTGTGCCCCCAGGCCGTTGCCACCTCGCTGTCAGGCTGTGAGTCCAGCCCCCGTGTCCTCCTGCCGCTCTTCCTTTCCAGGGAGGGTCATCTTGGCAGGTGGCCAGCCTGAGTCCTGGCCCCATATCCTGGCTCTGTGTTCATGTGTTGTGGGTCCAGCACGGCCAGGGCCCACTGGTCACTGCCTTGCGAAGGGCCAGCATGGACACACACACAAGGTTCATCAGCCATGTCTCAGAGCTGACTGACAGCCCGAAGGCCCCTTGTGTCAGGTTCCGCCCAGTTCTCTGACATCCACTGTTGCCGCCTGGTCATAGAGGCCCTGAAGAGGCCACAGATGACCGCGTGGCACGGGTATGCGTGTAGCCCTGCCTCCTCTCTTCACGCTGACTTTTAGCACCATCACTACCTCTGCAGACCACACCCCTGGGGACCCTGACATTTCGGGGCCCACCTTTGGGTGTCACCACTCTGGTCACATCTGGACTGTGGCCAGGAGGCCCCTGCCTGCAGACTGAGCTGTAGCTCACGTGGCCATTCTGTGCCTGGCTGGGACCACCCACCCACATATCCCCGCTCCCACACCCTTCTCTCCCTGATCATCTGTGGCCTCTGTGTCTGCCGGTGTCCCCGTACCTTGGGGACTAGCTGATTGCCTGGCTGGGCTGTGGCATGCGGCTGTCAGTGCCGGAGTCCGTGCTGGTGTCCAGCAGATTCTGGGAGTGAGCTGAGTGAACATCCTGCAGATGGGGACGGAGGGCTGTGTGTGCCAAGAGGCTCCAGCCCGCTGATGGCGGCCAGTTTCTTCCCTTGCTGGGGTGCCGGGCGCTGGACAGTTCTCCTGGAGTGCTGGCGGTGGTGGCAGGATGTGCAGCCTATGGGTTTTGGACGTGCCCCGCCCACCAAAGCCTGTCTCTCTTGCAGGCCTGGCAGTGGCAGAGTACGACCAACCCTACGGCGGGCTCCTGGACATTCTGCGGGGGGGCACCGAGCGCCTCTTCACCAACATCAAGGACACCTCCTCCAAGGTCATCCAGTCGGTCGCCAAGTGAGTCAGGGGCGTACAGGCATGTGGTGTCTGCGCAGTGAGATTTCCGAGCCCCGGGCACAGCCCTGTCTCCAAAGTTGGGAGAACCCATGCTTGCGGCCACGGGTGAGCGTGCTGAGCTCAGTGCCTGCGTGGCCTCAGCTGTCGGGCCCAGACCTGGGGCTGGGCTTGATGCTGCTGGTGGGGGTGGCCCCGTGTCCGCCCCCGCCATGGAGGATGTGTGGTGGGCAAGCGGGTGTGCAGGCGCTGGCGGTGTCACTCTCCTTGAGGGAGGCCCCGGCCTCGGCACCCCTCACGTCTGCGCTGCCCCTTCCTCCGGGGCCACAGCACACAGCCTGCCTGACCGTGCTGCTGAGCTTCAACCAGGGAGCTCTCAGGAGTGCCACCTACCTTGTCCAGGGTGGCACTTTGTCTGCGTTTGTGAGACCCACGGTCCTGCAGTGCCCACAGGCACCTGTTGGCTGCATTTCCCTTGTCCATCCTTTGTGCCATGGTTGCTTTGTGTCCATAGCTGTTGGCAGCACAGGCGAAGGCAGATGTGCACACGTGAGCGAGTACGTGTGTGTGTGTGTGTGTTGTACGTGAGGGCTGGTGTGCGGGCATGCGTGCGTGTGTGTGTGTCATGCAGTTGGTGGGCTCCGTGGCTCTCACAGGCTCTATCTCCTACACGGTCTATCTGACGAGAAGGACCTTGCTTCCCGCTGCAGGCTGGGTGTCCAGCAGGGCAGGGCAGCTGCGTCATATGGCCCTTGGTGGCATCCCAGGCCTCGCCTCGTGGCTGGCAGAAGGGGCAGAGGAAACATTTATCCATCTGTGGGGGCTGGCTCCCTGGAGTGCTGGCTACGGAGACGGCAGCCATTGTGCAGCCTGAGGCACGAGTTCTGGGGGTGGAAGCCAGGGCCCGGGCGGGGCGTGGACGGGCAGAGGTGACCACTCAGCCTCATCTGTCACCTGCCAGTGCTTCTCACAGCAGGTGACCTCGCATGACGGCTCCATGCCTGGCTGCCTGGCGTGTGAGTGCCGCCCACCCTCAGGGATGGGCGTGGGGTGCCGTGGGTTCTTGGGGTGGACCCGACTGAATGGCAGCCCCCAGTGACAACAAACGGGCTGTGAGGGAGTCTGGTCTGCCGCCTGAGGCTAGAGAAACGAGAGTCAGCGCGAGGCCGAGGTGCTTTCCCGCCGTGTCTGCAGTGGGCCCAGCAGGGCGGAGCATGGATGCCGGGGCTGCGTCTGTGCGGTGCTGGAGTTCCAGAACCGTGGTGACCGCCCCGTGTGCACGTCCACGGATGTTCTGCATGTCCGTGTGTTCCGAAAAGCAGTTCTGGTGAGTAACTGCTTGGGACAGCTACTCACGAGGGCGGGGGTGGTGGCCGCTCATGCCTGCTGTAGCTGATTTCACACTCCACGCGACTCACGTGAGCATCTCAATGAGCCCAATTGCACCTCGGGCTGCGGCAGGACCAGGCCACACAGTGACGGGGCACCACGCGCACCCAAGGGCAGGTCCTTGTTGGGAACGGGGTTCCTGAGAGAAGAGGAGAGGACATGGCTGTGTCCCAGACTACCCCCGGGCCTGCAGTTCGCCCGGGACACCCGACCTGGCGCACAGCCATCCTCAGGGCCACAAGTCCTTTCAGAGAGAGGGCACGCTCAGCTCAGGAAGAGGCATGGCATCATGGACAGACGGACGGACGTACTGAATTCCCAGCTGAGCTGTGATGACAGGTGTGATGCACCGTGGCCCGGGGCAGCCCCTGCAGACCCAGCCCCCAGGGCCCGTCAGGGCTGCCACGGACGTGCCCACCTGGTGCTTGCTTGCAGAAGGACTGGCTTGCCACACGTGTGACCACACTGGACACTGTGTCACATGACTGGGCCAAGGGGAGCCCTCCCCAGGCCTTGCAGACAGGCCTGAGGGCCCGAGGTCAGGCTCTGTGTGACTGCCTTCTGCCCAGGACGTGTACCAGCAATCAGAGAAGTCCTGTGAGCCCCTGGGTTGGTGAAGTTGGTCTAGAAATAATGGTGTGAGTTTGCTCCTTTTTGGCTCTCTCCACTGAGAAGGCCTGGGGCCGGCCACAGCCCTGGCACCTGGGCTCTGGCTGTCCCTGCCCTTTCCCTCGATGCTCAGGCCGGGCGGTGTAGACTGGACACCCGGTCCTCCCTGAAAGCACTTCACAGGGCAGGACCCAGACCAGATGTGGGGTTCTCTGGCCTCAAGAAGATACTGGCAGGTGGAAACATTCCGACACCGACGGGCTCGGGATATGGGGACGCAGCTCCAGGTCTTTAGTTTACCAAACTGCAAGCAAGAGCAAAGGAACAACAGGGAAGTTCTCCTCCCCACCGGGGCTCAGGCGAGCCCTGCAGCCATGCCCACCGATGGTGTCCTCTATGTGGAGTCCCAGGGCGGCTTCAGGCCCGTCACTGGTCACAGGGACCCTCCAGGGCCATGCCAGCCCCTCGGCTGCAGACGTGTGGACCAAGGGTCCTGAGGTCTGCCTGAGGAGGCTCTCCCCCCACACACAGCCCAGCCTGTGTAGCCTCTGCGTGGCTGTGGCTCCCTTGGGGCCTGGCCCTGAGCCCCCATCTGTGGTCTTTGGTCATTTCTCCTCCACCAGGCACCTCCAGTTCCCAACTTGGCCCGTGTCTGAACGCTCGGTGTTGCCCCCCCCACGACCTGTGCGGGTGCTCCAGCTGCCTCCTCGGGGCCTAGCGCCTGGCCCCCCAGCACCAAGCCCACCTCGCAGGCCCTACGGGCCGCCCGCTCTCGCCTGCTCTCGCCCTTCGCTCTTTCCACGCTGGGCTTTTCTTTTCCTCGCTGGCTCCTGTGTTAGGTTGCGCAGACCAGCTCTTCTGCAGAGGGTGAGCGTGCCAGCCGCTTGCTCCTCGCCTGCTGCTTGTCTTCCGCTTGCTTGTTCTGTCCTGGGCTTCGGTCAAGCACAGGCTGGCCTTGTGCTCTCCAGCGTGGGAAGGCCTCTCGTGCCCCGAGCTGTGAACGTGTCGGTCGTGATTCGAAGTCTGTTTCACGTGTCTGACTGCATCGTAAGCATTTGTTTTGGTAGCTTTGCTGTTGCACGTGCGGGTCTTGGATCTGCCTGGACCTCACTTTGGGGACTTTTCTTCCCTCTTTCTTTCTCTCCCCCGACAAGAGGACGCTGCCCGGCCTCGTCCTGTGAGCCCCTCAGCCCCATGGCGCTCTGGTCTGGGAGGCTAGCCTGCCTCCTTCCCTCCTTCCTTCCTGAGCACACCAGGTGCTCTGGCTCCTCTGTGTCTTCAGACGAGCTCTGCAGCGAAGCTTTCGAGCTGCCTATGCGGCCATTGAGAGTGTTGCATCGTGTCTGTTTATGGTCAGTTTGGGGACAGTTGGTCTCTCTGGTGCTGACTCCATTCCTGCCCTCTGTGATGCCCACCGGCCGCACTTGGAGGATGGAGGAAGGGCAGCGTGTGTGGCAGCCGGCCTGCGTGGGTGCCCTGGCCCTGGCCTGACTCCCCTGCTCAGGCCAGTCGTGCAGGAGGGCGCCCCATGCTGCCCCTCCCGGCAGACTGATGAAGACGGTGAGGGTAGACCAAGTGCAGAGGTGCAACCACGTTCACATTTGAAGGTGGTATCGGGTGGGAGGGTGACAGCTCTGGGGTAGAGGGCCTGCATGGTGTGCACGAGGTCCTGGGTCCAGTCCCAGTGCCTCCGTTAAGGTGGGGGGGGGGATCTAAAAAAAATGGAAAAAAGAAAGGTGGTGTCACTCCTCAGTTAATCTATATTCATTGCAATAAAAATTAAAGTCTTGACGTTGTTCCCACAGATTCTGATCTTAAATTTATGTATGAATTACCCCAAGCTACCAGCAATGTTTTTAAAAATAAGAATGGGAACAAATCCTATTCTCTGTCAGTTTTTCTCAAACATCCGTTGTGTTGTTACAAGTGCAGTGGTTAGACTCACAAGTGGCGCATACTCAGGTCGGGCTGCTGCGAGCAGGGCCTGTAAGTCTGAAAGGAGTGACAGGCTGATGAGTGGACGGTGCTGCAGCCATGGACACTGTGGAAAATAAAAACTCGGGTCTTATAAAGTAACAGCCAAATACAGTGATTCTGACTTGTGAAGGGATCTAATGGTGAATTGATGTTTCTTAGGAAAACCTGATAAAATACAAGGGACGTCTTGATAACACCAGAACAAGAAAGATTTAATAAATGTGACAAAAAATGTATAAGGCATGGAGGAAATGGTTAATTAATTTAACGGACACAAAATAAAATTTTTCTGTTCTTTGGGAAAACACATTTCTTTAAAATAGCAAGGAGATGTGGCAGTGGTTGGGAGTAAACATGTTCCAACCGCACGGCTCACAAAGGAGTAGCGCCGTAAGACACAGCGGCATGTGGACGCTCAGATGCGTGGCAAACGTGCCCAGGCGGTTACTGAGGGCAAGCTGTGAGTAAGCTGCAAGAGCCTGGCCCCGCGTGACCTTGTGGACGCGCTGCTGGAGCGAGGTCGTGATCCCCTGAAGGCCTCCTGTTTTAATTGGCGTGTTTAGACCATTGGTGTTTAAAATGTCGCGCGTAGGACTGGCTGCTCGCCGTGCCTGCTCACATCCCGTCTGCGAGTCACGTCCTGATTCTGCCTCGTCACCGTCACTGTGCTGGTCGTGGCGTCTGTGACCAGGGATCTCTGGTGTCACGGCAGCGACCTGCTGAAGGCTCGGTGGAGGCGGGCGGTTTTCAGCAAAGAGCTATTCTGATCAAAGGGTGGACCCCGCTTGGTGGATACGAGGCTGCCGCAGGCTGTAAACAGATCAGCGTCGTGTGAACAAGACTTCCAGCCGCACCGGGAAACCAGAGACTCCGCATCCGCTTTGCTGGTCCACGGAACCACGGCGTCCCCGGGGCGCCTGTGGTGGGAGTCACAGCCGCCACACGTGTGCCCGAGCTCAGGCCGCCGCCCTCGTCCTTCGGTGCTGCTCTGCCTCCCACCCCGTTCTGTCCTTTGTGGTTGTCGCTGAGCGTTTTACAAGGTCCCATCTCCTCTCCTCTCTCGGCACGGCAGTCATACTGCTTTTCTCTGCCGTCTGTAGTGGTTGCCCTGGAGTTTGCAGTGCCCGTCACTGCTGACCGAGTCCACTGCAGGTGGCATCTGAGCGCTTCCCAGGCAGTGGGTGTGCTGTGTGCTTCCACAGGCGTGAACCCCGACTCCTCCCTCCTGGGCCTCGCATCGCTGGTCACTTCGCTCGTCCCCCCGGCACGTCTAAGCACGTGTGTACACACGTGCAGTGTGTACCTAAGCACTCACGTCGGGTGCAGCGTCACCATTATCAGTTTGAACGAAAAGTTCTTTATTAAATTAAGAACGAGAAAGGGAAACAACGAGGACCTGCCGTATGGCACAGGGAACTACATTCACTTTCCGGTCACAGCATGTAATGGAAGAGACTCTGAAAAGAAAGTGTGTGTGTGTGTGTGTGTGTGTAACCGAATCACTGTAAATCAACTACACTTCAATTAAAACAAACAAACAAAAGAGCACCTGGGAAAAAAAGAACGAGTAAAGGAAACGTTTTTATTTGATCTTCGTTCATCCCTCCTTCCATGCTCTTCTGTTCCCTGCGGAGATCTGAGTTTCTGCCCCTCATCCTTCTTTCTGAGGGACTTCTTCAACAACATCTCCAGAAGGCGGGTCTTCTGGCCACAGGTTGCCTGAGTTTTTGTTAGAGAGTCTTTATTTCTCTTCTGTTGGAGGGTAGCTCCTCAGGCAGAGAATCCTGGGCTGCTGGCTTTTTCTCCCGACCCTGCGAACAGTTCACTTCCCTCTCGCTTGGTTTCCGGAGAAGTCGGATGTACCTCTTCTCTTGGTTGCTCTGCAGGTAAAGCGTCCCCGCCCCCGGCTTCTCTCAGGATTTCTTCTTTCCTTGATTTTCTGTAATTTGAAGCTGTCACGGCTGGCGTAGTTTCCCTGCACGTATCCTGCCTGGTGTCCTCAGAGCTTCCCGGATCTGTGCTTTGGTGTCTGGTGCTACTTTGGGGAAAGTGTCGGTCGTACTGTTTCAGGGCTCCTTCAGGCCCTTCCTCTCTCTCTCTCTTCTGGAGTTCCCGCCATGTGCCTGTGACACCTTCTGAGGTCGCCCCGCCGCCCCTTTGCTCTTCAGTTTTCGGGGTCTGTACCGAGAGGCCCTCTAGCTCAGAGTCTCCCCTGGGCTGTGTCCAGTCCACTCAGCCTGTCAAACAGAGCCTTCGTTTCTGTGTTTGCACCGCCGGCCCTCCTCCTTGGTTCTCTCAGAGGGTGTCCACCTCTGCTCACGCTCCCCGCAAGTCCTGGGTGCCGTCCACTGTGTCCACTGGGGCCTCAGCACGTTAATCGTAGTTGTTTTAAACGCCGTCTGATAACCCAGCATCCCTGCCGTGCCTGCTTCTGACGCGTGTTCTTTCTCTTCACGTGTTTTTTCACCATTCGGTCTGCCTTATAATTATCTTCTGAGCCAGACATGAGGTACTGGGTCAAAAAAACAGCATCTTCCGTTTTCGTTGCTCTCTCCCCCAAGCCAGCTCCTAGTGTCACAGCTGTTCAGAGCAGGAAAGCAGTGAGAGCTCAGCACCTCCTCTGTGGGGTCCGTGCCTCTCCACCACCTGCAGTTTATAATTGCTCGTCTGCTTCTTAGATAGATGTCGGCTCCGTGTGTGCATGTGTGTGTGTGGTCACGCAGGTGCACGCATGCGCACTGACACGTATGCACACGCACCCAGCTTTCCCTGTGAGCTGCCACCAGAACGGTAAGGTCCCCCGCGGCCTCTCCAGGACTTGCTTCAGTCTAAGCTCTTGTGAGTTAACTGTGGAGATTTTCTGCAATAACCACGTGCTCTTTTTCATTCCAGTTACGCAAAGGGAGATTTGGACATATCTTACATTACATCCAGAATTGCAGGTACGTTTGCCAACTTTAACCATAAGGACACACTTTGATTCTTCCCTGTCCTGGGGCGGCTTCTGGTGTCTGACCTCCAGCCCATCCTGTGCTGCCATGTCAGGCAGGGCGGGCAGGGTGCGGCCAGTGGAGAGGGAAAGTGCCTCTCGGGTGGGCATTCACTTCCCCGAAATGTGGCCTGAGGTGTCCGTCCCCGTGGCCAGTGTGCCTCCAGGCCCTGTAGTGGACAGTGCCAGGGTCAACCCAGCTTCTTCCCCGGTCTGAAACTTCCTGAAACTCTGCGGTTGTGAGGAAAGAGATACAAGGCCACACGTGTTAAAACGTGGGTCTCTGGGTAAAAAACAAAATGCAAACACTTGGAGACCCTCTGGTGTAGCAGGCTCTACGGCAGAACCTGCGTCTTGCGGCCGGGGCTGGGACCTCTGCTCCGACCCTCCTCGGGACTCGCTGCACCAGTCAGTCAGCGCTGCGCCGCTGAGTCAGCGGCTGTGTTGCTAGTGAGGCTGTGGGGCGGCCACGGTGGCTGATGGGGCTCCTCTCTTTCAGTGATGTCGTTCCCGGCAGAGGGTGTAGAGTCAGCCATCAAGAATAACATAGAAGACGTGCGGGTGTTCCTGGACTCGAAGCATCCGGGCCGCTACGCGGTGTACAACCTGTCCCCGCGCACCTACCGGCCCTCCAAGTTTCACAGCCGGGTGAGCGGCCGGGCCTCTGCTGCCCTCTGAGTGTGGTATTCTTACAACGGGCGCTTAGCCTGGTGTGGCACTCGGTCCACCTTTGCCACTTTCTGGGGGGGCCGGGGGCTGCAGTGGGAGGGCGGCTCCTGGGTGTGAGGATACAGGGGTCCGAGGGCAGCGGGTGGTGGGGAGTCAAGGAGGACTCCAGAGTGTGAATGGAGAGGAGACTGGTGGTCTGGTTTAACCAGCTAAGGCTGGCTGAGCTGGCGCTGTCTCTGTGTCTCACCGTCCAGCGGCAACAGGGGCCCCTCTGTGTTCTCAGCACTGAAGACTCGGATGTGGGCACTTCTCACCGTATTTAAACTCATCCCGAGCGGGAAGGGCAGGCTCTAAACCCCCGGTGCCATGTTGCACAAAGAGCTCAGTGCTGAGCGGAACCTGCGGGCACCCGTGGGCCCGGGTGGGGTGGAGGGAAGCCCCCGTGGGCCGGCACGCCTGGCCGACGAGCCCGGTCCTCTCCCTGCAGGTCTCCGAGTGCGGCTGGGCCGCCCGGCGGGCCCCACACCTCCACAGCCTGTACAGCGTGTGTAGAAATATGCATGCGTGGCTGCGGCAGGACCCCAGGAACGTCTGCGTGGTGCACTGCATGGTGAGCAGGCTGCCCGAGCCATCCCTGCGCAGGGGCCGGGGGGGGGCGCCAGGTGTCCTGAGTGGTGGCGCCAGTGCCAGGAGGAGCTGCCGCCCGGGTGGGGTGCACACGCCCGCCCGGACACTGCCGTGGCAGTGGCCCCCGGATTTCCTCACGGAGCTGCGGCATCGCAGGCCCTGCTGAGCTCTAGGAGCCAGGTCCTGCGAGGAGCAGCCCTGCCCTGGGGTCCAGCCAGCGGCCCAGGCCCAGCGCCCAGTGTGGCTCCTGTCATCTTGAGGAAGCTGGCCCCAGGGGAGCAGCAGCTGGCCCAGTGGACACCACTGGGTCCCTTGTGTCAGGGCCTGCTTGGAGAAGACTGCCCCCTTGTGGAAGGTTCGAGTCCCCTCCTGACAGCACCGGGTGCTGAGGCCCCCCTGCCCTGCGTGGCCCTGTCTGTACCCCCCACTTCGGGGCTGAGGGTCTGTGGGCATCACACCCAGTGGGGCATCCGCCGGCTCATGCCCTTGGGGGTCAGTCCTGGTGTTGACAAGTCACACCCGGAGTGAGGACCAGGGAATTCAGTGGGGGGGGGCCCGGGAGTTGGCCCGTGTGTCTGTGGCCGTCCCATCGTCTCCTTCCTGCTGAGGAGGCTTTATTCTCTGCTCCCCAGATTGTGGCCTCACCAGGTGGGTTTTCCTAAGTTCCCAGAGGAGCTCCAGCCCCAGGTGGGAGCCCTGAGTGTGGCGGGAGCGATAGCCACGTGAGCCTACCCTGTCCTTTGTCCTAGGATGGGAGAGCTGCCTCTGCTGTGGCTGTCTGCTCCTTCCTGTGCTTCTGCCGGCTCTTCAGCACCGCCGAGGCTGCCGTGTACATGTTCAGCATGAAGCGCTGCCCCCCGGGCATCTGGCCATCCCACAAGAGGTATGGTGTCCGCTCTGCGGCCCCGGGGAGGTGTCACTCAGCCACCCTAGGAGGCGGAAGGAATTTGAGGAGAGTGTCTACCTACCGTGTGGGGTCGAGGTGGAGCCGGGCCAGCGAGCGCAGTCGGGGTGCACACTTGCTCGCGAGGCCATGAGGCAGCCCCTCGTTCCCCTCTCTGTGCCTGTGACTTGGCGGCTTCTCGGGGCAGTGAGGTCCGGGAGATGGTTTCCTATGGCTGCAGCAGGCTGCTGCCTCTCGTCCTACCTCCCCAGGAGCCTCTGCCTGCCCCGAGACTGGCCCCTACCCCGCCCACCCTGCAGGAGGGTGGGGCTGGGGCTCAGGCCTGTGGAGGTGCCTCGGGCACACATGCTCCCGCAGGCACTGGGGGGGGGCGTTTCCTTCCTCTGCAAGAAGGGCCTTGGTGTGGACACACAGACCCCGAGAGTCAGGGGAGCGCAGCGACTGGGGCCCTGCTGCCTCCCCGGCCCCAGGCCTGCGGGAAGAACCGGAAGGCATCCAGGCCCAGAGGAACAGAGGGTCGTTCAGGCCGTTCCTGCCACTTGGGGTGGCCGCCTTGCCCGTTGATGCTCTCCTGCCCGTGGGGCCTACTCCGCTGGCTCACTGGTGTCCACCACCCTGAGACACAGGCCACAGGGTTGTTTCTTCTGTGTGGTTTGTGAGGGAGAGGCTGCAGATCCTTCTCTACACACCCAGGGCCCCACTGTGTCAGCAGCCGCTGGGGCGGGGTGGAGTGTGCCTGGCTCTGGAACCCCCGCCACAGACCCCGCGGGCACGTCCTTGGGGACGTGGAAATGTAGATGCCATTCCCTCCCCAGTGACTTCAAAAGTAGTGGCACCAGTGTCAGATTCAAATCACTTCCAGTCCTGTAGGAGAACAGTCACAGAGCAATTGGCCCCAAATCCGAGGCGGGACGGAGGCTTGGGGTCTGTGCCCTCTAGTGCTCAGGGTACGGGTCGGAGAGGAAGCCTGGCTGCTTGGAAGGGCGCGGGTCTGTCTCCCAGTGAACAGACGGAGCAGTCTTCCCATGAGGCTCAGAGCTCTGGCAGGAAACATGGAATCACTGGTCCGTGCGTTACGATGCAGATGAGGAGGGTAGGCGAGAGGCAGTCGCAGTAGAGGGGAGGGAAGCAGATGAGAGGCTTGGGTGAGGAGAGGGCTGCAACCCTGGGATAGGTTAGTTGCTGACACTCACACTGGGACAGACACCCATCAGACAGTCTCAGCTGGCCTGGCACATGTCCTTGGAGCCTCAGGAGGAGCCCAGACAGAAGAAGCACCAAGGAAACAGTCGCTGAGAATTTCCCCCAATTAAGACAGGCTTGAACCTCAGAAGGTCAGAGGTCACTCAGCAGGATTAAAACAAAGTAAACCCAGAAAACCTGCTTAGGCCACCATGTTCAAAGCACAGAGAATCTCAAAGGTGGTCGGGGAGAGGATGCGGATCCTGGTAGATGACAGCAGGGTTCTGGTGAGAAATCCAGGGCCGCAGTAAGGTCTCCATGCCGTGACTAGCACATCAGCGGAGGGCGGAGGAGAGCGCACAGGATGCTCAGGTGGTTCGGAGGTCAGGAAGAGCCACGTTGTCACCTTCACACCAGTCTCCCTGCCCAGTGTGGGCTCAGCGCCGCCCCAGGGCAGGTCGTTGGAGGGGTGGAGACAGGACCAGCCGCCCGCAGGACTGCATGACAGGGATGGGAGGTTGTGTGCAGACCCAGTGACTCAACCCACGGGTCGGGGTCGGGGTCAGGCTCGGCACCGCCCAGGCTGCTGTCGTGGTGTGGCTAGGTCACCTTCTTGTCTGAACTGGGGCTCAGAAAGCTGCTCCTCCTTTGTTGTGGAACTTGCTCCCAGGCTCACTCAGTCTGCTGGTGGAGTTGCTTTGCTGTGGGTGTAGGTCCTGGCTTCTTGCTGACCATCGGCAGGAGACTGCAAGTTTCCTGCCGCATGGCCGCTGGGAGAGCACACGGGTGGCTGTTGACAGCCAGTCAGGCTCTACCCGTCCCAAGGAGACGGGGTTTAGGAGGGGAGGAGCCCCGGAGGCAGGAGATAGGCACCTGCGGGGGCACGAAGAGGTGCCATGGAAACCCCTGAGAGAACGGGGGTGGTGGCACAGCCCAGAGCCAGCGGGGTGAGGGGGAACGATGGTGATGACAGCCCCGGCGGCCCACTCCTCTGGTCAGCGGAGCAGGTCTGCAGATGCGCTCAGCCGCAGAGCAGCCCGCCCACAGCTCCTCCCAGTGCACACGGGACTCCCCGAAGGGTCCTGTTACGGCCATTGCACTGCAGCAGAGGCGGAAGAATAGAAATCGGACAGAATATGTTCTTAGGTCTGGATAGAGTTAACCTGAAAAGCGGTGACAGAAAGGTGGCTGGAAAACCTCTGAAGGTTTCAGAGTAAAACAGTTGACTCCGTAGCCCAGGAGTCCGAGAGGAAGTCTCAAAGGAAACCTAGAGATACTCTAAGAATATGTTACAAAGGTATTTCGAATCAAATGAAGTTACAGTGTCAAATTCGTGAGTTGAAACTAGAACACTGCTTCCAGGAAAGTTTGCAACACTAAATACTTAAATGTGTTTGCAGAAAGACTGGATGTGCTCAGTGAGGCTCCAGAGACACGGAGCACACGTGTGACGTGGTGGGCGGGCCGGGCACAGAGCCTGTGTGTGGCGCTCACGCCTCCCGCTCGCAGGTACATCGAGTACATGTGTGACATGGTGGCAGAGGAGCCCATCACGCCCCACAGCAAGCCCCTCCTGGTGAAGGCCGTGGTCATGACGCCCGTGCCACTGTTCAGCAAGCAGAGGAGCGGCTGCAGGCCCTTCTGCGAGGTCTACGTCGGGGACGAGCGCGTGGCCACCACGTCCCAGGAGTACGACCGCATGAGGTGGGCCCGGGCCCAGGCCTTCTCCCCACGACCCTGTTCCTCCAGGAGGCTGCATGGGTTTGCGGGGCTGTCCTCCAGGTCATCATGCTGAGTGGCTCCTTGGAAGTCGTTTCTTGCCCACCCCTGACATAGTCAGGCGGTAGAGCCTGCCAGGCAGGGAGAAACTGACACTCTGGGGTCTCGGGGGTCCTGCCACGCATGCCGCTTTTGGACAGAAGGTTGAGCTTCTTACCTGAGCAAACCGCCTCTCTGGGCTCTTTTCTCCAGGGATTTTAAAATCGAGGACGGCAAAGCGGTCATTCCCCTGGGCACGACAGTCCAAGGGGACGTGCTCATTGTCCTCTACCACGCGAGGTCCACCCTGGGAGGACGACTGCAGGCCAAGGTGAGTGGACGCTCCGGTTTGGCCACTGCCCCTTTGAGTCCCCACCTCCTGCCGCCCAAGGCACAGGGGATTCAGCACGAAACTGCCGTCGGTGTAGGGCTGCTGGACCGTGGCCCTGGGGCTGCCCCTCCTCAGACCCAAGAAGCTGCTTGTGTCAAGGGCCTTCAGGGCTGGTGAACAGTGAGGGGCCAGGTCTCCTTCCCCAGCTCAGGCTCCTGTTGCTTTCTCTCCGCAGATGGCGTCCATGAAGATGTTCCAGATCCAGTTCCACACAGGGTTCGTGCCCCGGAACGCAACTACTGTGAAATTCGCCAAGTATGTTGGTGTCACACCGTGGGAGGGGGACAGGAGGGGTCAGGGTGTGTGGTGTGCATACAGGTGCAGCGTGGTTGACACTGCTGGGGCCCTGGGAAGGCTGAACTCTGACCCCCAGAGTTCTGGAAGGAGTTATACAGGGGCAGCGCCAGGCTGGGGCCTGCATGCAGTGAAGGCTCAGGAGGAGAGGGTGGTGCCAGGAGACTGAGGGGTGTGTCTCATGTTTCTTTGTGCTGTTACTCTGTTACATGTTACCACGCTCTTACCTTTTAGTGGTTTTTTTTTTTCACATTGGCACGTCACACTTTGTTTTAAGTACCAATATGACAGAGACAAGAAGTGTGACGCCTCACCAGTGTCTTTGTTTTCCTTCCCCTGGGGGAAGATGGGCCCCAGAGCTTCGGCAGTTCCCAGGTGACGGGCAGCCACGAGGGAAACTAGGCAGGGGGCCGCGGCTGAACTGGACACTGGTTAGGAGGCAGGCTTCTGATGAGCAATGAGTGTGGCCAGCGAAGTGGGAAGGGGGATTCCACTGGAGACCTGGAATGTGTGAAAAGGAGGCAGCTGTGAATCTAGCACTGAGAAATGGTTCATCTGGGGTCCAGAACTCAGGCGGCGTCTGGAGCAGCGTGGATACCAGGGCGTAGCAGCAGAGGCTTGGAAGCCAAGGCAGTGCTGGGAGGCAAGCCCGGGAGGGCTCCCAGGAGGTGCCGGGGGCCATGGACAGGTCCAGCCTGCTTTTATTCAGAGTCCAGGGAGAAGAGATACAGCAAAAGCAGTGTGACCGAAGATTTTATTTAACTGATGAAAGACATCGAAGCACAGAGCCCAAAGCTCCGTGAACAGCATACGGGAGTTTTATAAACGAAGAAAGGAAATGCCTCCCAAGCATGCGGGGTTGAATCGCTGAAAACCAGAGAGGCCGCTTCATAGTGCCCTGCGGGGGGTGGGGGGCCTTCCCCTGAGGCGGGGGAGCCGGAGTCCCAGTGACGTCTTCCAGAAGCGCCGGGAGGAGAACTTTGCCAGCTTAGAAGTGTCTCCCCTGAAATGGTTCTTCAGAAACAGAGGTCAGTCAGAGCTGTTTTCAGACAGATGAAAGATGCTGGCAGCACGTGAATCAGGTGGACA
Source organism: Vicugna pacos (assembly GCF_048564905.1). Lineage (NCBI taxonomy): Eukaryota > Metazoa > Chordata > Mammalia > Artiodactyla > Camelidae > Vicugna > Vicugna pacos. The sequence continues at coordinate 121,605,506 of NC_132988.1, forward strand.
TGAGCCCGTGTCCAGGGCTGGGAAGAATTACAGGCTGAGGAGAGAGCGAGCCTGATGAGAGCAGCAGAAGGCCCCCGGCGCAGAGTCTGGGTGGATGGGAGGGCCGGGGCAGCCACGGGAGCTCGGGGTTCTTTTCTCCGGTGCCGAGAGCCAGCTTTCACACTGTGGTGTCCCCGCCACGGCCATGCTGCCACACTGGGGCCCGTCGCTTCCACTCGGGCCTCAGCGTGAGGAGTGGCTGCCTCTGGGGTGCAGCCCAGACACGGGGCCCTTCTCGGGGTCTGGAAAGAGACCGTGTTTTCATCTGAACGGACGGGTGCCTGGAGTGTGAGCTTGCTGAGGTGCACTCGTGGGCTTGTCCCTCGCCACGCCTGTCACGCCTGCAAAAATTGATAAAATGGCTAAAAAGAAAGCCTGACGCAGGAAAGGGGGTGCTCCGCAGGCAGCTGAAGGAGGACAGTCTGAGAGGAGACTTAGGCCGACGCAGTGTCCACCGGGGCGGCTACTCCGAGCTGGTGTGAGTGGGCACACCGGCTATCTTGTCCCAGCAGGAGCCCCTCAGGGCCTGTCCAGCCTCTGAGGTGCAGGCCCCTCAGGGGCGGTGGGGGCTGCCCCTCTGTTCACAGACCGCATTGTTTCCTCACTGCCAGCTGGGCGGGTGGGCCTGGCCTGGGGGCCATCTCTTTGTGGGGGGAGCAGGGGTGGGGGTGGGCGGGCCCCTGCCTGGTGCCTGCAGTGCCTGGAGTCGCCCGCTACTCCGTGTTGATGGGCCCCTCCCCGGGCCCTCACTGGACACTGGACCCTCTGCCAGCCTAGCTGCCGCCCTTCCACCTGCTGCCCCTGCTGTGTCGGCATCTTGCTGTGTGTGCCTGGCCTGGTCAGAAGCAGGCCTCCGGCCAGGAGCAAGAGGACAGGGGGGCACCCGCCCTCGCCAAGACCCCGTGGTTCCCCTCCTTGCACAGAGGTGGCCGTGCCTGTGACTGCGGTGGGACGTCACGTGTTAAGATCACACGTGCTCACACGTCCCACCTTGTGAGTCCGGGGACGTGAGGACGCCTGCCGTGGCCTCACCCGCCAGCCAGACCATGGGTGCAGCCCCGCCTTCCCCCGGGGGCCGCACAGAGGACAGCAGGGCCCCTCTGACACTTCAGACCCTCCAGAGCCTGTTGTCCCTCTTTTGTGTGTCTTTTTCTGTTGCTTTGTTGTTTTTATACACACAGAACAGTAAGTTGTGCACGTAGACTTAGGCGGCTTAAAATAAGCAGAAGGGATCCCACTGCCCTGCTGAGGAGCTGGGCTTCGTTTACAGGGCTTGTGACAGTGTCACCAGAGGTGACCTTAGGGAATATGTGAAAGACCTTGGAGTTCCCTAGTGGGACACAGAGCCACAGAATGAGGACAGTTCAGTGAGACAGCAGCCGAAGTGGCCACTGCCAGGCCACCTGGGCGTCCCTCCCCACCTGTGCCCGGCCCCAGGTCGTTGCCCCAGGAGAGCCTTCGGACCCACCCCCCAGGGCCGGGGCTGCCCTGCGACCCACAGAGCACCCCGGCCACGCTACCCTTGGAGTCGCACTTGCCGTGCGGCAGGCTGAGTCCAAAGGGCGTGGTTTGTGGGCTTCTGTTAGTAGCTGGAGGTCTTGCTGAAGCGGATGGCACCGTTTTTATGGGAACGTGCATTTAAGTTCCCAGAGAGCCTGATTTGAACCACAGGACCTGAGGGGTGAGGAGTGAGGGCTCCCCTGACAGAGGGGCTGGGGGTCCAGTGTGGACGGGCCCTGCAGCGCACAGATCCCCGCAGGCCCCTCCGACCCTCTGCCTGGTGGCAGCTTGAACGTCCAGAGCGTGAGGTGCAGAGCGCATGGCCCCATCCCACACTCGTTCCCTGGTGAGTGTTGGGGTGACCTCTTAAGTGCCCATGGTCCTTCCTAACCGTGCCTGGGCTCCCACTGCAGGTACGACCTAGATGCTTGTGACATTCAGGAGAAGTACCCGGACTTGTTCCAAGTGAACCTGGAGGTGGAGGTGGAGCCTAGAGACAGGCCCAGCCGGGAGGCCCCCCCCTGGGAGAGTGCAAACATGCGGGGGCTGAACCCCAAAATCCTATTTTCCAGCCGGGAGGAGCAGCAAGACATTCTGTCCAAGTTTGGTAAGATCCTTGTTTTGCAGGCGCTCTCACAGGGCACAGATTGTTCTTGAAGTCTTCTCGCGAGGCCGCAGTCCCGGCCAGGGGGTCATCGTGGGCCGGAGCCAGTTATAACCCGGGAGGGTCAGGTTGGAGTTGCTTGCTGATTCAGAGGGTTCATTTCTGGACCTGCATCCACTTTAAACGTGACCTGGAGGAGGGGAGGCATCAATTGGGCCCATCTGAACACAGCAGTGCCGCCACACAGCGGAGGTCGTTCCTGTGACCCCCCCCCCCCAAGCTGGGAAGTCTCATCCTATTTCAGACCGTTTACCAAAAATCAGCGTGAAAAGCGTGTGGGTGGGTCGGACCTGGGACTTCATTTGGCCTGTCGCGTTCTCTTCGTGTTCTTGGTTTGCTTTTTTGTCTGTTTTTTTATGTGAGGGCAGCTTAGTGTCCCTGAACAGTGTGTGTGTGTGTGTGTGTGTGTGTGTGTGTGTGAACAGTGTGTGTGTGTGTGTGTGTGTGTGTGTGTGTGTGTGTGTGCATCCACGTCAGGGCACGTGGCCCAGCGCTGAGATCCATGCTCAGGTGGGCTCCATGGTTGCTGTGCAGGTTTCTGGCGGTCTGGGAGCGCTTTGGCTCTGGACCACGGCCCTGGAGCCCCGTGCTGGCTGCTGCCTGGGCCGGGCGGCCTGACACCCCCTCTCCCTGCAGGGAAGCCGGAGCTGCCCAGGCAGCCCGGCTCTGCCGCACAGTATGACGCTGAGGGGCCTCCTGATGCCGAGGCCCCGGGGTCAGAGTCTCCGCACAGCAGCAGCACGGACACCAACCACTTCCTGCACACGTTGGACTGGCGGGGTAGGCTAGGGCGTTCGGGGGGCGTCTGCTGCCCGTGTGCTGCGTGGCCCCCCGTCGGCCCCTCACTGTGAGTTGCAGCCACGCTGTTGTGGTCTTCTTTTCAGAGGACAAAGACTGTGTGATGAGCCCGGAAGGTCGTCTCGCCAGGGAGGGGCCATCCGTCGTGACTGAGGATGGACGTGAGAGCGAGCCGTCCGATGAGGAAGCCACCACGCTCTCGCCCGAGAGTGGGGACACAGCCGACGAGGACACAGCCGGCCCAGCCACCCTGCCGGACGACAGTGTGGACCTCCTGGGGCTGCACTCTGAGACAGGGCCGGCGCCCCCCATGCAGGCCCGCGGGGGCCCCCCCAGCAATGCGGACCTGCTTAGCTGCCTCCTGGGGGCCCCAGCAGCTGCTCTGGATGGCGCCCCAGGCGGGCTGCTCGACGGGGACCCACCTCTGCTCCTCACCAGCTCAGCCCCTCCCCCAAGCACAGGGACCACGCAGACCACCGCTCCCGAGGGGCCTGGCCCGGCCGGTAGGTGCTGCTGGGGGTCGTGGACCAGGAGGTCCCAGTGATTGCAGCTTACGGGGACCATGAGCTGTCGCGATCCCCCAGAGGAGCCCCTGAGGGTTGGGGTCAGCACTTCGCCCCAACTGCTCGGGGCTGCGGTTGTCATGGGAGGGCCCTCCTGGAGTGGGCGCCCTGGGCTGGGGGCCTGCCTTGTGAGGCCTGTGCTCAGCCCACCTGGTTCTTGGTGCCTTCCACAGCTGATCCCTTTGACCCTCTTCTGCTGGCCTCTGACCTGGAAGCCCAGCCCCACCCCAAGCCTGACCTCTTTGGCGAATTTCTTAATTCGGACTCCACAGCTGCCCTGCCCACATCCTTCCCCTGCACCCACAGCGCCCCGCCCCCTGCCTGTAGCTCCGACTTCTTGCATCTGGGTAAGTCCAGCCTCCACACTCAGGCCTGGTGGCCAGGCTGTGGGCCGGGGAGGTGGGCAGCACGGCCACCTAGGCCTACCGGGCACGGCCCCAGGTCCTCCCGTCCCCAGGAAGAGGGTGCAGCCAGTGCACGCTCCACACCCTCTGCTGGATTTCAGCAGAGGTGTGAAGGCAGGTTCTAGGGGCGCCCATGCGTGGCGGTGAGTGTGTGTGTGTGTGTGGCCCGCCACGGTGGGATGGGGCGCTCCGAAGACCCTTTCAGATGAGGAACCTCAGACACTAGTCTCAGCATGGCCCTGGGGCTTCTCCGTTTGCTGACCCCTACGTCCACTTGGTCAGTTCAGTGACCATGTGATGCGTCCTCAGCCCGTGAGAAGGGAGGCCCTGAGATGTGTGAGCACAACCTGCCTGGGGCCTCACTGGGCCAGGAACACCTCGGGGACCACCTGCCTGGTGAGCTCAGGGCCTGGCCTCCAGAAGAGGCTCCAGCAGGTGGGGCTTGTGGCCAGCCTGTCCCCCCCAGGCGCCCAGGAGGCATGTGAAGGCCTCGTGGCCAACCCCGCCAAGGACACCCATGTAGTGCTGCTACCTTCCAGGGGATCTGCCAGCAGAGCCCAGCAGGACGACGGCCTCTGCCCCCCACCCGGACCTGCTGGGAGGGTGGGATGCCTGGGCCGAGGCTCCGGTCCCCACACCCGCGCCGGCTGCAGAAGGTACGACTGGCGTCACCGCAGCCCTCCCCCAGGGGAGCAGGGAGGGGCGCGGTCGTCCCAGGCCCTCCACGCGGCCCCTGTGCCCGTCCCACTCTCCACGTCTGCCCTGCTTTCTGTGCAGCCTCATCTGGTCCCGTTGGCACGTTTCTGGCAGTGAGCTACTGTCAGAGGCAGTCGCGTTTACAAGGCCTGTGACACGTGTTCCTGCCTGGGTATCATCTGTTAACGGGATGATGACTTCAAAGACGCTATTTTGCCAATTCGATAGGCGCGGTTCTTTCAGATTTGCTTTTTTTTTTCATTACGAATGAGATGGTCTGTTGTTTTGTACGTTTTGGGTTACTTTATGTTTTTTTGAAAACTATTTTTTGTTTTTTAGTCATTTTTTTCCATAGGAAGTTCATCTTTTTCCTATTAATTTGTGAGAGCTCTTTGCACGTGAGTGGCCGTCGCTTTTACTGACCTTACAGTTGACTCTTGAACAACGTGGGGTCAGGGGTGCTGACCCCCACACAGTCGAAAATCCACACCCTGCTTTCTCTGCCCCCGAATAAAGGAGTTGGTGACTGGCTGTCCCACGGGCGGGCAGCTGCACGGTCTGGACAGCACCAGAAGCAGAGCCCGAGTCTGCTGATCCCGCGTGTTGAGAGCTCTAATCAGACACGAGCTGTCCCCCGTGCAGTTAACGCGAAGGCTGTAAACTAGGCACTGTGGAGGTGCTGTGGTTACTGAAAAGAGCCTGCCTGAGGGTGGGCCCAGCCTTGTTCAGGGCTGGCTGTGCTGTTCCCGCAGGTGGCAGTCCAGTGACTGGCTTGGCTGTGTCAGTCTTTTGTACTCAGAATCGTGACCGCACTGCGGGAGACTCCAGGGGGCGCTGCAGACCCAGGACGGCCGGTGTGGATCGCCAGGTCCTCCCCTTGGCCACCTGGGCTCGGGCTGTCCATGTGGCCGTGTCCTGAGCGTACGCTGCCGCCATGGAGCGAGGCCTTCAGGAGCGGGAGGCAGCACAGAGGCCGCCTCCACTCCAGCGGTCCTGATGCCTTGTCTCCTCCAGGCCCCTTCTTCTCTTCTGGAGCCCAGCCAGCCCCTCCGGGCCCCCCAGCCAGCCTGACCAAGTCTCAGAGCCAGGACCCGTTTGCTGACCTCGGTGACCTCAGTTCCGGCCTCCAAGGTACCCTGTGGGCCGTGTCGAGCAGGAGGAGGGTGCTGGGGCTCTCGCAGGGGGTTGGGTCTGTCTGCCCTCCCAGGGCGGACCTCCCCCGTTCACTGAGGCCCAGTGCAGTGATCCCAGAAGAGGCCCGTTTGCCTTGTCCCCGAAGCTTGTTACCGAGATGACACCAGGAGTTGTCAAAACCGGCGGGAGGCCTGGCCCTCCGTGGGCATCACCGTGAGCGGGGCCACCCGGGAGCGGCCTCCGCACAGGAGTGCGGAGCAGCCCTGCCCTGCCCTGCCCTGCCCTGCCCTGCCCCGGGGGCGGGCAGGACCCGCTCGGCAGCTTTCCCCTCCGGGAGGACACGTCAGGACGTTAACTGTTCGGAGACCATGAACGTCTGCGTGTCCCACGTGCCTGGCTGGTTGGGTGGCGTGTGGAATTTGAGGTGGACTTAGCATCTCCCCAGAATGCTTGTTGTCCAGGAACAGTCCTTTTTATTTAACAGTTTCCTGGTGTTTCAGGTTGTGGTGTCTCCCTGAGGGCATTCCTGGAAGTCTGGGTTTGTCCTTGGCTTCCTGCCTCTGTCTTGGGCTGTTTGAGTGCAGGGAGGGGCCACCCTGAGCCTCCTGGGTGCAGCCTGTGGAGCAAGGGGCTTCTTGGGGTCTGGGGCGCCCGTTCTCAGGATGGAGCCCAGCCCTCAGCTCTGCACTGAGACCCAAGACCTCTATCTCACCGGCGGAGAGTGGGGTCCTGCACGAAGCTGCTGGAACCAAGGGGAGAAACATGCAAACTCGGGTTCTAGGTGGAGCCCTCAGCGTTCCTCTGCCAGCAAAGCCACCAGACAGTGAGTCAGTGAAGCTGTGGGAGCCAAGAGCCAGCAGGACTGTGGACTCTCAGAGGACACTGCCCAACAGCAGCAGGACACATCCTGCACCCACCAGCCACCAAGAAATGTCACGTCCTGGGCCATGAACAGTCCCAGCAAGTGTGCAGGAGCTGAAGCCGTGCACACCGTGTCGCTCTGTCTGGAGTCAAGCTCAGAGGCAGTAGCAGCAAGACAACCGAAAGCTGTTCAGACTGTTAGGGGCTGAACAACACGCTTCTGAGAGCACAGCGGTGACTTAGAAGCCTCAAGGGAAGTGACACAGCGCGTCGCACAGACGGAAACTGAAAACATGGCGCATCAAAACGGGGGACACGTGGCGTTCAGTGTGCATTTGGGAAATGTTGTGCGTTCTCACCTGAAGGTGTTTGGAAAGGAAAGGAAGTAAACTCAGAGCAAGCAGAGGGAAGGTGGTGATAAAGAGCCCACGTCAACGAGGTAGGAAATGTGAACTAGAGAAGACGGACTAAGCAAGAGCCGGGTCTCTGAGAGTATCCGTAACACTGGCAAATGTTTGCTAAGATGCATGGAAGTGAGGAGGTTGGCACAACCTGCCCACAGACCCTGGAGACACGAAGGGACTCGGCCGCGCAGCCGCGGCGCCAGCCTGGGCGCAGGTGAGGTGGGCGGATTCTGCAGCAGACGCCCCGCCGGGTGGGCGGGGCGAGTAGGCCTGTAGCCATGAGAAGATGAGCTCGAGCTCATCGTTAGACGCCTCCCGAAAAGGAAACCTTCAGTCCCGGGTGCTTCCATTGGAGAGTTCCACCAAGTGTTTAAAGGACTCATACCAACCTCACACACCCTTTTCCAGGAAACAGGAGGAGACGTTTTCCAGTTGGTTTCACGAGGCTGGTATTACTCTGAAACCAAAACCAGGCAGAGACGGTACAAGAGAAAACTTAAGTGTCCCTCACGAACATAGACACAAAAGTCGACAGCAAATCGGCTGCAAGGAGCATTCATCAGCATGGACAGAATCACACACCACAGTCAAGTGGGATTTGTTCCAGGAAGCAAAGCACATTCAGCATCCCAGAACCAGTTAACAGAATCCACACAAGAACTGGCCAGAGTAGGGGCGTCGTGTGGTCACATCCGTGTGCAACACAGGCCGCGGACAGAGTTCAGCACCTAGGTGTCGGCGGACACCACAGACGAGTGGCGGGAGAGCTTAGGAGCAGTGCCTCCAGTGCCCTGCAGCCAGCCTCGCGCTTGGCTTTGGAAGACCGCGAGCTGCCCTTGGTGCCAGCTGGAGAGGGACCAGGGGCACAGGCAGTGCTTCCGTGAACCGGGGGCCGTGGGAAATCCCGAGGGACCTGAAAGCATTTCAGAGCCCGGAGTGAGTTTAGGAGGGTTGCAGGGCGCATGGTCGACAGACACCAGGGAAATTCCTGTTTACCAGCAGCATGTGCGCAGGGAATCCAAGATTTAGAACAGCACCATTTAGTCACGGAAGAAGGAGGAAAAAGAAGCACGTAACCTGTGACTCTCGCAGAGCGCGCGCAGGACTTGTGTCCTGGAGCCACAGAGCCAAACATGAGGAGCGGGTCAGGGAAGAAGGACCCTGGCGTGAACGGAGATGGAGGGGCTCGTGGCCCAGAAGACCCCATGTGGGGAAGGCTCTCGTGCCGTGATCTGTGGGGTCCACACAGTCCCCACCAGACACCCCTGAGGGGGTTCCTGCAGACACAGGCGGGCTCATCATGGGGCCGAGTCGAGAGTCGGGGACGAGGAGCGGGGAACAGGCTGGTGGGATGGAGTGACGTGGCCAGACTCTGTTAGGACTGTGTGGTGTCTGCGGAGGGACAGACACACAGCAAGTAGGGGGTGGTACCCACCTGGCCCTGGCCGCTACGGACCGGCCAGCCGTGGGGCCACCTTGACGTGTCCACCCTGGCAGCACACCTGAAACACTGGTATTGCGAGGGCGTGCTCTCCGTGCAGGCTGAGTACTGGGGCTGCCCCCGAAGTTCCCGTGTGACTGTCTCCCCAGGCTCGTCCACTGCATCTGCTCCTGCAGGCGCTGGTACCAACGCAGCGCCCCCTCCCAAGGCCAGCGGCTCCTGGCAAGCAAGTCGGCCCCTGGCCCAGGGCACCCCACGGCCCCCGCAGGCCAAGCCAGCCCCTAGAGCCGCTGTCCCGCCGAAGCCCAGCTACAACACCAGCTTCAGTGTGATCGGCAGCCGGGAGGAGAGGGGCGTCCGCCCTCCCAGCTTTGGTGAGTCCTCCCTCCCTCTGCCCGGTGGCTTTCTGAGCTTGCTATGAGGGGGGTTACGGTGAACCCCATTTTCTCCAGCTCGTGGTCAAGTCCTGAGAAAGGGTGTCTCCTGAGACCCAGCAGAAGCTCCTTCGGGTGGGAGCGAGTGGTTTTGCACATGGTCTGAGGGTGACCTTCTTGTTGCCCAGACAGCACCGTCCAGGTGGCCAGGCGTGTGCCGCCTGGGGGCCGTCTTGGCCTCTGCCAGCTGTGCGCAGTGTCAGGCGGGGGCCCCCGGGCGGGGTTGGCGTCGGCGTCGGCGCCTCCCAGCACAGCCTCCGAGGCCCCTGCTCTCCTCCAGGTCAGAAGCCAAGGGTGTCGGAGAGCGACTTTGAAGACCTGCTGTCCGACCAGGGCTTCTCCTCCAGGGCCGACAGGAGGGGGCCCAGGACCATCGCCGAGATGAGGCGGCAGGACCAGGCCCGGGACACGGACCCGCTCAAGCTGAAGGTGGGGGCGCTCGGGCCGGGCTAGGGCGGGTGGCCCCAGGAGTGCTGGCACAGGCACGGGGGCAGCGGGTCCGTGTTCAGAGCTCTGCCCCGTGTGGAGCTGGGCTCTCATCTCCCACAGCTCCTAGACTGGACGGAGGGCAAGGAGAGGAACATCCGGGCGCTGCTGTCCACGCTGCACACCGCGCTGTGGGACGGCGAGTGCCGCTGGACGCCCGTGGGCATGGCCGACCTGGTGACCCCCGGGCAGGTGAAGAAGCAGTACCGCCGGGCCGTGCTGGTGGTCCACCCGGACAAGGTAGGCACGGGGCCCGGGCCGAGCCCAGGGGGGTCCTGGGTTCAGGCGCAGCACCCTCACCCACTCCGTCCCGCAGGCCCGGGGGCAGCCCTACGAGCAGTACGCCAGGATGATCTTCATGGAGCTGAACGACGCCTGGGCTGAGTTCGAGAGCCAGGGCTCCCGGCCCCTCTTCTAAGTCATGCGCTGCTCGGGGCTGCGCCCGCAGCTCATAGAACCGAAAGCTGCTGGCTGGACCGCGAGGGTCGCCCTGTGGCCGTGGCAGAGTGGACTGGCATGGCCGCACCCGACATCATGCCTGCTGCCCTGGGTGGCCCGGAGCCGCCGCCATGCCTGGCGGGAGAAGGAAAGCATTCCAAAAGCTCCGAATTCTTTTTCTTTTTTGGTTCTAAAGGAAAAGTGTCGAGTCGCACTTCTCCCACGCGTGTCCTGGTCTGTGGTTTATTCTGTTCGGTGGCCGTCACCTGAGGGCGCGTCCGCTGGGTAGACTGCGCTGCTCGGCCGTCTTCTTGAGTCCCTCGTGAACGTTTGCGTTTCCCCTGTAATCAGCCTGGTGACCAGCTGTACATAATTAAACTATTTTCTGATGACCTTCGTCTCTGATGTGCGTGATTGACTGATCTAGGCTCTGACCGCGAAGATGCAGCGCAGTGACCCCTGCCGGTGGAGAGGGCTCCCCATCTCCGCTGGCCTGAGCCTCCCCGGGCCCCCAGCTGGCCTCAGCAGTCACACGTAGCAGGAAGGCAGGGAGGCCGGTGCAGGGACGAGCCCTGGCTTTGGGTCTGGGGGCCGGCCTCCCCCTCGCTGGTCTGGGTGTGCCCTGGGGTCACTGCTCGTGGCTGAGGCAGCTGGGCAGATGCTGGCCCACGCGAGACTGGGCCTCCCCTGGATGCCACTGGGTCGTTCCTCCTCAGAGCATGAGGGTGTGAGGGACCTGGTCTGTTGTTCTGGAAATTCAAAGAGTAAAGCAGCTTTCCTGAGTCATGGCCGTTGGAGAAGCAGCGGCTGCCTTGGCTACAGGGTGAGGTCCCCCTGTTCTGGGGACGACCTGGCAGGACAGATGGCAGCAGTTACAGGCTCGAGGGTTAGTCGGAAGTGATGCTCCCAGCCTCCTGCAGGTCTGTCCACCAAGCCCGAGGGCTCGTCCCGCTCCAGGCCGCCCAGCACTGTGCTGACCAGGCCCTGGACAGGTGGCCAGGACCTCAACCCTCATCCCGGTGGTGACAGCGGGAAGGGCCGGGCCCTGCCAGCACTGTGGGCTGGCCTCTCAGAACCCTGTGCCGTCTCTTCTTTCCGCAAAACGTGAGCCAGCTGTGCTGCCAGGTGGCTGCCACTCGCCAGTCAGATGTGCGTGGTGGTTGCCATCACCTGGATCAGGACACCACCCCTCCTCCGGGCTGGGCTCGTAGAACCGGCACCAGTGCATGTCCTCAAAAGCTCGCCTGCGGTCTGGGGAGCAGTTAGTGGAACACTGACCCCCCCGCCTCAGTGACCACATTGGTCTAAGGCTCAGGTGGGGGGTGGGGTCTGTGGGTCCTGAAGTTTCAAAGGCATGGGGGCTCTAGCCTTTTGCCCTGAGGCCCCAGGACCTCGCAACCGCTGACCCTTGGGCCCAGTGCCCCCGTCCCTTGGCTGAGGTGACACTCTCCCCGCTGGGGAGTGCTGAATCTGGCTTTCCCCCGGTTGATGCCCCTCTGCAGAGAGCCGACTCCCCACCAGGTATGTATCTGCTGCTATTTTTATCTTCCGATTCTTTTAAAGAATAATGAACGACCTAAATAGGTCCAAGAGTGCATGTCAAAGTTGCTCTGGATCCCAGCTGAGGGCCAGGCAGCCCTGGGGATGCTGGCGGGGCCCTGCAGGGGCTGCAGGCGCACACCCGTCCCTTGGGTCTCTGGTCTGGCACACCCTCTGCCATCCCCACTGGTTCTGATTTCCTGTCTTGGCGGGACGAAGGCCGCCCTGGTGGCTCCATCCCTACAGGCCACACCCCAGCTCCAAGGACCACGCGTGTCCCCTCCAGGGAGCCCCTGGGGGCCCAGGGAACGACCACAGTGGCCACAGACTGGCTGCACAGCTGACCCCAACCCCGTCACACAGGGGGTGCGGTCCTGGGGGTGCTGCTCAGCAGAAGTCCGTCTGGAAACAGGCTCAGATGAGTGACCCGGCACAGGACACGTCCGAGAGGCTGCGCTGGCCTGCAGTTGGTGACTGGTTCTTGGAATACGGCCCCCGGGGCAGAGGGCAGGCTCCCAGGAGGTGGAAGGCTGGGCTCTCCGGGCCAAGCGCTCCAGGAGCCGAGGAGAGGGGAGAAGGAGGGGAGGGGAGGGGCCACTCCCACTGGGCAGGAGGTTTTTTTGAGGCTCGTCCACGCTGAGCTGCCTCGGGACTCGTTTGTTTCTGTGGCTACCGTGTTTGTACGCCTGTCAAGTATTCACACACGTCACACGTGCCCTGTGGCCCCTGGATGCATCCTGGTCCCTGAGAGCACCATCTCAGGACCAGTAAGTCCCTGTCGGCCCCACAGGCAGGTGTGGGGATCAGAGCTGCCCCTTGGGAGACCACTCCTGGGGTTCAGCCCTGCCTTTCCCAGAAGCCTTTAGAACACCGCCAACAGGAGAGGAGGGGCCTGGGTCTGCCAGGCTGGGGAGAATCTGGTCGAGGGTAAGCACACAGCTGTGTACACTTACAGACCTGCTGCAACCAGCAGAGTCCAGGAACGCCCCTCTGGGTCCTCGCTGGGGCCCCTGTGAGGCGGGCAGGAAGAGAGGGCCATCAGGAAGCGGGTAGGAGATGAGGGTTGGGGGGGCAGGCAGAGCAATGAGCCCAGCAGGCCTGTGGCTATGGGGGAGCATGGGGTGGGCCCAGGGAGACCTGGGCACTTGGGCTGGGGTCCTCCAGGGGTCTCACCGGGGGTGGGGGGTGGGTCTGTAGCTGAGGCGGGCAGATCCTGGACACACGGTGGGGCACTGGGCAGCTAAGGGCCCTGGCGGAGGGTCCCGCTGCTTACAGAGGGCTTCTGCCCCAGCCCCAGGCCCTAAGTTGGGACTGTCCACTGGCCACCTGGGGTGGGGCGGGGCCTGGGTGAGATCATCTTCCGGACCCAGGCCCCCAGGATAGGAAGATGGGGCAGGAGGGCTGGAACCCTGGTGCCCGGGGGAGGAGAGGAGCTGGCTCCGGACCCTCTGGGAAGAGAGAGGAAACAAAGGCTCGGAGGCGCACTTCGGGTGTGCCCGCTGCAGAGGCTTCCAGCTCCCACCACGGAGTCGCTGAACTGCCCTCTTCAGCCTGACGTCCCCTGGCGTGCGAAGGCCTGGCCGCAGTGGCCTCTGTGTTCCCTGGGCAGGCCTCGGTCTCCTGCTGCCCCAGAGAGGATCACGACCCAGGACAGGCTCTGAGACTGTCTTCCTTCCCCAAGGGAGCAGAGCGACATCTCTGGAGAAAATTGCTCCTTCTCATGCCTCCTGGGCCTGAAACACTCCAGCAGTACCCACGTAGGCCCGCCCACACTCTGGGTGTCACTGGACAGGAGAGGAGGGGTCTGGGGCCTCCTGGGTGGCGACTGTCGGTGTCCCTTGGGCTTTTCCCCTTGGCCTGTGTTTGGGGGGGTGGTTCTTGAGCTTGAAGGCCACCCTCCAAGGGCCAGCTCTGCTGTCAGCCGACGCAGTCCCGCTGGACCAGTCACTTGCTGAGGGGGTCCAGGCCTGACTCACATGGACAGCACACGCCCCGGGCCCAGGGCTCCCCACTGCACCCACTTTGGAGCCTCAAGGGAGATGGGGCACAGGAGGCGCTGGGCGCTGCGTCCACCTGAGGCTGCCTGACTGCACAGCCCAGAACTCCTGGCCGGAGCAGGAGCCCTCGGGGGCCCAAGCCCCTCCTTGGGTCCTGGGTCTGCCCAGGTGGCCATCCTCCATCCGGGGCCTGAGCCTGGCCTCTGACCGAGTGTCCTGTTAAAGGCCCCTGAGGCAGGTCCGGGTGGCCTTGGGAGGGTGATCAAGGCCTCTGGAGTGGGGTGGGGGTGAGGCAGAGCTGATGGGTGGGGGGCATTCACGGAGCAGGGGCACCTGGTCTGCAGCTCAGGGAGCTCCCCCCATGGGGGTCACACAACTTAGAGGGACAGCCCAGGGCATTCTCGGAGAGCTGACCTAGGGCTGGGGCATGGGCAGCCGGTGGCCTGGGCAGCCACCGGGCAGAGGCCTTCAGAAGCACAGCCTCCCTCGAAGCGAGTGTCCCTCCCCTGTGGCCCCCCACGCCACCTTTTCATGACCGAGAACTGCCCCTGTGCTCACTCCGGCTGTGTGCTGCCCCCTGCACCCCACAGCTGCCACCACCCCAGCAGAGCCAGAGAGGAGCAGAATTCCATTCTCAGGTGTGTGAGCTCTGCTATTTTTACCCTGGGGCACGAGAGGGTGGGGGTGGATCCAGGCAGCAGCCGGGGAGGAGGTGGGGCATGGGAACCACAGTCCCCCACAGAGAGCCTCAAGGTCACCCAGACACCTCCTCCAGCCCCCTTCTCTGGGTACCTGAAGTCACACCTTCTCCTCCACCAGCTGTTCTTGGACCTCTGTGCTGTGCGCAGTGACAAGAACTGGGACGAGGAGGGCTGGTCTGTGGCCCAGTGGGGCGGGTGCAACAGGAGGCTGGGAGTGGACAGAGGGCAGGGGTGACCATGGGCTGGGGTAGGCAGGGGGTGGGAGAGGCAGGACTGTGGGTCCCACCAGGTGGGGATGAGGGCCCAGTGGGGAGAGCTGCAGGAATTCTGGAGTCTGGGGTCTGAGGCAGAGCAGGGGCAGACTGAGGGGACAGGGACCATCACTGCGCTCTGAGCCCAGATCTTGGGCCAGCTCCTCAGGAAGGGGGTCCTCAGGGTTCCCGGGTGTTGACTGAGGGGCCCCCTTGTATCTGGACCTCGAGGAGAAGCTCTGGGGGTGGGCAGGGCTGTGGTGGAAATGGACAGTGGGAAGCCTGTGCTTCACACATGACCCTGACCGGGCACCGTGTGTTCCAGCACCCCGGACGGGGCAGACGTCTGAGGAACTAGCAGGCCACCCCACCGTCAGAAGCCCGCGAGGACGAGCTCCCAGGCGCTGACCCCAGCCAGCGGGACCCACGTGGCCGAGGAAGGCCCTGGTGTCAGGGTGCACAGGGGTGCCAATCTGCTCGCTCCTGTGGCCGGCGATGACCGCTTTCCATCTCTCTCTGCTCCTGCTTTTCACGTGCTGTCACCTGTCAAGTAACAATGAAGTCCAGCTGGAAAATGGCAGTGTGGGCAGTGCTGGTGCAGGAGCCAAATGACCCACGTGTTAAATGACCACGCCTGCGCTCTCCATTTCTGGGTGAGCGCTGGGCAGCAGGGCCCATTTCAGCCCTTCCTGCGGGGCCAGCAGCCCCCTCGCCAGGCCCCGTGCTGGGACTGAAGAACAAGCTCAGGTGACCCTGAAAGCACTTTTGGGGCCAGAGTGGGAGGCTGCCTTGGGGCACAGGAGTGGCTGGGCCTCCACCAGACAGAGGGGACCGCAGGCCCCAGGCGCCTCGGGCGGGAGTGGAGGCCCCAGGCAGGGTTTTCCAGAGAGGCTGGGTTGGGGGTGCGCTGGAGCAGGGCAGCTGACTCCCCTCCCTGCCATCTGGAGTGACCCCTTGGAGGCTACAGAGGGGACTCGGTGGCAGGGATCTCAGCCCAGTGCCATGTGGTCTTGTTCTTCAGCACAACCCAGCTTTGGGTCAGGGCTTCCTAGCCTTAAGGAGCCAGCCTCAGGAGGGTGTGTATTTGAGAAACGTGCAGAGCCCTGACCTGGGGCTCCAGCCTTGTCCTGCCCGCTGGCCGGGGCTGTGACCGAACACACACGCCCCAAAGCTGACCTCTCGGTGGCAGACCCTCCCAGTCCCTCCAGGGCCCTGCCCACTCCTGCTGCCTTGGCCAGCCTCCCTCCCAGCTGCCCCCCTCCCTGCCCTCCCGCCACACCCCGCCGCTACACTCCTCGTCGCTTGCCTGCACCCACCTGGATCTGCAGCCCGGTGACGCTGACCAGGCTGCCCTGGCTCAACCTTTCCCTCTCAGTTCCTGCCTCTCTGGACGGCTGCAGGCTTGGGGAATGGTCACCAGAACCCAGGTCCTCTTCTGGGGACTCACAAGGCCAGAGTCCCTATCTGAGGTGTGGCCCCAAGGTGGGGTGGAGGCCATAAACTGAGTGGCCTCCCCGTGGGACAGACCTGGCGGGAGGAGGGGGACTGTTCCAGGCCATTCCCTACGTGTCCTCACTCCCTGCCAAGAGCTGGCACTGTCTGCCCCAGCCCTCCTCAGGCTCCACTGCTTCCTGACCTTCCTCTCCCAGAGCCATGGTCACCCTGACCCGGGGTTGGCACAGACCTGGTCTATTTCCCCCAGGAGGGTCTGAGTCCTGGTTGGACCCCCCCACCCCCACCCCTAGCCCAGGGCCTGGACAAATGTGAGCGCTGAGGTGGGGTGGCTATGTGTGTGAGGAGTCTACAACAGGTAACAACAGAGAGAGACACAGAGGGACAGAGACAGAGAGACAGAGACCAAGAGATAAAGAGACAGAAAGGGAAACACAGAGACAGAGATGTGTATCTATAGAGGAGAGAGACAGGTGATGACCCCACAGGGAGGGAGGGAAGAGAAAGAGCGCTGGAGGGTCAGCAGAGGGCCTCTGTCCTCTGTCCCCAACCTGAGCCCGTGACTCAGGGTGTGTGGAGATCCGCCAGGCCTGGGTCATGGGACCGGTGAGGTCGTGGACCCCTCTATCCTGGTGATATGCAAGCTGCACGCTGCCCAGACTGGCTGCCGCAAGGCCAACGGGGTGTCTCCGTGGCTTGTAAGGGCAGCTGGGGTCATTGGTTGTGGGGCCTGCTCTGGACTCGGCTGGGGTCACCTCTGGGGGCCTCTGTGGGGTTGCCGTCAGGACTCAGCTGTGGTCCTCCAGGTCCACCTGCTGGCTGGGGTGGAGGGCGGAGGCTTCAGCAGGAAGAAGTGGCTTCTCTCTCGTGGCCCCACCCCTCTCCCCTCTGGCATCCACACACAGGTTCTGAGGACACCAGGAGCACCAGGCTGAGCAAACACTCAGGACTCTCAGACACCTGGGAACAGGTGACCACTCCCTCCGCAGAGCACCTGTCCCCACACCTACAGAAGGCCTGGGGCTTCACCCCACCTCACGTCAAGGGTGGGGGTAGAAGGGAAATGTGCCCAGGGTGCTGGTGCACAAGGCTTCCTGCAGCCTAGGTGGGAGTCCCATGTTCTGTCCCCAGACCCACCCTTATGAGCAGCCCCACCCCACCCACCTTGCACCTCCTGGCCCAGGTCCAAGTGACAGGAGCCATCAGGAGGAAGAGCGGACAAGACTGAGGCCAGGTCCCATGGCCCTGGGGTCCGGGGAGGCTGCAGCTCTGAATGTCCTGATGTGGGCCTCCCCCAGGGCCACCAGTGCTGCAGAGTGCTGGCCTCTTCCATCCCTTCCCCTCTGCTCGTTCCTGCCCGCTGAGGACCACTTGGCAGGCCACTGTGGGGCCCAAGTGGGCCTAGAGATGGTGAACGAGGGATAGGAGCTGGGAGCCAAGGTGCCCAGCGGATTGGGGGAAACAGGCACGTTTCCAGAGTTCAGGCTGTGT
The DNA here is from genome assembly GCF_048564905.1 of Vicugna pacos. NCBI lineage: Eukaryota > Metazoa > Chordata > Mammalia > Artiodactyla > Camelidae > Vicugna > Vicugna pacos. Next base: position 121,622,799 of record NC_132988.1, read on the forward strand.
GTCCTGGTTGGGCAACGTGGGGAATGGTCTCCAGGGGTCTCTAGGATCTGCCCCCTTCCACTTCAGGCCCAGCGAGTCCTGATGACTCAGCTGGGAGAAGACTGTGAAAGTTTATGCAGCGAACACCAGGGGTGTCCACCCACCGACCAGGATAGTGGAGACCCTGACCCCTGCCCCGCTGCGGGCCCCCTCCCCCCAGCCCTGCCCACAGCACTGGTGTGCAGTGACTTCAGGGCCCGGTCTTCCCACCTCCGGTGGGGCGGCAGGACAGGAGTCTGAGCTGCCGACCTTGCAGCGACCCGGCTCTCCTCGCTGCGCGGCATCCGTCGCAGAGGAAATCCCGGAGGCCAGGGGAGGGGGCGGCCGCGGCGGGGGCGGGGCTGCAGGGACACGGGGCGAAGCGGCCGGTCCGCAGTGACCTTCGCGCGTCCCTAACACGGCGTGAGGCCGTTGGTCGAGAGGTGGGGGTCGCGCCACTTCTGTCCCACTTAAATGAAACGGCGTGGCCCTTTCTCTGCAAACCTATTCGCAGAAAAAAAAATAGGTCCTGGCCGGTCTGCGGGCAGCTCTCCGCCAAGGGTCAGATGGATTTTCAGGAGTATGCGGGCTCCCTTCTCCCGCCCAGAGGTGCGGGAGGCCCGAGAGCAGCGGGGGTCGGGGACCCGGACAGTGCTCAGGGGCACTCGGCCTGGTCGGGACTGCAGTCATTGCCCCTGCTGGGGACCCTCTTCCCGCGCGCTCCCGGGCAGAGTGGAAGGCGGAGGGGAGCTGGGACACCCAACCCCCGTCCCCTCCCCGCGGCCGGAATAGAAAGGACTTTTCCCACTGGGGTTGCGCACGTATCTGTCCCGCACGCTGGGTGCCCCGCACGGGCGGAAGCGGACGGGAGTGCAGGACCTGGTCTGGGGTGGGGGGAGGCCCCACCCGCCGCCAGGGTCCACACAGAGGAGACCGGCTGGTGGTGGTTGGGGGCAGTCAGCGCATCTGGGATTCCGAACTGACGGGTGGGCCAGGGTCGTGCGCGCCGACTCGGAGAGCTCGCGCCCCAGGATTCCACCCTTTATCGAATTCGGCCGGGAGGCAGGGTTTTGAAGGGGAGAGTGGGGCACGACTCCGCCTCTCCCGCCCCCGCCCCGCGCCGGCGCCCGCCCCGCCGCCGCGGCCCCGCCCTCCTCGTCATGCTCGGACGCGGGCGGGGGGCGGGGAGCGTCTACATGTGACGCGCCCTCCTCGCGGTGCCCTTCAGCCGCCGCCGCAGTTCCCGGGGCGCCACATGGACCCGGCCGGCCCGAGCGCGCTCTGCCGCTGACCGTCCGCCCGTCCGCCGCCCGCGCCCCGGCCCCAGGAAGGTAACCAGAGCCCCTGTCGCAGCCCCCTCCCTGACCCCAGCTGCCCCCTCCCGGGCCCCAGCTGCCCCCTCCCTGGCTCTGCGGCCCCTTCCCGGCCAGGGCTTGGCGCGCGCTCCGCCCCGGTGCCCCATCCTGGGCCCCTGGCTGGCGCTGTCCACTGGCGCGGTGCTGAAACGGCCCCACAGTCCTGGCTGACGCCTTCGCTCTTTCTTACTCCTTTCCCGAGTCTCATGTCTCTCGCGTCTCCCTTTCTCCTCCCTCGTCCTCTGTCTCTCTCTCTCTCCTGGCGCGCTCCCGCCTGAGGGCCCCTTGGCAGAGCTGGGCAACTCGCCTGCCCATGAAGCCAAGGGGTGGGGTGGCAGCAGGAACCCCTAGCCGCGCAGGGCGGCGATGAGAGCACTGGGGGAGCTCCAACAGCGCCCCGACCTCTCTGCTGCTGGGCTCTGCGGCTGCCTCCCTGTCAGGAGCCAGGGGAGAAGTTTGGAAGAGAATCTGCTTTGCGGCAAAGGCGTCCCTGTGCCCCAGCGCTTTGTCGGAAGATGGGGGAGTCCCGCCCCCACTCCCAGGTCTCCCTAGTCCACACACACGCAGATTTCCTTATTTCCTTCATTTGAAGAGGAAAAACACATAAAACAGTGGCTCTCCAGTGACCTGGGTTTCCCTGCCAAGAGCGACCTCACCAGAGGTAGTGGAGGGGGGGAACACTGCAGCTGCTGATTTTACAGAAAGCACCTCCCCACCAGATTTCCAGCTGGCCTGGACCCTAGAGAACCCCACCCATGCAGATGCAGGTGGAGGGGTGGTATGCCCCCCCCATTTCATTGGTTCCCTGAAGGCTGGGCCCCTGCAGCTTCTCCCTCCACCTGTCTCTGCAGCAGTGCTGGTCTCCCCCACTGGAGGGAACCTGTTTTCCCGAGACTCCATCAGAAGCCAAAGGGAGCACCCACTCGGGTCCCACCTGCACTAACCCTTCCCATCCTTTAGATGGGTCCCCACCTCTGTGGCCCAGGGCTCCACTAAGGAGACAGGAGAGCCAGTCACCTCCACATGCCCCTGGGCTCGCCCCCACTTCACGCAGTCTGGCTCTTTTGAGCTGCACACCCCTTTCCCTGCAGTAGCAGCTGGAAGCCAGCTTCAGAAACCCCAGGGGCTAGCTGAGACCTCTTTGCAGGACCCTCCCAAACCCTCCCAGGTATCTGTCCCAGTGTTGATGTCTGGAGTCCAGGTGTGAGGGGGAACCATGAATGAGGCTCTCTCTGACCCCAGACCCACGGCCAGGGGAAGTTGGGTGGGGACAAGGAGGAAGCCTTCCCCAGCATAGTCGGGTGACCTGTGACCACGTCTTCCCCCAGGCAGAGGACTCCTGGCCACACTCACATGTGAGCTACGACTCGCTGAGGACCAGCTGAGGACACAAAGCCATCGCCATGGAGTTCGTGATGAAACAGGCCCTGGGAGGTAGGGGGCGCACGCTGCACACCCAGGGGCACTTGAACACACGGGGTCATGTGTAGCACGTGGTCACCTCAGACCTCACCACACAAGCCCTGCAAAGCACACCTCAGGCTCCTTCTGGAAAGTCAGGGGACAAAGTCAGCACCTCCTGTATCACCTTGGCCAGCTTGGGGTTGTGGGATGCATGCTGGTGTGCTGCGGTCCAGCCAAGCCCAGCAGAGCACCTCCTCTCGGCCTTGCAGCACACCCCAGGGTGGGTTTGGGGGGCACCAGGGGCCTATCTAATCGGCCAAATCTGGTAGCACCCATGGGCATCTTGCTTCTGGTAAGCAGAGCTGCCGGAGGCCGCAGGGTGGCCACGGCAGCTGGAGTGGGAGTGAGGAGCTGGGCGGGACCTTGGCATCCACCAAGGACTTCGCAGTGTTGCTGGAGAAGGGGTGGCAGCGTGCACAGGGAGCCCGGGCTGGCTGAGCACAGGGACAGGAGAGAGACACTGGGTAGCTTGTGTGAGCTCAGCCCTAGCATGGAGGCAGTGCAGCTCTGATTTGTGCTTTGAGGGAGGAGACTGCCCCCCTCCAACCCTGCTGACTGCTTTTGAAGGGAATCCTGAGCCTACGTGGCTCAAGGCCACGATCATGGCCAGAGACCCTGGACCAGGAGAGGAGGGTGTTGTCGGACAGTGGGCTGAGACCCTGGCCCAGGAGGTGGGTGGGGCAGTGTGCTGAGGTCCTCATGGCACAGACGCATCCTGGCAAATCAGTCTGCTCAGCCCAGGCCCATGGGGCCCACCCTGCACACCTCAGCTGCCGGGTGCAGTGCAAGCTCCCGGGGCTCCTGGTGGTGGGCGCCTGTGGCTGGGGCCTGACTCTGCCATTGGAGATGGCTTCCTTGTGTGACAGCACCTCCCTTGGACCACACGTGGCCTCCAAGGGCCACACCCTGACCTGATGCCATTCACAGACTGAGTCAGGTGACGCCCAGCGAGGCCACCTCTTGGCAGGAGTGACTGCGTGCCTTTCACCAGAGGTGGGGAGTGGTGGGGTCTGTTGTGCTAGAAACGGGGGCAAGACAGAGGGGCCTGTGCCACTGTGCCCAGGATGGGCATCGCCCATGTGGGCTGGTCTCCTGCAGAGTGACTGCGTTTCCATTTAACACAAATTAAATGGAAAGATGCTTGGGCCTGGCGCGGGGCCATGTTTCCTGAGGTTCTGCGGTCAAGGATAGGCTGCAGGTTGAGTCTAATTATAATGATTACGTCACCAGGACGTGATTCAGGGACAAGCAGCATCCAGGCTCTGGGAGGGATCCAGATTCCACCCAGCCAGTCCCAGGCTGCACAGATAATTAATTAGGTGGCTAATTCAGGCCTCGAGGTGGGCTTGTAAGAAAACTGAAGTATCTGATTTGGCTGTCTACGTGGCTGAAATTAGCTGGGTAATTGCCAGCCTGGATCCCCTTTGTTCCGTGTCAACCCAAAGTTTCTCCTGTGGCGGCGATGGGGCAGGCTTCACCAGAGACGTGGGTGCCAAGAGGAGGCAGCCGGAGGCCCCCTGAGCACCCTCTGGGCAGCAGCCACTCCTGAGGGCCCCCAGGCCCAGCGTTGCCTGCCCCCGTTCAAGTGCCAGTGCTGCTGGGGTCCGGCGCGTGTGACCTCCGGGTGAGACCTTGTTTCCTGTTCCCGTATTTTTGCACCCTGCGGTGAGTGTCTTCTTGGTCTCTCAGGGTGAGTGTGGGTGAGAAGGAGACAGGCAGAGACCAAGAGAAGATTCTGAGAGAGACAGACCAGAGCCCCAGACCCAGGCCTGGCAAACTCTGGAAGCCATCTAGAAATAGGTTAACCCAGAGAAGATGCAGCGGGTAAACAGCCCAAGAGAAAGATGACCAGAAATGCCCCAGACACTGGAGACAGAGAGGGATGTGGGGAAACTGGGCAGGAGGGAGAGAGGAGGGATGGGGGGCCAGGCTGTCTAGAAGTCGGGCAGAGAAGGCGACTGGGGAGACAGAGGCTCTGAGCAGAATGGCCGGAGAAAAATATCATAGAAAAGACAGGGTGGCTGGGATGGAGACCGGGGAACCCAAGGAAACAGGTCAAGAAGTCTAAGTGTAGGATACATGGACAGAGGGGGACAGACAGAGAGACACACACTAAGAAACAGACTCATCCCCCCACGGCCTCACGGGCACAGATGCGCACACTCAGAGAAGGACTCACAGCAGAAGCCAGGGAAGTGCAGGCCCTTGTGGTGCTGGGGACGAGACTCCATGTGGCCTTGTTAGGTTGTGGCATCTGAGGCTGTCGTCCCCAGCTCGCTGGCTGCAGTGGCACATCCTTTCCTGAGAACACACTTCCCAGAGCCTTGTCGTCTGCCCTGACCCTGCATCTCAGCAAGGCCTTTGTTGGGGCAGAGGCTTTGAGGTGACTACGTGGAGGGGACAGCAGCTGCAGGACTCAGGAGTCCCACAGACAGACAGACAGACAGACAGACAGACAGATGGGGTGCGCACAGCTCCCTACACGCAAGGGTGTGTCTGCTCAGCCTTGTCCACTCCGGACTCTTGGGAGGAGCTCAGTCTGGAACCTGCTGGGCCTCAGACAGGTGCCTGCCGCCCCGCCCAGGGCCCTCAAGCTCTGAGCGTTTCTCAGGAAGGGCTGACCAGGCTTCTCTGTGGCCCATAGGCCTCTCCCGCCCTCAGTCATCTGGTATCTGCCCACACACCACTTATCCGCCTGCTCTGGGTACCCACCCCAAGGCCAGCCTGGGCCCCGAGAGGCGGCAGCCTGTGGCGCTGTGGGACGGGTAGGGTATCACCTGGAGTTCAGGGAGGGCCAGCTCACACTCTGATGGCCCTGAAGTCCCAGGCGAGCCTGGGCCTTTCCCACAGTCCTCTGTAGACACTCGCCTGCCCTGGCTCTGCAGCCCAGCCCCCTGGGGGACCCCATGCCCGGGAGGGCAGCCTGGGACCATGGACACAGGTGCTGGCACATTACCTGTCCTGCCCTGCCCTGCCACATCCCAGCAAGGCCAGTGGCACCAAACCATGACTTCACTCAGACTCCTGGTGCTGAGATGTCTCTCTGAGGGCAGGAGGGCAGCCATGGACCACGAGGAAGGGACAGCGCTCCAGGGCCCCTCCCCTTGAGATGGAAGGCTGCCCAGATACTCCAGCCTCTGGGTCCCTGGAGTGGATGCTGACTGGCTCTGCACAGCAGCCATCTCTCTCCTGTGACATGGCCGGAGGGGGACCAGGTGGGGCCCACGGGAGCCCCCACCCTTGGGACCTGAGTTCTCCGAGGGCTGATAGGGGCACCCCCAGGACACAGCTCTGCTGGGGTCCTCCCAGAGACCAGGGAGCTGTGGGCACGCAGGGTGGGCCAGAGAGGTTGCTTCTGGGCCAGGCTGTCAAGGAAAGTGGCCGGCTGTTGGCAGACTTGCTCTCACGAGAGAATGTCCTGGAGACCTTTACAGGTCTTGGCCCCCTGGAGAACCATCAAGACACCCCCAGATTTGAATTAGCCAACACTCAGTCCCCGAGAGAGTTTGGTGTGGTGGCCTGGGAACTTGTCTGCGGCAACTCGGCTCTGAACCGGGGCCAGGCGCTCTGGCCACATCTGCCTGGATCTGGGACTCAGGGTCCTCAAGGGCATGATTTGAAGAAACTGTTTTCCCCCGAGGCCAGGAAGTGGCCCAGGGCCCGGGAGCTGTATTTACATGGTGGCCAGGAGCGGGCAGTTGTCAGGGCTGTGTCGTGGCCACAGGCTCTCCTCAGGCTGAAGCAGGAGCAGCGGGGCTATTATGACCTTGTGGAGGCTGGCTGTCCCACCGTCTGCCTCAGCGTGACATGTTTCGGGTCTGGAACGTGTGCAGGTCCTCGGGGCCCGTGAGTGGGCGGGGAGGAGGGGTGTCTGAGGTGGGCTCCCAGGAGGAGCACGGAGACTGGGGCACAGGCCCGGGGCCCCAGGGGCTGGCAGGGGCTTGGAGGGCGGTGGGAGGGTCCCGGGACCTCAGGACTCAGCCGAAGGGGGTCTCCCTGCCAAGACCCCTGATAGTTGTGCCCCGGCCACCCGGCCGCTCGGTCGGTGTGAATGTGTCCTGGCAAAGTGGCCCCAGGCCCATCCTGCAGATAGGGAGGCTGGCCTGGACTCGGAGGGCCTGGGGGCCTGAGCCTGGCATGTGGGGAGGGCAAGGGCGTGAACAGCCGCTGTCCTGAGGCCAGCACGTCCTCACGGGAGGGAGCGCAGCCTCCCTAGCCCAGGCTGCAGGCGGGTGGGAGGCAGGGGAACCCAGGCCTTGGTGGAAGGAGGCGAAGGGAGACCCTGGGGGTGGGGCCTCCACACCCCGTGGGGCATAGGATGTGCACTCTCGGCAGAGACCCCTCGGGGGTCTCATGAGGACCAGTCCCCAGATGTGGAGGCCACAGGGACCAGACCCAGGAGGAGGGAGGGCTGTGCCCACCTCGGGGCCCGCAGGAGGCAGGTGGGGCCAGGTGGGCAGAGTCCCTCTGTGAGTCGGGAGCCCTGGGCAGGGAAGCTCCTCCGACAGTGCCGGCCCCTCCCCCACCTCCAGCACTGCCAGGGCCTTGCAGGGGCATCCCTCCTTGTCTGGTACCTGCTTCTGTGAAGCCCGAGGGACCTTTCTCCCTGCTGCTGGCCCCACCACACACACTGAGGCCTGTGTGTCTGTGGCTGTGCTGGACTCCTGAGCTCAGACGTGACCCTTCCCCAGTCCCTGCCTCCTCGCGCCTCCTAGGACCTCAGGGTCGTGGAGGCAATCCTGTCCCGACCCCCAGTGTCCACTCCGAGACTCTACACTAAGGGCAAGGCCAGGCTTCCCGATCCTGTCCCAAACCCAGGTCCTGAGGGCAAGGCTGGTCCCACAAGCTTCACTGCCCTGTCTGTCTATTTTGGGGTTCGCTCTGTTTATCAGGGGCCTCCCGCGTGTCCGGGGCTTCCCTGCTGTGACACTGACCGGGGAGGCCAGGTTCTCTGGCATCTGGGAGGATAAGCATCACAGGCTGAGCTGGACTGCAGAGGAAGGAGCAGATCGGTTGGAGAAACTCTAGAATTATGCACTGGGGAAGATGCTTTTGACTCAAATTGCAGAGAACCAAACAGAGTGGCTTGAATCAGTTTGTTTCTCTCACATGTGGAGGTATCAGGAGGTGGCTCAGTTGCTCAGCAGTGCCAGCAGGGACTGGCTTCACCCTTCATTGTGCCACTGTCATCCTAGTGGAGTTTTCAGCTTGCTCCTCCCTGTCACGAAGTGGCTGCTGCTGCTCCAGCCTCACGTCCACAGTTAGGGCAGGAGAAAAGAGACATCCGCTTGGCAAATGTGTCTGTGGAATCTTGTGAAGGGTTTCTGTGGATGTGTCATGGGCAAGAGGGTCTGGGAAGGTGAGGACCAAGTGGGCACTTCACCCTCCAAACAAAAGGATGGGTGATGGCCAGGCAGATGCAAGAGCCCCAGACCACAAGCCCTCAGAGAGCAGAGGTGCCTCCTTCTCCCCAGCTCTTTCTTGAGAGCCGGGTTCCTCCAAGGCTGCCAGCAAATACTTGATAGTGAAATATCAATATTCATTCAGGAGGGGCTTCCCAAATGCCGTGCTGCATCGAGAAGGCGTTAAGTTACCTTACGGGGCTCAGGAGAGACACCACTTATCCACACCCATCCCCGCCAATCTCTTAGAGGCTGGAAGACACTTCAGAGAAACTGCCTTTTCCCCCGAGACCCTGGAGGACAGGCCTTCACTCAGGAGAGGGTGCTCCCGGCTGGTTACGCTGCAGCTCCGTTATAAACGCTGTTGCCCGATGGGGGAATAAAAGGCACATAACGCACTTCAGCTGATAAAGTCGTTTGTTTTCTGCCTTGTTGGCAAGAAGTTTCGGTTCGGATGACAACATCTGTTTCAGTCGCTCCTGTTCTGCCCTCATCGCAGCCTCTGGGCTGGCTCTGGGCCGGGTGCGTTTATGGCTGGGAATTAATGAAAACCCCAGAACCAGCTCAAGCCCAGGCAGGCCCCGAAGTCGGCAAGTCCCAGAGACCGCGGCCTGTAAGCCCAGATCAGGTGAGGGCAGCACCCACGGGGTGCCCACAGTGCCGAGCGGCCCCTCCCCAGGGCTCGTGCTCTGCCTGGGCAGAGAGCAGGGTCCTGAGATTCCTGCTGTTGGCAGCCAGAGCGCCCGATTCTGTCTGGGGGCGGGGGGCTCTCCAGACCCTCCTCCTGGCCTGCCTGTGCTTGGCCTCTGAGGGTACTGGGTGCTGAGGGTCCCGAGTGCAGGTGCTGGGTGCCGAGTGCTACCTGTTGAGTGCTGGGTGCGAGGTGCAGACAGACACTGAGAGGGCTGAGGACGCCGGGGGCCAGGCAGCGGGCTGGAGCAGCTCTGGCAGAGCCCACAGGCAGGCTGGTGCCCCGGCCTACGCCATGTGGTGCTAGTGCTGCTCCTAATGTTTCCTTGGTGCCGTCCACTGCCCTCCCCTCAGGCCTCCACCCTCCGGCCCACAGTGGCCGAAGGACTGGCAGGAAAGGCGCAGATGGGGCCTCCTGGGGGAGGGAGAGGCAAGACGTGCAGGCGTCGCGTGTAGGCAGCAGGAGGAGGAACCGGTGAGGACGGAGGGTGAGGCGTGGGGTCCCCAGAAGCTGCTGGCCTCAGGCCCTCGAGGGTCCTTGGGGCCACGGGGACCACGTGGCACTTAGCTTTCCTTCAGAAGGAAGGCTCTGGAGAGGTGGACTGCTTCGCACCCGGTCCGCGGGGTGAGCACAGCATCCTTCTGTCTGTCCATCAGGCCAAGCAGATGCCCTGCTAGCGGAGCCTGCCCTGCCCAGGTGAAGACAGCAGGGGAAGGCGTCCCTGACACTCACTGAGGCCCCGACAGGAACATCTCAGTGTCCCCCGCGTGCGCTGGGGGCAGCGTCTGCAGACGGACAGGCGGCCAGTGAGCAGCGGGACAGGATGACAGCTGGCCCCCAAGCCGGTGGCCGCGCCATCTGTCCTGGAGCTTGGCTCTGTTCGGCCTCACTAATTGGCGTTTCGTCTCGCCTCTGCCTCCGTACGTCCTTCCCTGAAGCCAAGAGCAGACGCTCTCGGCCTGGTGCCCTCCTCCGCAGTCGGGGCCAGTGGGGCCCAGGGACCCTCCCCACGGGCACCGAGCAGCGGATCCGTGATCTGTGCATGGCAGGGGGAGATGCCCAGATGCCTGAGAAAGGTCTGCAGGGCCAGCGAAGGAGCGGGCGGGAGGGCAGGGGTGCCGTCGGCACAGAGCCGGAGGAGTGGTGCTTCTGTGCCAGAAGGTGAGGGACACACCGGGAGTGAGGGCCATGTCCCTGAGGCAGGCTCAGGTCCGGTGCTGGCAGGACCAGGAGGCAGGGACTTTCTGGGTGACCCTCCAGCCAGTCCCTGGCCATGCCCCTCAGTCAGCCTTGGAGGCAAGGCCACCAGATGCAGGGCCTGGAGCACGGTGGTCAGCAGGTGAGACCGGGCCACGTGCCTGTGCCTCCCCTCCCGTGGGGCCCCAGGCTGGGTTCCAGCACTGGCGGGGTGTGGGCTGTCTGCCAGCAAGGACGATACAGCACTTTTCCAGTACCAGTCCCTCCTGACCTGGACTGGGGCTGGACAGGGTGTGGGAAGCCAGGGACGGGGCGGATGGCCGGGGCAGTTTTTGCGGCTCCTTGGAAGCTGCTCTGTTCCTTGGGCCAGGGTGGCCCAGGTGCGTGGTGCCTGCAGCACCCCCCCCCAGGGCCCGGTGCCCACCAGCGGGGCAGCCAGTGGGTGTCTTTCAAGGGAACTCGGCTTTACGTCTCACTTTGCAGGAATATTCACAGCTAACATACCTGCTGTGGCTTCTGTCATCTTAACTGTCACCTTTTTAAAGTGCTCTGGCAACGTTTCGCTTACGCTGTCCTGACACGTGGACCACATTTTCTTTTTAAGCCCTTCTGCAGTGTTGTGGAACCCATATGCCCTTAAAAGCATTACTCAAGCCCTGATTGCCACGGTGACGAGCGACACTGTGTTTCGAGCTCTTCCCGAAGTCTTCCCAGGAGCTCTGGGTGCTTTTCTGTCTTTCTCCCCCACCCTCCTCCTCGGCCCTTGTGATTTAGAGCTAGAGGACTGGTGGCAGTCTATGTTTTCTTAATACATAAAAAACATTTCTATCTTTGCATTCAATTTTATCAGAGGTATATACCCATATTTATTTTTCAACATAAAAGTGGGGTTTTTTCCCCATCATTAAAATAACAGATGTTCATTGTAGGGAATTGAAATAACACAGAAAAGTATAAAGAAGTGATGTGGAGAATTGAGCCACTATATTCCTTTCCAGCTCATCCATTAGAATCACACATTACTTTATTTGAAAGTATTTTTTCAAAGACAGAGGCCTTCAGGTCCAGTTCCAGTTTTAAAAGACTCAGCAGAGTCCTTTACATGTCGGTGTGTTAGCACCAGTCCCAGGAGCCAGCTGGCGAGGCGTCAGCGCAGTTGGTGCTGGGACGGTGTCGTTTCCAGCGACAGCTCTCTGCACCGTGCATGTTTCGGGGACGCCTCTGCCTGCAGTGCAGACAGACGTGGGCAGAGACTCGCCCTGCGGGTGGTGAGCATCACTACAGACTGAGCCCCGGTTCCAGGAGCAGTTTGTTAATATTGCCACTCTCCTCTCGTCTTCCTGGCCGAGGCGCGGGCTGCAGGTTTCATCTAATGAGATACCTGGAACTTAAAGAAAGTTATTTCTCAGGTTGCCTTAGTGAGAGGCCTCGTGTTTCTCAGAAACGAGCTCGTTGGATCATCTTGGACGTTTCATTAGTTTCCTGTAATGGGTCACATCGGCGCCATGCACAGGGTTCCCTGCGAGCCCCGATCACATCTCTCCTGTGGGACCTTTGGTCTGCCCTGGAGTTAACATGTCTCATTCTCCGTTTGCCTCCTTCTCTGTGAACCCTCTCTAACTCTCCACCCTCTGGCAGCCCCACCACCCAGTATTTCCACGTGGCTAAAGGTTCCAGATGAACAGGTGGCTCTTCTCTCCCCTGGAGTGGCTGCCCCAGGACTCTGGCACCTTCCACTCCCGGCTGCACCTGCTGTGGCCCCGATGCCCCTCGCTCCTCTCCTGCTGGGCCCTGGGGAACTTTCTGAGAGCGGGTGCGTCAGGGGCACATAGACCCTCTTTCTGCCTTCATGCGTGATTGCCGGTTAAGCTGGATATACATTTTGGATCTAAATCCATGTCCGCCGTAGGCGTCTGCAGCCTCACTCCGGTTGCCCACCAGGCTCTGAAGCTGCCGCTGAGAAGCCAATGCTGTTCTCACCTCCAGTGCGTCTTCCATGACCTCTTTGTTTTCTCTCTGGAGGTTTTTGCTGTTTCCTCACCAACCTGGGCATTTTGAAATTCAAGACTTCGGGACCTTGCTGTGAGTCTTCTGGCGTCTGCACCGCGGGTGCAGGTGGTTCAGTCCCAGGCGCTGCTCCGGCTGCTGCGTGGTGACCCATCCTCCTACCCTGCCCGCTGTGCGCCCTGATCCGATGCTCTTTCCTGCATCTTCTCGCCTGTTTCCAGCTCTGCAGCTTTTGTTCTGCTTTCTAGGGCATTTCCTTAATTTCACTTTCTAACTCTTCAACTGAATTTTTCATTTGCGTTTATGTTTTTCGCTTCCCAAAGCTCTTTCCTGCATTCCAAGTCCCCTGCCTCTCGAGAGCTCCCCTGTCCCTGTACTGCCTCCTGAGCCCCACCTGCCGGTCTGCCGAGTGCAGTCTCCGTGCCAGGGGCGCGCAGGGAGCACACTCGCGCGTCAGAGTGAGTTCTGAGAGCTGGCCGGGAGGTTCCGTGTGCTGTGGGGCCTCAGGCTCACCTGCGGGACAGGCACGTGATGAGCTGGCTCTGGTGTCTGGAGACGTCAGACTGGAAGACTCTTTGGGGCTTGTTTGCGGTGCGGTTCCCTTTCTCCAGAAACAGAGTCTACGTGGCTGGAGCGCGGGTTCTGTGGGCAGGCAGTGGTGGGGACTTGGGCAAGGTCCCCAGTTTCAGGAAACAGACGTCCACTTGACCCCAGTCTGCAGGTGGCAGGGTGTCTCTGTCCCCGCAGCCCTGAACCTGGGCCGGGTCTGGAGGGTCTCTGGTTCTTTTTCTCCAGGGAAGCTTATTTTTGATTCCCCCTTGCTGCTTGGGTGGTGGGTCCCCAGGGTGGGGAGCACAGGTGTCCCTCAGAGAGACCTCAGCCCACCCTGGTCACCCGTGCCTCCCACAGGACCCGGCGCCACCAAACCTGGAGTCCCCCCGGAGTCCCGCCGCCACGTCAACTCGTCTGCGCATCTCACTCTGCCCTCGCTGGGTGCCCTTCGGTTCCCCCGGCGTCGACACCTCGGTTATCTTGCTCTCTCCTCCCCTATTCTGCTTGTCCCTGTGGAATCACGCTTTTAAATTTCCTGACTCTCCTTTGAGTGGGGTTGGGGAAAGCGGTGTGTATCCGTCCAGCGCGTTTAACCAGAACTCAGCAGTGAGGACCCTCAACTGTAAGGACTTTGCATTAGGACACCTAAGGTCAGAAACACCTGGAACTGGGACACGGAGCAAAAGGGTAACTGGAGTGAGAACGCCTGGTGTCAGGACGGCCCGTCCAGGCACCTCGAGGTCTCGCAGGTCGGGTTCCAGACCACTGCAACAGAGAGACCATCGCAACAAAGCAGGCACGGGAACTTTCTGGTTTCCCGGCGCGTACAAAAGATATGTTTACACTGTAGTCTGTGAGGTGCGCAACAACATCGTGTCCAGGATAGCGTGCATGTCATGAGTTAAAAAATGTACTGCTAAAAAATGCTAACCATCATCTTAGCCTTCAGCGAGTCATAATCTTTGCTGGTGGAGGGTTTGAAATAGTGTGAGAATTACCAAAATGTGACAAGAGACATGAAGTGAGCAGGTTCTGTTGGAAACATGGTGCCCATAGACTTGCTTGACCCAGGGTTGCCACAAACCTTCAATCTGTGAAAAATGCAGTACCTGGGAGGCACATTAAAACAAAGTCTGCCTGCATTAGGGCACCTGGTACTTGGACACCTGGCACTCAAACACGTGGCGTTAGGACTTGTGGCCTCAGGACGCCTGCCTTGGGCTTGCGTGGATTCGCTGCCAGTGACTGAACCGATGCCGCACGTCAGGCATCACACGTCAGGTTTCTCGCTCGTGCAAACAAGGCTGCAGCGGGCATCCCTGCACGCACACCCTGTCACTCAGTATGTATTCACTGAGCTCTTGCCGCGAGCCGGACACACAGACGGTCTCTGTCCTGGTGAAACATACATTCTAGTGTTGGAGAGGGACAACAAAACCCAGGTAAACAAACACTGAACGTGAGGCCACGACAGTTCCACGCAGGAGGGAAATCCAGCAGGGAGAGGCTCTGTTTCTGAGGCAGTTTGTTGTATTGAGGTGATGGTGCTGGTGCCATGGCTGCAGGAGGGTGGCCTCTCAGGAAACCGCGATGTCCTTAATGACGGGAACACGCTGCAGCAGGAGGGCGTGCACGGCTGGCTCCTCCTGACACACGGTTCCAAACCGCCGTCTCAAACAAACGCTGCAAGTCCACACGCGGCAGCGCTCCGGGACCACACGCGTCCCCAGAGTGGGGCTCCGTCACACGATGGCTGGGGGATGGGTAAAACTGACCCCATGTTTAATTACATCTTTGGGTAACAGTGTGATTTAACATCTTCCGTTCACTCAGCAAGGGTCTGGCTACCCAGCAGCTGCCGCCGTTCACGACCTGTGGCTTCTAGGTGCGCTTCCTGCCACTTACACGTTCGCCGCCTGCCTTCGTGGTCTTCCACGCGTTTTCACCGCGCGCGCTCACACGCTCGGCCCCGGCCGGGCATGGGGGGCGGCTCCCGCGTGGGGGCCTGTGCTCCCCCCGCCCCGCGGGCCTGGTAGGCTTCGCCGGGCCAGACGCCGTGCGTTAGGTCGCCCTGTTGGTGCTGATGTTCTGTTTTCCTAAATAGACTCACGTTGCTCAGGATGTGGTCGGGTCATTTAGAGTCAGTTTGAGTCGTTCCTGTCTTGTTTTTAAGCTTTGTTAAGTGGGAGCAGAGCCATATTTAATTTAAGGATAATTCCCCCACAGTCCCGGCTGTCTCCTTCTCACTCTGACAGCTGCCTTGGGGTCTGCGGCTTTTTTGGCCCCTGCTGCCGGGTTCATGCTCATAAAAAGGCGAAGACTGTTGGACTGGGCAGAAAATCAAAGCCCAATTTTATGATGGCTGTAGGAAACCCACTTGAAACACAAAGGCACAAATCAGGGAAAAGTAAAAAGATGGGAAAAGATGGGCCCTGCTAACATTAGTCAGAAGTCCAGAACGGCCACGCTGATGCCAGACAAAGTGGAGTCCAGAGCAAAGATTACGACCAGGAATGAAGCTGGCCGTTACTTGTAATGACTGAACTTCACAACACAGGAGCAGAACGGATGAAACGTGAAGGAGAAACAGACAGGTCACAAGTTCAGGGGGAGACACTCAGCCGACAGCAGACAGGCAGAGAGGCGGTGAGGACACACACACCTGAGCAAACCGCCAACCAGCCTGGCCCACTGACGTTCCAGGCTCTCCAAACAGCACACACAGCGCTTTTACCAAGAGGGACCTTATTCTCGGCCATGGAGCCAGGCTCAATAAATGTACAAGACTCCAGTTGTGCCAAATGTGCCCTTGGCAGCAGTGAGATGAAACAAGAAACTCATAACAGGGAGGTATCGGGAACCCCTCCCCAGACGAACGGCCCATGGGACCAAGAAGGGACAACCGGGAAGCTAGGAAGTACTGCGAACTGAATCGAAGTAAAGAAAAGCCAAAATCTGTGGGATCCGTAGAGCAGTGTTTGGAGGGAAATTTGTGTCACCAGCACCTCAGCAGAAACGAAAGAAGGCCTCAGATAATTAACTTCAACTACTAACATCAGAAACTAGGGAAAGAAAGTCAAACGAAACCCCAAGTAAGCGGAGGGAAGGAAGCGATAAATACCAGAACAGAGGTGAACGACACGGTGGGCAGGGATGATGTGCGATGCTAGTTCTCTAAGAAAGGAAATAACACTGGACTTACATCCAGAGTATATGAAGAATGGGCACCATTCTATAGTAGAAGACCAACAACCCACTGAAGAAAGGGGCAGGAGCTCTGGGAGGGGGCCACAGCCCTCGGCTCCAAAGCGGGCCAGGCTGGGGCATCCAGACAGGTCACGATGAGAGCACGGCCGGACGAGCCGGGATGAGACCGGCATTTGGTCCCCCGGAGTCTTCCTCCAAACCCGGAGCCCCGTCTAATCAAGAGAGAAGCATCAGCCAGGTCGCAGCTGAGAGATGCACAGAATTCCTGAAAACACTCCTTGGTACTGGCAAGGTCGTCAAGACAAGGGAAGTCAGGGAAACCGTCACCGCTCTGAGGCCCCAAGGACTGCGGCGTGCGTTCCCCGGTGGGGGGGGGGTTCCTGGAGCACAAGGACACCGAGGAGGTCAGGTGGTGGCAGTGCTGCCAGTGTGGGCCCCTCGACCGGACGTGTGCACCTTGCTGGGGTCATGTGTTGACAATGGGGAATATGACTTCCCCGTCCTGCCGGCCATGTGGCACTGTCTTCATCATTTACTGTAAACCTAAAATTATTCCAAGACGAAAGCTTATTTTTGAAAGTGTGCAAACGATTTGAGTAGGGATTCCATCAAATAAAATATGAAAGTTGTTACTAAGCACATGGAAAGACGCTTAGCAACATTAGTCCTGAGGGAAACACCGCAGCAGCCTTGCGCCCACGGGGACGGTTAGAACCACGGGCATGGGGGCAGCACATGTCGACAAGGATGTGGAGAACCTGGGACCCTCGTAGCTGCTGTGGGAGTTTACAGTGGCGCCACTACTTTGGAAAGCAGTTCGGCAGTTCTTAAAGGTGGAACCTCGACTTACCACGCAACTCAGAGTCCGCTCTTGGGAACATCCCCATGTGCGCGCTCGGACTTGGCCGTGAATGTTCAGGGCGACTTCATTCACAGAGACCAGACTGGGAGGAACCCAGACACCAGCAGCCAGCGGGCGGGTCACCAGTGGACGGATAAGCCTGGCATCATCCTCTCGGCACCAGCGGTCTATGAGCCACAGGTGCTCAGCCGCGGGGACAGGTCTCAGAGGCAGCCGGACCCCCACACAGTCACCACGCGGCCCTGACTGCAGTGAGACAAGCTCTGGAGAACGCACAGTCATCGACAGGGTCAGCGAGTGGATCAGAGTTGTCTAGGGAGAGTCTGGTGGGAGGGATCACACGAGGCCACCAGGAACCTTTAGGGATGTAGCGTGTCCTGTATCCTGATGGTGGTGACGGTTTCACGGTTGGTCAATCGGAGCGATTTAAAGTCCATTATCCCTCTGTAAAGCTGCTTTATGAATGGATTGTCAGGGCACTATGAGCTCATCTACAAAGCAGAAACAGACTTGCAGACATAGTAAACAATCTTATGGTTCCATAAGGAATAAATCTGGGAGTTTGAGATTTGCAAATGTTAGCCACTATATACAAAAATAGATTAAAAAAAAAAACAAGTTTCAAAAATGGGCAGAAGACCTAAACAAGCACATCTCCAATGGAGACATACAAATGATCGATAGGCACATGAAAAAACACTCAATACCACTAATTGTCAGAGAAATGAGGTGTCATCTCACACCAGTCAAAATGGCCATCATTCAAAAGTCCACAAATGACAAATGCTGGAGAGGCTGTGGAGAAAGGGGAACCCTCCTTCACTGCTGGGGGGAATGCAGTTTGGTGCAGCCGCTGTGGAAAACAGTATGGAGATTCCTCAAAAAACTAGGAATAGACTTACCATATGACCCAGGAATCCCGCTTCTGGGCTTATATCCAGAAGGAACCCTACTTCAGGATGACACCTGCACCCCAGTGTTCATAGCAGCACTTTTTACAATAGCCAAGACATGGAAACAGCCTAAATGTCCATCAATGGATAACTGGATAAAGAAGATGTGGTATATTTATACAGTGGAATACTACTTAGCCATAAAAACTGACAACATAACACCATTTGCAGCAACATGGATGTTCCTGGAGAATGTCATTCTAAGTGAAGTAAGCCAGAAAGAGAAAGAAAAATACCCTATGATATCGCTCATATGTGGAATCTAAAAAAAAAAAAGAGAGAGAGAACATAAATACAAAAGAGAAACAGACTCATAGGCACAGAATACAAACTTGTGGATGCCAGGGGGACGGGGGTGGGAAGAGACAGACTGGGAGTTCAAAATTTGTAGATACTGACAGGCATATGCAGAATAGATAAACAAGATTGTACTGTACAGCACAGGGAAATATATACAGGATCCTGTGATGGCTCACAGCGAAAAAGAATGCGACAATGAATGTGTGTATGTTCATGTATAACTGAAAAATGGTGCTCTGCACTGGAAATTGACACCACATTGTAAAATGACTATAACTCAATTAAAAAAAAAGTAAAAACAACAAAAAAAAGAAAGAACAAGTTTCTTCTGTAGAGCACAGGGAACTATATTCAATATCTTGTAATAACCTTTAATGGAAAAGAATATGAAGACAAGTATATTTATGTCTATGCATGACTGGGACATTGTGCTGAACACCCGGAACTGACACATTGTAACTGACTGTACTTCAGTTAAAAAAAGCCAGAATGGGCTGTTCTCCCAAGGACGCCTGCCTTTGTGATGGTCATGCCATGGTCACAAGAGTGGACCGCAGCACCTGAGGCCCGGCTCCCCACTGGAGGCAGGATTGGGGAGGTGGCAGAGAACAGGCAGCCCCGGGGGGAATGACAGCTTCATCCCACCCTGCCTGGCCCAGCACGGGGAGGAGGGCCGTGTCCAGCTCCGCACCCTCTGAGGGACAGGAGGGCGAGCGCAGGTGCTGGGACGCCCCGCTGCTCCACGAGGGGGCTATGTGTCTGGGCGGTGCCAGGCCAGTAACTACTGTCTGCTTGAAGCATCTTTCCTTCCCGAACATGAGCTCCATTGAGCACACATTCTGTCTCCTACAGAATGTAGAAGTGCCACTCCGTAAGAAGTGCCAAACTTCACTTCCCGTCTCTGGGTGGCACTTTGCGCGGCTATTTGCGCGGGAGCCCGGTCCACCCTCGGCATCGTTCTTATGCTGGTTTCACAAAAATAACCCAGAGGATTTCCTTCTTTTCCTCCCTTCCAAGGACATTCTAAATATCAGCGAATTATCTGCTTCTTGAATATCTGAGAGGCTCCATCTGTGAATTCTTAGATGTGGTTCTCAGTTTCTGACAACACTTTTTTAGAAAATCTACTTCATTCAAGTTTTCAAATATGTAAGGATACAGTGTGACTGTACTCGCCGATCATTTTAATGTCCTCCCGACCTGCAGCTATTTCTCACTCGTTTTTCCTGGATTTGCACAGCTTTACGCTTTCTTCCATCCTCTTGCCTGGAGCGGGCTGCCCGTCCCTGTGCCCGGCGGGCCGCGGTCTGGAGCAGGGTGCACCAGGGATTTGCAGGGTGGTAACCCCAAGGATCTCGCTAGACCGCAGCCTCGCTCTCCAGCTCCCAGAGACGCAGGGACTGTGGTTTCACCCGTGTTTTCTAGCTCGGGAGAGGGATTTCACGTAGGGTTTTTCCTCCTTGGTTTTCCAGTGGCATGTGCGACATAGCGTGTCTGCGCCTGGCTCTCACGACCACCTGGGGCTCCCTGACTGGGTGATGGTGGCGTGTGGCCATGTGCTCGTCTCCAGCCACTTGCAAGGGCCACAGCGGAGACAAGTGGGCAGCGTGGGTGCTTGTCCTGTGAGGGGTGGGTGCAGGGGTCGGGTAGCTGGGCTGAATCCTAAATGTGCTTAAGAATGTGATTGCTGGTCCAGCCCGCTGGGACACCCTTCTCCCCACAGCCTGTGAGGGGCGCCTTCCCAGACCCCCCAGGAAGAGACATCATCACACTGAAAACATCTCCAGTCAATGACCTTCTGGCTGTCTGGCACTCTCCTGGAATTTCTGGGACCCACAGCGAGGGTGGCCTCTCCCATCCTTATGTCACTGGGATCAGATCTCCTCTGACGTTCATTCTGCCACAGGAGTCTTAACTTAACCCAAAAAGGAAAAAAGAAAGGGTTGTTGGAGTTTAAATTGGAAGTGTAATCCAGGTTGCCTACAATTATGGATTAACTTTGGAGCAACTGGCATCTTATGACAGTAAACCTGCCCACCAAAGTCTAGCGTGTCTGTTCAAAGCCGTCACGTTCCAGGAGATGACACGTCTACACACAGGTGCTGCAGAGCTCTCTGCTGAACTGATCCCTGAGTATTTCCCATTTTTACAATTATTGTAAATGGACTATGGTCTCCACTTAGTTTCTAGCTTGTTACTAAAAGTATGGGGAAATTCTCAAAATCAACTTTTACCCAGAAATACTGCCGTTAGCCATTCTGCTGCAGGCCGTGATGGGCTGCGGTGGGTTCTCGCCAGAGTGCTGTGTGTGTCTTCGGTCCACGATCATGTCACCAGCAGAGAGGCGAGTGGGGACAGAGAGTTTGTGTCTTCTTTCGTGGTGCAGGCTCATCATTCGCTTCCGCGTGCAGCTCAGCGCGGCCTCCGAAGCCCCGCGCTTAGCGCTCAGTCAGGCCTGTGCGCTGTGCTCTTGATTCTCCGTGAGGAGGTTCACCCACTCGTCATTTCTATTTGTTTTCTTCTGCAGTTGCAGCATTTGTCTTCATTGCCTCTCTCTGCCTGTCTTATTTTGGATTGCGTGTTGTCTTCTTTAGCGTTTTTTAAAAGGTAATAGTAAAGTGCCTATCCTTTCTGTTTTCCTTCTTTAAAACTGAAGGTTAAGAGTTTTCTTCCCAAACCACTTTTAGCCACGGATCCTAAGTTTAGATATAAAGTTATTTTTCATTGCTTTCCAGCATTTTTGCAGCTTCAGTTTTTATTTCCCCTCAATCTAAGGGTTAATTAGGTGCATGTTTCTAAAACGGAAACTTACAAAGTTCGGGTTGGTCGTCTCTCCAGTGGTTTGTCTGTGGTTTGACTGGGCGATGAGCAGCCGGACGGTCTGCGCAGTCTCTGGTGTCTGTTTTGCTGGGGACTCCGGTCGGTTTGGTTGCGGTGCGACGTAGGCATGGCAACTGCCGCACAGTCCCTTTCTGTGCATTCCGACTGTCTTGCGGCCCCTTTGCAGTCCGCCTGCCGTCCGCCCTGGGCCCCGATGTGCTCGTGGTCACCACGCACGGGCTTGCTCTTCTGTGTACAGAAATGAGATCGTATCATTTGTGCTTGGCTTTGTTCACATGTGAAGATGTTGAGACTCTCCCAGGGTGCTGTGAGCACCAGTGCCCCTGCGTGGACGGACCACCTTTCACCTGCTGATGGACACGGGGGTGGCTCTGGTGTGGGCTTTTACAGGTTAGGCTGCGCATCCCCGCGGCTGGGGGTTAGTGAACTTACGTCCCCGTTTCTCTTGGGTAAATGTCTAGGAGTGGGGTTGCTGGCCACGTGGTGGGTGCCCATGTAACTTTGTAAGAATATGCCAAGCCGCTCACACCACGCACCCGCCCACCAGCAGTGGCCGAGGGTGCTGGCCGCTCCAGGGCCTCCCAGCACTTGCTGTGGCCCATCTCCCTCGCCGTCGACGTCTGAGTAGCCGTGCAGTGGTGCCGCCCGTGACTGTGTTTGTGTCCTTAGTGGCCCCTCACGTGGACCAGCTCTGTCCGTCACAGCCAGCGCGTCTCCTTCGTGCTCAGCTGTCGTCTGTAGCTCTTCTGTGGGGAAATGTTCAAATCTTCTACTTGAAAATCAGGTGTTTCGTGTTCTTGTCGCTGAGCTGTGAGAGCTCCTCACGTATTCTGGGTAAGGGCCCTCTGTCAAACTCATGGTTTGCAAATACACTCTCTCAGACTAGCCTTTTCTTTTCTTTCTTTCTAACAGTGTCTTTTGAAGAACGAAAGTTTTTAATGTTGGTGAAGTCCAGTTTATCAAAGTTTCCTTTCAAGGTCCACGCTTTTTGTCACCTGTGTCAGGAATCGTTACCTAGGTCAGGGTCACGGGGAGTCTTCTCTCGTGCTTTCCTGTGGAAATGCTGCCCTTTTGGTTTTCACATCACGTCTGTTACCGAGCCCCACGGAAGGCGTGCGGCAAGGGGAGAAGCTTGCTCATTTGCTTGTGTGGGAACCTCTCCTTGTTTCAGGGCCACTTATGAAAAGACTGTCCTCTCCTCACTGAATTATCTTTGCAGCTTTGTCGAAAAGTCAACTGGCCATGTATGAGTTGGTCTGTTTCTGGACTGCCTGCTCTGTTCCGCGGATCCAAATGTCAATTCTTTGTCAATACCGTGCTGTCTCAGCTGCAGGAAATCTTGAAAGCAAGCAGCGTTGAGTCCTCTGAAGTTGTTCTCCGTCTGCAGAGTTGTTTCATCTACTTTAGACGTTCTGCCATTTCCACGTACACTTCAGAATCAGGCAGTGAATTTATTCAAAAGAGCCTGTTTGTATTTTGTTTGGGACTGCACTGAATCTACGGATCAGTCAGAAGACCCCGACTTCATGGCAGGGACGAGCCCGTGAACACGGCGCGTCTCTCTGTTCTTTCGGGTCGTTTTAACTTCTGGCAACAATTCTGTAATTTCAGGCAAAACAGGCTTGCGCATCTATTAAACACACAGTCACAGACACGTCGTGCTCTGTCAGGATGGCTCGTGGCGCCGTCTGTAAGTGTCACCCTCCAGCTGCTAGCTGCCGTGTGTGGAGCTGACCGCGTAGCTTGTGGCCTTGCCAGAGTCACTCCCTGGTTCCAACGGTGGTGTGTAGAGTCCTTCGAATTTTCTGCGTAGATGGTATGTTGTTTGTTAATAAAGACAGTTTTTGCTTCCTCTTCAATCTTTAAGCTTTCGTCCTTCTCTTGCCTTAGTGCCACGGCCAGGCCCCCAGCACCAGGGGACCAGGAGCGTCCTTTGCTGAAGAGCGCTCAGTACCTCATCGCAGACTGTGATGTTAGCTGCAGGGCTTCCTAAGGTTTCGTTTGTGGCTGAGAACCTGACATCAGTCTCTTAAATTTTAAAAACTTACTATTTGTCGAATACTCGCTGAGACTTACCAAGTGCTGGGCACTGCTCCAGGTGTGGGGAGTCCAGCTGTGGGGCTTCTGCAGAACCTGCCCCCCCAGTAGGGGACCCACCCCTGGATAGAAAGGTGCCCCCGCCCTGCCCTGCACGGGGGTCGTGCCCCCGGAGCTTCACCTGACTGCTGAGGAGGCACTTGGACCTGCCACCCCGACCTGTGCGTTCCCCTCCACTAGTCACCCGAGAAGTGGAAGCTCAGAGAAGAGCAAGGGAAGGGACTGGGGCGTTGGCTCCCGCCCCTACCCCCTGCATGGTCAGCACAGGGCAGCTGCTGGACCCCAAGCCTCCCGCAGTTGGAAGCTTGGGCCCTGGCTGTCGGGGCGCAGTGGACATCCCAAGAACAGGTCCCACACAGACTGAGAGTGGCTCAGCAGCCTGCCCGCCAGTGGGAATGTACACCGGTCCGCTGCCCCTGGCCGAGGAGAGGCCACCCGGCCCCCAGCTCTCCCCTCGGCCTGCTGGGGCGGCTCCTCCCTTGGCCTCCTCTGCCTCCCCCTCTTGGGCCACGTGGGCCAGCCCAGAGGTCAAGTGGAGGCAGGACACGGATGCCGGGTCCGGAGCCAGGAGGGTCAGCTCCTGGTGGAGCAGAGCTCAGCACACAGCTGGTGCTCAGTCAATGCCCATTTGCTCAGCAGGCCTGTGGCCCACATGATGTGTTGGGGGAGCAAGATTTGGGCTCCAACCTGCCCGTCAGGGTGGCCCCTCCGGCCCCCACTGCAGCAACTACGCACTCCCTCCCAGGAGAGAGATGTGGACGAGACTGAGTGGGATGCAGGCACTCTCCTGAGGGAGACAGAGCTTTCAGGCACTCTCACGTTCGTGTGACGAGCTTGTTGGGGGCATTTGCATTAAAGGGTCCACCGATGGATGTGCAGGTGGAGGGGGCTGGATGGCGGGGGCCAGCCCCTGCCTCCCCCTCCCAGCTGCCAGGGACAGCAGTGCCAGGGGTGAGAGGCTGTGGCCTCGTCACCTGGGACCTGCTGGAGGAGCCTGTCAATCGGCAGCTTGGTTTATGACCTACTTTCCCTTGAGTCACTGGCTCAAAATCTGCTTTGCAAAGTTGTGCAGGTGTGTCTGAAACTGACCGTGAGGCTCTGGGTTTGTGTGAGAATCTGTGTCTGTGCCATTGGCCACTGTCTGGGCAGGCTTCCATCCCCACCGTGACAGTGGTGGCAGGTTGGCCTGGGCCCTGGCCCCCCTCCGCAGTGGTTTCCGGCAGCTAGGAGGGCCCACGTGGTGTAGGCATGGCCCAGCCTGACGGATGTCCAGTTTCAGCCCAGAGCAGTCAACCATAAGTTGTTCCCTTCCCCCCACCAGCTGCTGGCCTTCCACGATGGGTGGCAGGGGCAGGGGGGTTCACTCCTGAGTCCCTGGCAAAGGCAGCATGTGGTGCAAATATCTGCAGGAAAGGGAGTTTCTCTGGACTCGGTGTTGCGCGGACCTGTGCCGTAACAGAGCAGGGCACAGCACCCGGAGCGCCACGGGCCTCAGAATGGAAAAGCGGCGTGGTCACCGGCTCAGAGACAAGCGGGCAGGACAGAGCTGGGGGCCCTTCCAAACACGGGCCTGTTCCCGAGCCTGGACTCAGCCAGCCTTGGGCAGCGCATGTGAGGGGTCGTCAAGGGTGAGAGGATAGAGGTGGGACCTTCGGAGCCCATGTTGGGGCGGCAGGGAATAGACGGGAGGGCATAGCTGGGGGACACACACACACAACCACAGCAGACACACAACCACAGATGCACAACCACAGACAGAGACAGACACACAGACACACAGAGACAGGATGGCAGGTGTGGGGAGCAGCCCAGACTGTGCTCCCCTCCCAAGGGAGCACCCGGGGTGATTGGATAGCTGGCTTCACCCCTACCGAGGGGTGTGGGTATGTGGGGGCTTCTGCGGGACCGGCTGCCCGGGGCTGAGATCACTGACCCACAGCGCTAACCAGTGCGCTTCCCTCCCACTGCGATGCTGGCGGCCGCTGCTGTGCTCCCCAGGCGCTAAGGGCCAGGGCTGCGCTCCGAGGCTGTAATTACATGTCTTGTCCTGTGGGCTGAGCCACGGAGTGTGTCCAGGAGGTGTTTATTGTTGCCTGTGAATCAGGAGCTCATGAGGAAAGTGGTGGCTGGCAAGGCGGAGAAATTAGGGCCTTGCTGCCGTGACCAGAGCAGTTGCCAGCAGCTCCAGGCCAGCGGCTGCCCTGCCTGGCACACCCAGGGGCCCGCCACAAGCCCATCCTGGGCGCTTCTGGCCCCCTTGCCCCGCGGAGGCTGAGCCCCTGCTGCACCCAGACCCAGAGACACACACCACCCCGCGGGGCCCACACACACACACAACCATGCAGATACACAATCACACACGCACAGCCATACGCATATATCCACAGACACACCACCCCTGGGTTCACACACACATACACAGCCGCACTGCCCAGGGACAGAAAAGGGACGGGTGGGTGGGGCAGGCCGCAGAGCTGGGGCCTGGCTGACTGGTGCCCTCCTGTGCCCAGGGGCCACCAAGGACATGGGGAAGATGCTAGGGGGTGATGAGGAGAAGGACCCCGACGCAGCCAAGAAGGAGGAGGAGCGGCAGGAGGCGCTGCGGCAGGAGGAAGAGGAGCGCAAGGCCAAGTACGCCAAGATGGAGGCGGAGCGCGAGGCCATGCGGCAGGGCATCCGCGACAAGGTGGGTGCCCCGCCCCCTGGGACAGTCCCACGGGGCTCCCGGAGGAGGTGGCCTCACCACGGGAAGGAGCAGGAATGGTGAGGCCCCGTGCCCCCAGTGCCCACGTCTGTCACGCAGGCTCACCGGGACTGGGGTCTCCCAGGACTGCCCCCAAGTGCCTGGAGGAGAGGCCGGCCCTGGAGGGAGGGAGAGGGCAGGGCTGCTGTGGCAGTGGGTCCACAGGCAAACCCTGGGTGGGGGATACACCTGACCACCCATTGTAGGCCTCAGACCTTCCGAGGTTAACAACAAGGTGTGAGGGCTGCAAGGTCTGGATCGGGATGGCTGCAAGCTGGAGACCACGGTCTTTTCCAGAGTCACCTGGGTGACTGTCCCTCGTGCCCGGGGCAGCCAGAGCCTCATGCCTGTCACAGGTGGGAAACCAAGGCCCAGGGCAGGGCGGGCGTGGGAGGCTGAGCTGAGCTGCAGGGGTATGTCTACTGCACAGCCTCAGTTGTCCGTCCAGCGGCTGGGTCAGAGGGTAAGAGGGGCCGGGAGAGGGCAGGCCTTGGGCAGCTGCTCTGGCCAGTCCAAGGTGGGCTGGAGTGGTGGGGTGAGGGAGCTGAGGGAGGGGCAGAGACATTGAGATGGGGAGGGGAGGGGAGGGGAGGAGAGGGGTGAGGAGAGGGCTGGAGCAGCTGTGTTTGGAGCGCCTGTCCATCTGTCCATCTGCATTCAACCACCCAGCTGGCCATGGCTTCACCCCACGTGGACACCCGGTGGGGAATCGGGAGGTGAACTTGTTGATCCCAGCTCTCAGGCCTCATAAACAGGTCACAAAGTGTGGACAGGCCTCGGAGCCCCCTGGGGTGTGCAGGGTGTGGGGCTGTGGGGATGGCCTCCCCAGCACCCAGTGAGCCCCAACCCAGAGCCTTGGGAACTCTCCTGGGGCCCAGGTGTGGATGTGGCCTGGGCGCCGAGGCGGAGGTGGGGGCGGGTAGAGGCGGATCGTGTGAGTCCGTGTGATAGCACACTCGGCTCATTTTATCTTTAACATGAAAGTGCCCCCGTCCCTCCTCTCTTCAAACCCTCCAGTGGCCCCCATTTCCTCCTGGGCCCCAGCCCAAGGTGCGTGGTGACCTCTGCCCCCACGGCTCTGCTTGTAGGCCCCACCCCTCCCCTTGCCCCTGCCCCAGGGCCTTGGCACGGCTGCTTATCCCTGGAGCTTCCGGAGGCACCTCTCTCCCTTCCCCTCCCCACCCCCTCCCTGCGTTTATTTTGCTCCCCCACCTGCCCTCCTTCAACACACTCATACTTTTTACCTGTTTGCTGGTCCCCACCCACTTGCCCCGGGGGCAGGAGCTTTGTCTGCACTGGGCTGCTCCCATTGGCTGGGAGCTTTGACTGTCTGCGCTGGGCTGTTACCACTGGCTAACGCTGTCCTCCGCCCTCTGGCTGCTGAGCTAGTGAATGAGTGATGAAAAGGCATCAGCTCCAGGGTCTTCTCTTTCTCAGGAGCACCTGGTGGGACTTTGGGTCACAGAGTGAGTCCCAGTGGGAGTGGGAGGTTGCAGCTCCACGGGCAGCCAGAGGGCAGGGTGACCCTCACCAAACTTCCCCAGCCAGGGTCAGGTGATGGATCACATGCTTCTGGGGTGGCCACATGGAAATACCCTCCAGCCTGGTGTCACTGGGGTCCCCTCACCAGGGGTCCTACTTCCCTAGACGAGCAACTCCCTACCTGGGGCCCCCTTGGGTGGGCTGATCATCTTCTGAACCCCCTCCAGGCCCCAGGCCACCCCTCACCTCTGCCAGCTCCCAGACCCGCCGTGGCCCCACCAGCCACAGAGGTCTTGTCCCTACCAGGCCTCAGTGTGCATATCCAGGGTTCTGGTCTTGCCCGCCCAGGGGGGCGCTGTGATGTCTGCTGAGTCATTGCTAGAGCTGGGGTCAGAGCTGGGCCCCCACCCCACCCTGCAGGTCACTTCTCCCGCTGTGGTGGGACTAAGCAGGCAGGACTAGTCGGCCTACAGGGAATGTGTGGGGTGTGTTGGGGAGCATACAGACACCACAGAGTTGAGTCTGCCGGGTGGGGGCCCTTCCTGGGTGGCCACAGACCTCAAGGAGGTGGCAGTCGCCTGGCCAGACGTGGGGTTGTGCAGGGAAGAGAGGGCAATGCTGATCACCCCCTGCACCCCCATCCCCTTATGGACCAGGTGAGTCCTATATGCTCTGGATGCCTGAGCCTGGGGAGCCCCACGTCCTCCTGGCCTCACCATTCCGGTCTCCAGAATCTGGTCCACCCCTCCGAGGAGCCTCCAGTTCATCAGAGAGGTGCCCACCCTGCCCCAGGTCTTGGGGAAGTGGGAGGAGAGGCTGCCCTTGTGGTGCAGGGTGGCCGCCAAAGCTGCCCCCTTGCCCAGCTGTCTCGACCATGAGGGCGGGGCGCCCCCTGGTGGCTGGTGCGGGCAGCTCAGTGCCGGGCATCCCCTGCCCCCCATCCCTGATGCGCCCCCAGGCCCTGCCCCCGCGAGGTCCGCACCGTTCCCCGCAGGGCCCTCCTCCACCTGGCATGCATAGGTAACCCCCTGCTGCCTTCCAGCTCCACACAGGTGGGAACCCTGACTGTCAGGCGTGACTTCCCCAATGGCCCTCTCTGGCCCCGGGGTCCCAGACACACTTCTCCCAGCCCTCTCCAGGTGCAGCGTCCACTCACCCAGCTGTGCGGTACGGGGCCCCATCATGGTGGGAGACCCATCAAATGGAGGCTAGAGGGCTGGAGGGCTGGGCTAGAGTCACCCGTCCCCTGGGCGCCCGGCTCTCCAGGTGACCTAGTCTGCATTTGAGATTTCTCACCTCGGGGGCTGGTGAGCAGAGCCTCCTCTCCCTAGACTGTCACGATGCACGGAGCGGGTCCAGGTGGGAGAGGACACTGGCCCACCAGCTTCATCTGCATACGCACCGCCTGGTTTGCATACGCACTTCCTAATTTGCATAGCCCCCTTCTGGTTTGCACTGCACTGCCAGGTTTGGTGCTTTCAGTCGCCCACATTCCGCAGCTTGGAGCCAGACCCAGCGCCGAGCTGGGGGGTCCTAGTCGACCTGGCCCCACGTCCCCCGAGGTCACTCAAGGCCCAGCCTGAGGTTTGTGCTGACACTAGCAGGTGGGGGAGTGACTGCCGATTGTTCGTCGTTTGGTCACACTACTGATTCTCACAGTCCTTAGTGCCGTGTTGCCATAGGTCACTGGCTGCCCTGGGCTTCCTCTCAGCCATGGGCTGTGCAGTGGAGCCCTGCCGTCTCAGTGGTCAAGGACCACTCTGGTCCCACCACATCGGAGCAGGCTCTGAGAAGGGCCCTAGGTCAGGAGCCCCGCCCGGGCAGAGAAAGGTGACCCTCAGGTCTGCCCCGCGTGGCCTGAACCTCAGAATGACTTTGATCCTGAGTGGAGTGACTGGCCTGTGGTCTGGGGGTCTCCTTCCTGGACCCCAGAGGGAAGGACTCGGACACAGTCCCTCCCCAACCCCCTGAGTTGCTTCCCTGGTCAGGGAGGTCCCTCTGCGTGATCATACACCACACGTCCTGCCCTTACATGCGTGTCCTGCTGTCACTCCCCTGTTGCGCCAGCACCACGTGTTCTGCTGAGCGGGAGCAGTGAGCGTGAGTGCAAGCTTTGGCAAGCACAGGCGCCGGAAACCTGGAGGGAGAAGACTTCCTTGTCTTTTCTAGCCGCTGGGGTCTTTGGCTCGTGGCAATGTCCAAGCCCTTTCTCTGTTCTCATTTTCTGCTCTGTGTCCTTTTCTTTCTCTTACAAGGAAACTCTCATTGGATTTAGGGCCCAGAAAGATCTCATCTCTACTCTTACCTTAACCACACCTGCAAAGACCCTATTTCCAAATAAGGTCACATTCTGGGTTCCAGGTGACGAGAACTTTTGGGGAACAGCACCATTTAATCCACCGCTGAGGGGAGATGGGGAAAGCCTGGGGCAGAGACACACACAGAAACCAGAATTGGGGGGAGGGGCAGAGCTGTGTCCAGGACTGTTGCTGAGGGCACACCGAGGAGGGGTTGCACCACACCCACCTAGAAGTGACCACTGGACATGGCGCATGGCCACATGTCACCAGACCGAGGATCTGGGCCGCCCAGAGCAACGACTTCTCTCAACCCCTGCGGGCCTCTCTGGGGGCTCCCGGACCACCACCTAAGCCAGGCTGAGGATGGTGCCAGCTGCCCTACGAGGGGGAACCACGGGAGGGTGGAGCCAGGGGCAGCACGGGGTCTCAGCCTTAGCACCCCCCAAGAGAAATGCGACTTTTCCCCTCCCCCTTGCTCCCTCTCCTGCGGTTCCCCTCCCCCTAGGGTGGCCCTTCAGTCCAGGCCTTTGCCATTGTCCCCACCTTCTCCGTGAGGGTCTCTCCACCCCTTCTGGCACCCTCCTGGGTGCGCATTTCTCCTTCTGGGGGTCTTGATGGCTACTGGCCCCTGTGGACACCTTTCTCAACCACGGGTGCTGCCTCTTGAGGCCTCTCAGCCCATTCTGCAAACGCACATTGGGTCCGGCCAGCCCGGGGCTGGGAGGCAGGATCCTGGACCCTCGGGGGTCCCCAGCCCTGCCTGATCCCTGCCTGCCCTGTCCCCTGCAGTACGGCATCAAGAAAAAGGAGGAGCGTGAAGCCGAGGCCCAGGCAGCCATGGAGGCCAATTCGGAGGGCAGCCTGACCCGGCCCAAGAAGGCCATCCCACCAGGCTGCGGGGACGAGCCCGAGGAGGAGGACGAGAGCATCCTGGACACAGTCATCAAGTACCTGCCTGGGCCGCTGCAGGACATGTTCAAGAAGTAAAGCCCCAGAGCTGGACAGCACCCGCCCCTCACCCCCCGTCCTGCCCTCCGCAGAGGCCCCCGAGGGGGTGTCGGGAGCAGAGTGCACCCCCAGCGCCAACACAAGCCATAGTCCTAGGTCTCTCCCCATATTCCCCTGCTCAGGCCGTGGGACCCTCCGCCCACCTCTCACCCCCAACCCCTCCCCGCACTGCCATCGCCAATGCCACGGAGGAAGGGGCGCCTGCCCCCCCCGCCCCTGCCCAGGGCCGCTGTATTCTGTGCCGGAGGCCCTGGGTTGGCCAACCTGCTCCCCTGGCAGCCGGTGGAGTGGACTCTCCCCCAGAGCCTGGGAAGCTCCTTCCGGCTCCCACCTTTCACCACCCACCTAGCAGCACTGAGGCTGGGGCCAGCGAAGAGGCCAGCCCCTCCACCACCCCTGCGTCGGTGGGCGTGGGTGGGGGCCCATACTCAGGAGCACAGCCATAGTGGGGGGAGGCTGGGCAGTCGTGCCAGCTGGGGTGGGGGCTGGGAGAGGCGAGCAGCTGGCAGCTGGGGCTCACCCCCCTCCTGATCAGCCAGGACCCCAACCCCTCCTCCTGCACTGACCCTGGGTTGCTGTGTCTGCATCTTCCTGAAGGCTGGTTGCCTGCCCTCCACCTCTCCATGCACACCCGACCTTCTTCGTCAGTCTGTCTCTCTGCCCTCCCTCTCCCTCTCTGGCCACTCCTCTGGAAGGCTTTGCTTCTTAGGAATGCTATGGCCCTGCCTCTTCTCAAGTTAGGGACACAAAGCAATAGGCTAAGGGGGAAATTCTCAGGCCCTGCTCCCCTTGTGGCACACTCACGGAGTCCCTCACACACCCTGTAACTCGAGTTCCCCCTGAGTCTGGGGGCCCAGCTGAGCCCAGCCCACTCCCCTCCCTGGTTGGCACCTTCTGTCTCGTCTGGAGCTGCTTTTGCGGGGGGGGGGGTGCCCTGCCCTCACCCTCCAAAGATCCACTCCTTCAACCACAACTGAGGAGGTGACCCAGAGACCCCGGGATCTTGTGCTGTGCGGAGACCCTGCGCTGGTGCAGGCCCCTGAGCTGGGGCTGGGGTGGACCACCCAATCAGAGTTTGACGGTAACAGCCACGGGGACCCCCACGCCAGCCTCCCAAACCCTCCTGTTTCCTCTGCCCTTGTTTAGTTTGCATCACAATATGTTGAATCTCAGGTAAATGAGGTCTTCTGTATTTGAGGAGTTTTATCTAGACAGACAGCCCCTGGCCTCTGTCCCGGTACCAGGGCCCTTTCTGTCCACATCAGAAGTTCATTGTGTCCACGTGTCGCGGGCCAGGGGCGTGGCCCTCCCTAGCTCTTAGAGAAGCCATAACGATTAGCCTGCAATACTAACTCCTGCCGCCCCTCTGGTCGTAGGCGCCGGCGCGCGTCCAGGCGCCCCACCTCCTCCCCGTCCCACGTCTTTTTAAAATTCCTGTTTTCACACTTTAAAAAGCCAGCTCTGAGCAGACAAAGCGCTGTCTCGTAGAAACTCCGCATCCCGTTCCCAGCGCGTGGGGTGCCCAGCAGCCGCGCTTGGTGTAGACCATGGGTGTCCTCTGTCCGTCTGTCCTGGCGCCTGCGCCTCCTCCTGCATGTCGGGGGCCGCTGTGTTTGTTCTCTCCGGATGGAATCACAGCCAATAAACACCACAGTGATTTCAGGCCGTGTGGCCGTTCTCTCAGAAGTCCTGACTCCCCCAGGGAGGCAGGCGATGGGAGTATGGGGTGCTGGAGGGTGCAGCTGGAGTCCTGGGGAGGGGGACAGAGCCCACAGGGATCCACACTCTCTGGGCCCTGTGGGACGGCCCTCACTTGCCCCCATGCCTTGCAGTCCCAGTCTCCATCTGAAACACAGATCGGCCCCTCCCTGAGAGCCCCCACCCCTCCAAGTCTCCCACCTGCACAGACCCCATCACGGGTCTTTCCTGCCCCACAGCTGCACCAGGTCCCACTGTACTGGCCACACCTTGGGCCCACCGGGGAACTGATGCTCAGCCCTGAGGGTCCTGGCCCTACTCTGTCCTGGATGGCCACCTCTCCTCCCTGTGCCCTCAGGGAGGCCCCTGTGTTCCACTTCCTGCAGGTGATACCTGCCCATCTGGCTGAGGCCGTCGAGACGCCTGTGGGACCTGCTGGCTCTGGGGCCTGGCCCAGGGCACCCCAACCCCCACCCAAACAACACTGCCACCTTCCTTTTGGGCCCCTGCCCAAGGCCCACCCCATGACCACTTGTCCCCAGGAAGACCTTGTTTGACCTCCATCTCTGGGGGCCTCTCTCCAGGGAGGTGAGTCACTGTGATTTTCCTCACACTGGTGGCTGGGAATGCACAGGAAGCTTCCAGCATATCTGTCCTGTTTCAGCGAACAGAAAGGCCACTCTTGTCCCCCTCCCCTCACCACCGCTTCCCACCCCACTAAGCTGTGCCTAGAATACTGCCCTGGACTCATTACCCTCTTGCCTCTGCCTCAGAACTTGGACAGAAGCCTTTGTCACCAACTCTGGCTTTGGGCTGTAGAAGGACACCCCAGATTGCACCCACCGTCACCCTCCACTCCCTCCCCCAGCACCACAGCCTGGCCTGGACTCATCTCAGTCCTGAGCAACAGGGACCTGGATTGCCCACCCTGGGACCCCCAGCCAGTCTCTCCTCGGTGACCAGTGGCGCAGACCCCTTAGGTGACGGGTCCGAGGACGCCGGGGAAAGGCACTTGCTCTCCTGACGTCTGCTGAGCCCCTGAGATATGCAGAGTTCTGTTCTAGGCACTGGGGATAACTGAGGTTCACTGGCGGGAGACAGAAGGTAAATGAATACATGGTAAGTCAAGCGGTGATTTCTTCTTTGGAGGAACTGAAGCAGAGAGTATGGTGAGGGTTGCTGTTTGACCTCTGAGGAGGCGACGTGTGCAGAAAGACCCCAAGCAAGGAGTGGGGAGCCCTGTGGGCCTCGGGTGGGAGAACGTTCCAGGAAAGGAACAGCCGGCCCTGCGGGCGGCAGCAGCCGGGGCTGAGCACTTCAGAGAGCGTGACACAGCCTTGCCTCCGGATGCTTGCTTTAGGCCACACCGTCACTTAGCAGAGTCTCTCTCCTTTCGGAACATTTAACTCTGCTCTGACAAAGCAGAGCGCAGTTTGACGCTGGCGCCCTCCAGAGACGTCCTCCACCGGGCAGGCGGGCAGGTCCCGCGTCTCCCGGCTCCGACGCCCTCCTTCCCAGGCCCTGCGGGCAGCCAGCGCCGGCAGCGCTCTGCCTGGGTTTGCGGCCTCTCCTCACAGGCGCCCACACTCGGTGAGCAGCTTGAGTCAAGAGCCACTTAACCACCAAGGCTGTCAGGACACAGTTTTAAAGACCTGGCAATTAAGGACATTTTGTCAGTTCTGCTCACCCGCAGCGAGACAGCCCTGCTGCCCACAGTCGCAGCCAGCGGAGCTCAAGGAACCCTGGGTCTGGGCCACCTGCCCACGCAGTTTGGAACTCGCTCCACTCGCGTCTCGGCTGGCTCCCGCCGGGCCCGAAAAGAGGGTAGAGTCTCGGGTGAAGGAGGCTCCCCGGGAGCCGGGCTCGAGCTTGGGCCGAGGGGCGGGTGGAGGGGTCCAACCAGGGGCCACGCTTGGGGCAGGACCTGGGGGCGGGGCTGGGGGCGGACCGGGTGCCCTCGGGCTGCGGCGACGCCTGGCCAGTGTCGGCCGACAGCTGCGCGGCCCCGCGGATGGAGGCGCCCCACGGCAGGACCCAGGCCGCCGCCGCCGCCGCCGCCGCCGCCGCCGCCGCCGCCGCCGCCGCCGCCGCCGCCGCCGCCGCCGCCGCCGCCGCCGCCGCGCGCGGGACCCCGGCGAGGCGGCCCCGCCCGCGCCCGGCCTGAGCCAATTAGCGCGTGCCGGGTCGGACAGCTGCGATTGGCCCCGAGAGGGTCACGTGGCCGGAGCCCGGCTACTTCGAGCCCCGAGACGCCGAGGCAGGAGGGGCTGCGCGCGGCGGGTGGAGGGCTGTCCTTGAGCTGGAAGGCGTGTCCTCCCGCACCGTCCTGGCCCTCCCGCGCCCTCCCCGTGTCCTCCGGGCCCTCCCTGCGCCGGGCCCGTCGAGGCGGAGCGCAGGGCGCCTGCGTCCCACAGACGACCTTGTGGGGTGGGGCCAACCCTCCCGCCAACCGCCCAGCCCCCACACCAGTCCTCCAAGGTCGTGGCGCTGGGGGTGTGAGGCCCAGGGGGAGGGCCCAAGCGGGCTGAGAGGTCCATGGCTGTCTAGGGACAGAGCCTGGGGGTGGGAGGGGTTCCGGCAGGACCTCAGTAGCTGCAGCTGCGGAGGGTGTAGAGGGTAGAGCAGGCTCCAGTGGCCAGTGCTGGCCGTTAGTGGGTATTTACACTGTAGCTTGAGGCTCAGGGAAGTACCAGAGTCCTGGGCACCCAGAGTCCTGTGCTGTCCACGTCCCTTGTCCTTGAAGGTGGAGCCTGGTGGTGCTCCAGGACCCCCACCCAGAGCTAAGCACCAGCCCCCAGGCCCCAACGGCGCCCTGAGTGATTTCTCTCAGCCCGAGAGGATGCAGCGTGGGAGTGAAATTTAGTTTGATTTCTACAAAATAAAACACTATTTCTTGCACCCTGGAGGAAGCACATTGAGGTTTATGCTGTGGAGAGGGCAAAGGACTATGCCAGGAAAGAGCAGGCTGGCCTGGCAGGGGAAAGACCTGAAGGCTGGGATGTGCCGGGGTGAGGGGTGGGGGAGCCTAGCAAAAGCCCTTGTCTTCGGGAAGCTTCTGGGAGTAGGAGACCTGGGGGGTTGGGGGACGTCCTGGGCACCATTCCTGCCATTCCTTCTCCCTAGCTGTCTCCGTCAAGGTTCCCTGTGCAAGGATGGCTTCTCAGGTACGTATTAATGTGTTGTTGACTGGCCTTCAAGCCTGGCCCAAGCGCTGGCCTTTGATTTGCCTCAATCTGCGGGTTCCACCGATCGCTAAGTAGAGCTGTTGCTCGTGCAGCTGCAGAGAGAGCTGGCCCACGAGGAGGGCCCTGTGCTCTGTATCCAGGCGGCCAAAACCCGTTTCTCTCAAAGGAGTCCTAGACTCTAGGGTCTGTTGGCCAGAAGTCAGCATCTGCCCACACAAGCCACCAGGCCCTGGCCACATGCCCCATCCACCTCCTGGCCCCTCCCTCACCCGCCCAGGACTGGGGCCAGACAGTAGGGGCAGGGCCTGGCTGGAACTTCCAGGGTCAGATGGAATCCATACGGATTCTCCCACAGTTAATTCCTCAGACAATGAGCAGAAATAAAGTTAAATAAATAATCTAAATTCACCAGTCAGGAGGAATTCATTGATGACCAGGGCAGGAATTAAGATGAGCCTGAAAGTAAGGAAATGCTAAATAGCAAAAACAAACCCATGTCAGAGGACTGAGCTCCCAAATCTGGACCAGTTTTTGGAACAAAGTAATGCTGGATCGAACCCAGGCATAGAATAAATGTCCGTGAGTCCACACTGCCATGAATGACTGAGGAAAATAAACAGATGGGGAAAAGGTGGATCTCCCTTGCAGAAGGAGTCTATTTGACGTAGATGCTCTGCCCCCAAGGAGATGGAGTAGGCTCCCCACTCTTCAGTGTGCGCTGCACATCATGACTTCCTCCCTGGGGAAAGGGCTGACAGGATCACTGCAGTGGAAAAACCAGACGACCGCCACCACCCTCCGTGGACCAAGGTGCACGTCGGCGGTGACAGGGCGTTGGTGTTGATGGCGTGTGCCCCTGTAGCGCTGTGGTGAGGGAGGGCGCCCCACCTCTGCAGCCCTGCTCCCTGAAGTCCACACCCCCGTCTAACCGTGAGGGAAGCGGCAGACTGGCCCCACTTGAGGGACAGTCCGTAACGCAGCTGGCTGGCACGTCCTGAACCTGTCAAGGTCATAGACAACAAGGAGTGTCTGAGAAAACGTCACAGCCAAGAGGAGCCCAGGGAGACGTGGCGCTGAGTATGTGATACTGTAACCGAGCAGGACCCTATGTCCCCAGCCTGATTCTTACTGGTAGAAAAAGTTTTATCCTCCAGGCCTTTTCTGAGTTTAAAGGATAAATTTAATCAGAAAAGTGAGAAAATGCAGAAACAAAAGAACACAGTCAAGCAAGACAAAATAATGACATTTAGCCATTAAACAAAGTCAAAGACCTTTAGTTCCTGCTCAAGGGCTGTAGATAACGTCCTGCACGAGGTCCTCTGAGCTGTTTTGCAGAGACGGGTGGAGACAGGTGGAAGAAACTAACTGTGCGGCCCACAAGCACGGAGACCTCAGACCGGCTGGACCCAGAAGGTGGAAGACATCGACTCCTGATGACCCACCACTCGCCAGTCAGAAGACCATCCACGAGCTGACCACGCACCTCACAGCCCCCCTCCCTCACCCTAACTTTAAATTTCCCCGAAGGCCTTCGGGGAGTTGGGGACTCTGGAGCATGAGCTACCTGCACTCTGCGCTTGGTGCCTGTGATAAACACTGCACTTTCCTTTACTGTGCGCAGGAACCGTGTGTTCTCTCTGGGCAGCAGGACGCGGGGACTCTCGGAGTCCTGTCCAGCCTCTGTGCCCAACGACCGACTGAAGAAGATCTGCATCCAAGGTCACGTCAGTCCATGATGGTGCAGGACTGGGGCTGGGGAGGGGATGGCCTGACAGCGGCATGCGTGTGCACGTGTGTGCGTGTGCTGTGCACGTGTGCACGTGCATGCGGTCCTCACTGCACTGGGAGGGGGGAAATTTTTTGTTATAGTTTGTTACACTGTATCTTACATAACAAAGGTCCAGCCTGGGAGAATTAGGTAACTTTTTCTTTTGCTTTTATTACAAGCATATAATATTAATTGGCAAAACACTGAATACAAGCTTCACTATCATAAAATCAAAACATTTAAGCAATATTCCAAAAAAGATTTTAGACAAAAACTAGCCACCAATAGTACAAAAATTACACACCAACACAAAGCATAAAAAATGTAAACTTTCAAAATAAACAGTCAAAAGCGTGTCTGTAGTGTCACCTCCATAACCCGCCCCAGCTCCAAGTGGCCACTCGGACGCCCGGGCTTGGCGGCGAGCTCTCGCCCCACACGCACGTCGTCAGGGGAAGAACAGCCTCCTTGGGCCCAGCCAGGCTGTTGGAACGGACACTCCCACCGACACCACACATGTTTCAGGGGACGCTCGCGCTCTGGTCCCCCGGGTGAGCTCTGGGCGAGGTGACTCATGAGCTGGCGGAGAGCGGTCGGCCCTGCAGGGACGGGTCACGGTGAAGGCTCTGGGGCTGGAACAGGTTTCTAACCGGCTTATCCCAACTTAGTTTGTTAAATGCCAAGGCAGAGAAACGCACTGGTTTAGCACGGGAAGTTCACGAGTGATGTGGGGAAGTGAAATGATTTCCTGAGGAAACAGACGAACTGCACTGTTCGTGATTTCTCTGTCTGCACTACATTTATTTTCAGCGTCTGCGAGCACATCAGACGTTTACGTACAAAGTAGAAGCTGGCTCTTTCCTAGAACATTCAATCCAATGACACTTTTCAAAATCACTGCAAAATCCATCCTGGGGGCTTTGAGGAAGAAAATTAATGAATTTCCAAGACTTCAAATGCCACGGGGAGGCGTCAAGGCCGCAGGCCCAGGGAAGTAGCGCCCTCACCCCTGTGGGGGAAGGGGTGGTGCGTCCCGGGCCACCTGCACGTCACCTCCTCTTGAATACCGGGGCCCTCCCCGTAAAGCATTATTACAGTAACAGCTACAGAGCAGGAAAATTCAGATAGCTGGAGGTGCGTGTTCTCAAAGTCCACCCACATTCCCTTTCGATTCAGCAGAAAGATACTACATCACAATTTAAACGTGTGTCTATGGACGCGTGTTGGAGCCCTATTGCACAAAAGCAGAAAATGCTCTTCATCCACATAAAACAAAACACACAAATTAAAAGCTACTCAAAGTAAAAATAAGAAGCTTGCAAAACATCT
Source organism: Vicugna pacos (assembly GCF_048564905.1). Taxonomy (NCBI): domain Eukaryota; kingdom Metazoa; phylum Chordata; class Mammalia; order Artiodactyla; family Camelidae; genus Vicugna; species Vicugna pacos. The sequence goes on from NC_132988.1 coordinate 121,661,258, forward strand.
CACAATTTCATTTTATATGCCTGTATATAAAGCTGGACCACTGAAACCAAACAAGTGGATGGGAAAATATGATAGAAGGCTTAAAATAGAATAAATAATTTTATAAAGTTAAGCTTTCTTTTTCTTAACCCCCCCAAATCTTAAATTCAATATTATATATTCTATCTGTGTTTTCTATTTTCATGAAAACTGTATCTAGTGAGACTGTGCACAGGTGACAGGTCCCACCGTTGAAGAGGACGCCGTTATGCAGCCGAACGGCATGTGTTTCACCAGCATAAATAGTTGTGAAAATGATTTCACAGTAACTCCATCTGTTAAAAAAAAAAAACTTAATAGGATCCAGTCACTAACTGATCCTGGCTTTCATGCTGGAAAAAATAAAACTCTTGCCTTTGACGTTAAATGGAAGCGTGAGAGCAGTGACAGGGCCCAGCAGGCGCTTCCCTCGGACGGCGAGGCCCACGCGCTCCAGCCCTCGAGGCTGCGGTCAGACTGGGGGCCATGGCCACCGGGGTCTCGGGCAGTGAGGACAGTCTGCACGAGGAAATGTTAGAAAAACAGGTACTTCTGCTGCTGAGGTCTCATCAGGTTAGCACAATTACGGAAGCGGGGTCAGCAGGAGAGGTCTGACTCCCTCGACCTTCTGTGTGAGTACGTCAACTTAGCACCATAGCAAATTCAAGTGGCTTCAAAGAGAGCTACAAAGTACAAGTGTGCACTGTGAGATTGTTACAGCGGCGCTCATTTTAGTCTGACCTGTGAATTCGTTTTGGGTCTGGAGGCTCCTACTGTTTACCCTTCCTTCCTTTCACCACATGGGAAAATACCTAGATTCTAACATCACACTTGAACTGCGCTGTGGCGACTTACGGTCTTACGGAGCGCTTCAGCAGAAGTGTGTATCTGAGGTAGACGGGCAATATTTACTCATACACATCTGCTCATTAAACCCTTGCAGTAACTCTAAAAAGTGATTTGGATGGATAGCGAGCTTAGGGAATTGAATAATTCAAACATCACTGGGCGGAATGGGCTGAAATAAAGAGGTGACTTTGGCCCAATTCTGAACAGAATCTTGTCTTTATGTTTTTGAAAGGCCTTATATTAAAACCACTAGGCCTGAGTTGGTCTGGATGTTTCCCTCATCACTGAGGACCTGGGTTGGCACTTGTGCACGTGAAACAGGAAGCGGGAGAAAACAGACAAACTGACCACTTCCAAAGCAAATTCAAGAAGAGGTCTAGTCACTAAGGTGAAATTCATCACAGAAAACCCAGCCCACACCGTCAGGACCACCTACCAAACAAAGGCGCCCAGACCCCGGGGTCTGGGGGAGACAGAGGACGGCGAGCCCAGAGTTCCACAGGAAGCCAGCCGACTCACAGATGGGGTCGGGGTCGGGCTCCCACTGCCCAGGAGAGGCCTGCCCCTCGTTCCTGCCTTTACATGCCAAGTTACAATTGTAAAGGAACAAAATTCTATGTGCTGGCAAAGAGTTTATTCTCCAATTCCACAAAAATACTAACATTTGGGAGGAGAAAAGGTTAACAAAGGGTGTGCTGCCTCGAGTTTAGGTCATTAAGTAACTGAGAAAGCAGCTTCCGCTGCCCGCCCCGTCCTCGCCCACCTCCAAGGGTGGATAGTGGGAACCGGGTCCACAAATCTGGGCTCCGGCTGCAAACTTGTCCATTGGCACCAGCCCCTTGCCCACCAGAGGCGCCGGCTCAGAGAGGCCTGCACGCCACCACCGTCCACCTCTTCAGCAAGAGGCAGGAAACTACACAACTTGTGCCTGTTTAACAGAAGCAGTTTTTAAGAACAAGATTTGTTCTGCAAACTGGCGTCGCGCTGCTCAAAGCACCTCCAGCGACTGTGCGGGAGGCGAGGCAGGCCCCCCTGCGTCCCCCCCGCCCAGGGCTGTGAAGTCGCTTGGCTAATGTATTCATGGAAACCTCTTTTGGTACGCTTTTAAATGAAATTTTTATATATCTTCCAAGTCTTCAGGAAGGTAAAGGCAACATAAATATTGTCATTCACCATGAAAAGACATTTTTTTCAATAACTTAGGAAGGGTTCAATAAACGTACAAGTGTTTTGGGGGCTTGTCATGAAACCTGATTCATAGACTGAACGAAGTGTTGGCGATCTTCAAGGCCTGGAAAGAAGCAAAGGTAAGGAGCCAGGAGGAAGCCCCTCCGGTCCGGACCCAGGCGCCCGCAGCCCTGGTGCTGGTAGTGTCTTGTCGAGGGCAGGTCTCGTACGAAAGTCATAAACACTCTGCTCAGAAGCCTGGTCCGCGTGGCACTGGGGCCACGTCCTGCGTGTCAGTCCCGCCTGGCCCCGTGCCCGGCTCACAGGAGGTCCATCTTGGGTCTGTAGTGCAGCAGCAGTGGCGCCTTCTGTAAGACGACGCAAGGGTGAGGGCGACGGGGCACAAGGGCCACCAGAAGAGGACCCACGCCCCCACACTCTGCCCCGGCTGTCTACCCCCCTTCTCCCTGGAGGCCGCGAGTGGGAGCGACCCCGGCCAGCCCCTGGGGACACATCTGCTTTCTGCTTCAGAAAGAGGCACCAAAGGCCTGAGGGTACCTCTGATGGCAGTGGTCCCTCCTCCCCAGGACCCTGGTCACCTTGCCTGTGGACTGCGCCTTCCCCGGGGCAACTCTGGGGTTGTTGATTTCAGAATGACTGAGTTCAAAACAATTCGTAAGCTCTCAAATGAAAACACGCATACAAAGGCAGCCACTATTCAGAGCGGGTCCTGAAAATCCAATAAAGCTTATCAGGGCAGGGTCTCACCTTGAATCTCCACCTTGTGACGACTACGAACTTGAGTGTGTGGTCCTTGCCCAGGATCTCCTCATTGCATAGAATGTCCAGCTGGTGGAAAAACGAGACTCGGTCAGCGGGGCCTCTGTCCATACCAGCGATGCCAGTCGGGTCACACGTTTTCAGTTGGCGAAGGGCCCTGCCCTCCTTTCTGGGGCAGCACAGGTGGAAAGGAGCCCCAGTCCACGCCCAACAAGACAGCCCCACACCTTTTATGGGGCTGCAGCCCCCAGGCTGCTCTCATCCAAAGAGCACCCTGCCCCCGACATCCGTCCGCTCTCGGGCTGTTTGTCCCGCTTGCCTCACTAGGAAAGGGCTCCACAGACAGTTCTTTCATTTTTTGTTTTAAAAAACTATTTTTAGTTCCACGTATCTCCTGCCCCTACCCTGCAGCCTCCCCACCGTCAACACCACCACGGAGGGCACACTTGTCCCAGATGATGAACCTGCAACGACACGTCATCATCACCCGGAGCCCATAGTTCACGTCAGGGGTCATGCTCGGTGCTGTGCGCTCTGCGGCTTTGGACAAACGTGCGGTGACAGGCGTCCTCACTGCAGTGTCAGCGCACAGTGTTTCACTGCCCTAAACCCCCTTCTCTGCTGGATCACCTCCCCCACCCCCCGCAGACACTGGTCTTGTCGCCATCGCCACAGTTTGCCTTTTCCAGGATGCCGCACAGGTGGAATCATACCGTCTGCGGCCTTTTCAGACGGGCTCTGTCCCTTGGTGATGTGCATTTAAGGTTCCTCCGTGTCTTTTCATGCCGTGTCAGCTCATTTCTCTTTAGTGCTGAATAATATTCCAGCGTCCAGAGGGACCACAGTTTATTTATCCATCACCTGCCGGAGGGCATCTTGGCTGCTTCCAGGTTCTGGCAACGACAGATTAAGCTGCTGTAGACAACTGTGTGCGGGGTTTTGTGTGGATGTAAGTCTTCTCCTCTGGCTGAGCACCAAGGAGTGGGACTGCTGGGTCGTATAGTAAGGGCGTGTTTAGTTTTGTGAAAAACCACCAAACTGTCTTCCAAAGTGGCTGCACCATCTCACGTCCCCACCCACAGTGACGAGCACGCCTGTTGCTCTACGTCCTCCGGTGCTGGGGACGTCAGTGTCCAGATTCGGCTGTGCTGACAGGTGTGGCATGGGGCCTCGCTGTTGCTCTAATTTGCATTTCCCTGATGACAAGTGATGACCCAGATGGCCTTTTAAACCTCTCCCTCAAGGCAGGGGAGAAGGGTCTGGAATCTGTGTCTCCTGTGGCTGTCAACGGAAACACCACAACTGCGGACATAAAACAAGAGAGGCGGCGTGTCAGGTCCAGTCCCAGAGCAGCAGGCACGCACTCTCCGAGGCTCCAGGCTCCTGGCTCGCTGCTTCCTCCCTCCAACCTCTGCCTCTGCCTCTGTCTTCAGGTGGCCGTCCACTCCGTGCCTCGAGACTCCCTCCACCCTCTTCTGTGTGTATCGATAGTTCATTCCTTTTTAGTGTTAAAAAGTTGTGGTAAAATACACATAAAATTTGCCATCTTAACCATTTAAGGGCACAGCTCAGGAGATTAAACACATTCATAAAGTGTATCCACACCCACACCTACAGACTCTTCATCTTGTGGATCTCTGTCCCCGTTAATCAGTAACTTCCCACCCCTCCCTCAGCCAGACATCCCATTCCATTTCTGTCTCTGTGACTCTGAGGACTCCAGGGACCTCACACAAGTGGAGTCACACAGCACGTGCCCTTTTGGGATCAGCTTGCTCCACTGAGCAGGAAGTCCTCAAGTTTCATCAGGTTGTAGCCAGTGTCAGAATTCCCATCCTGTTGAAGGCTGAGTCACACTCTGCCACGTGGATATACACACACCCCATTGTGCTTATCCACCGTCCACCGATGGACACCTGGGCTGCTTCCACCTTCTGTCTACCGTGAACAGTGCTGCTGTGAATGTGGGGGGTACCAGGGTCTCCCCGAGATCCTGCTTTCAATTCTTTTGGGTATTACCCCGAAGTGGAGTCACTGGATTTTATGGTAGTTGATTTTTGTTTTCCACAGTGACGGCACCATTTCACGTCTGTCAGCAGTGCACGGGGGTTCCAGCTTCGCACACCCTCACTTCTCACGAAGTAGCCAGACCCTGGGCGTGCGGGGGGCCCGTGACCCGTTTTGCTTGCATCTGCCTTGTGGCCGTGGATGCTGAGCATCTTCCCTGTGCCTGCTGGACGTGTGCCTTCTTTGGAGAAACGTCTATTCAAGCCCTTTGCTTATGTTTTAACTGAGCTGTTTGGTTTTTCTGTGTGTGTGTTGAGTTTTAGGAATTCTCTGTATATTCTGGACAGTAGTACCTATGTGATACATGGCTTGGAGACACTCTCTCCCACCCTGTACAATCCTTTCTGCAATTTTAAGGAAGTACAATTTGTCTATTTTTAGTTTTGTTGCCCCTGCCTTTGGTGTTCTAGCAATCATCGCCAAACCCAATGTCGCAAGGTTTTGGCCCATGTCCCTCATACATTCTGAGTTAAGCTTTGTCTATCGTGTTAGGTAAGAGTCAAACTTCACTCTTTTTCATGTAAACACCCAGTTTTCCCAGCTCCACCTGCTGAGAAGACCGTTCTTTCCCCGCTGAAGGATCTCGGGACCCTCGTCAATAAGCAGCTGGCCGCGCAGAGGGCTTGTTTCTGGGCTCTGTGTTCTCCTCCACTGGTCTGGGTGTCTGTCTGTCTTGTCTATCTGCCAGCACCACATGGTTTTGGTTACGGCGGCTGTGCCGTAAGTTCTGAAAGCAGGAAGTGTGAGTCCTCCAGTCTGTTCTCTTTCAGGACTGTTTTGGTTATTTGGGTCCCTTGAGAGTCCATGAAAAATTTAGGATGGATTTTTCTATTTCTGCAAGAAGTATCTTTGGGATTTTGACAGGAATTGCACCAAATCTGTAGATCACTTGGGTAACACTGACATTTTAACAATACTAAGTCTTCCAGTCTATGACCGTGGGGTGTATTTCCATTGACTTGTGTCTTTAATTTCTTTCAGCAATTTTTGTAATTTTCATTGTGTGAGTCTTTCACCTTCTTGGTTAATCCCTAAGTATTTTATTCTTCTTGACGCTATTATAAATAAAATTATTTTTGCAATTTTCTTTTCATATTGTTCACTGCGTGTGTACAAAAATGCATCTGATTTTTCTGTTGAATTTGTACTCTGCTACCTTACTGAATTTATTGATTAGTTCTGACAGGTTCTTTTTTGTGTGGAACCTACATATAAAATCATATCATCTACAAATAGAGGTAATTTTCTACGTTCTTCTTTTCCAGTGGGTGTGTTTTCTTTCTTTTTCTTGTCTAATTTTGCTGGCTGGAGCTTCCAGGATCGTGGTGACTCGAAAGGGTGAAGGCGGGTGTCCTTGCCTTGTTCCTGGTCTTAGAGAAGCCGCTTTCAGCTTTTCACCACTGAGTACGATGTTCATAATGGGTTTCTCAGATACGGGTTTTATTTTCATATATGGCTACTATTTCTGGTTTGTTGAGTGTGTTTACCATGAAAGGAACTAAATTTCGCCAAATGCTTGTTTTTCTGTCAAATGCTTGCTTGGGTTTTCCTCCACCCTGTGATGAGGCATACTACAGTGGTCCATTTTTCCTGTGCTGAACCGTCTGTGCATTCCAGGAATAAACCGCACTTGGTCATGGTGTGTGAACCCTTGCAACGTGCTGGATTCTGCTTGCTAGTGTTCTGTTGAGGACCTCCGCATCACTGTTCATAAGGGATACTGGTCTGTTGTTTTCCTGCAGTGTCACTGTCTGACTTTGGTGTCTGGGTAATGCTGCCACATGGAATGAACTAGGAAGCGTCCCCTCCTCTTCAGGTCTCTGAAGAAGTCTGAGAAGGCCTGGTGTCCACTCTCCTTTGGAAGCTTGGTAGCACTCGTCCTCTGCTGGGAGGTTTCTGGATACTGATCCAATCTCATTACTAGGTGCAGGTCTGTTCGGATTTTCTGTATCTTTGAGATTTACTCTGGGCAGTTTTTGTGTTTCTAGGCATTTGTCCATTTCATCCAGGTTATCCAATCTGTTGATGTAAATCTGTTCATGATATGCTCCTATCATCTAGTTCTGTAGAATCAGTAGTAATGTCCCTACTTTCATTTCCAATTTTAGTAATCTGAGTCTTCTCTCTTTCTTCATCCATCTAGCTCAAAGTCTGTCAGTATTTCTGAACTTTTGGCGGAACCATTGATTTTCTCATCTCTCTTTTATCTTTGCTCTAATTTGGGGGGGGAGGGAGGTAATTCGATTTATTTATTTGCTTATAACGGAGGCCCAGGGACTGTGTTCACACCAGGCACACGCTCCACCACTGAGCCACGCCCTCCCCACCTCCAATCTTTATCATTCTGTCTTCTGTTAGCTTTGGGTTCAGTGCATTTTTCTTTCTCCAGTGCCTTAAGTTGTAAACTAAGGGTTGATCTGAGATCGTCCTTGTGTTCAGTGCGTCGATGGCTATAAACCTCCCCTTCGGCACTGCTCTCACTGCACCCATTAGTTCTGCTACACTGTGTTTCTGTTTTCATTTGCTTCTGAGTGTTTTCTCATCTCTCCTGGATTTCTTCTTGGTCCACTGATTGTTTAAAAGTGTGCTGTTCTCTTTCCACTGTTTTGTAGATTTTCCTGTTTTCCTCTTGTCATTGATTTCTAACTTTTTGCCACTGGGTCCAAGAAGATACTTGGTATGATGTCTATCTTTTTAAATCTATTGAGACAATTTTGCCTGCTCTTCTCTTATAAGGACCCTTGCCACTGGACTTAGGGCCCACCTGGGTAATCCAGGATGGTCTCTTCACCCCAAGGTTCTTTACACATCCGCAAAGAACTTTTTTTTCAAATAAAGTCATACTCACATGTTCTGGGGGTTTAGAAATGAGCGTATCTTTTGGCAGGGTCACCATTCAACCTACTACAGTCTACCTTCTGGCCCTGCAAAAACCCACATCTGCCCCACATGCAAAATCCACTCACACCACCCCCACGTCCCAAAAGACTTAATCCAGCATCAACTCCAAATCCCCAAACCTCCTCTGAAGTTCAAGCCCTACGCCTTCCCCTCTAGCCGTGGTCAGGCGTGGGTGAGCCTCGGCACGCCCTCTCCCAAGGCTGTGGGTCTGTGAGACCAGAACACAGATTATCTGCTTCCAAAGACACAAGCATGGGACAGGACAGATACTCCTGCTCCAGAAGGGAGGTACAGCGGCATAAAGGGATCACTGGTCTCATGAACTTCTGAGACCCAGCACAGAAAAGTCTATGAGGTTTCAAGACTTTTCAAGAGAATACACCACTGTGGGTCGAGGTTCTGCCCTCTGGGCCTGTGATGGCCTCACCCTCTGGGCTCAAGGCTCTACTTTGGAGTCAGACTTCCCTTTTCCTGAAGGGCAGCTCATGTTTGTGGCTGAGCAGCTCTATCAGCCTATTTCCTGCAGGAAGGAGTTTGGAAGTCTGACAGCCTTCTCTCATTTCTTCCTGTCTCTGTTCCCTTCAGTCCAAGCTGGTGGTGTTTCCCAAAACCTCTGTGGGTCTCCCATGCATGTCAGAGGTCCAGGCCATTAGACAGCCTCCACAGATCTTCCCTGGATACCTCCTCTCCAGTCCTAGGTCCCGTGAGATGGCTGAGCCACCGTTAAAACAACTTCTCTCCTTAGCCAAAGGTTTCCAGCCACACACTTGGCCTTCTCTCCAGAGCATGTTTTCCTAGCACTGAAACTCCTACTATTACCGTCTTTTTGCAAGTGGTGCTGTGAATTTTCCAGATCATCAAGCGCTAGTTCCATATTGCTCAGCAGTTCTTTCCTGAACTCATCTCGCTCCTCTGGTATTTGATTACAAGCAGCAAGAAGAAACTAGACCACACTCCCAACACTTTGCTGGGAAGTCTCCTAGCGAAATCCCCAAGTTCATCCCTTCCAAGCTCTGCTCTGCACACCACTGTGGAGCACAATCAGCCGTGCTTCCTGCCGCTGAGTCATAGCCAGTTTTCCTCCCACTTCCAACACTACGCTCCTTTCCCCTTCTGAGCCCCAGTCAGTAGCATCCTTGAGCCCCTGTCTCTGTGCAACATATACCTTCAAAGATGATAGACGCTTTCTCCACCTTGCTCAATTCCTTCTGGATTCTCACCAGAGTCATCTTTAAAGATCATATTTATACCGACAGTCTCTTCAAGGCAATTAGATTCTTTAAAAATGGTGTTTCTCAAAGTCCTTCCAGCCTCTACCTCTTACACGATTCCCAAGGCGCTTTCACAGGTCTAGGTGTTTGCTGGAGCGGCACCCACGTCCTAGCACCAAGACTGGTTTTGGTTTCCTGTGGCAGGTATGACAACGTACCACAAACCTGGTGGCTTAAAACAACAGGTGCTTACTTTCTTGCATCTGGAGGACAGAAGTTCAAAATCAAGGTGCCAGCAGGGCTGTGCTCACTCTGGGGGCTCCAGGCGTCCCTTGGCCTGTGACTACATGCTTCCCATCTCATCTCTGTCCTCACCCATCTTCTCCTCCATACGAGTGTCTCAAATTTCCCTCTGCCTCACTCTCGTAAGGGCATATGTCACTGGGTATAGGGCCAACCCAGATTGCCCAGGGTTACTTCAGCTCCAGATCCGTAACTTAATTACAGCTGAAAAGATCCTGTTTCCAGAGAAAGATCACATTCACAGGCAGTGGGGGTTAGGGTGTGGACACGTCTCTTTGGGGCTACAATCCAACACATTCTTCTCTAAAACACATCTCAAAAGCCGTCCCTTCTCTGCATCCTCACTGCACTGCCCTGGTCCATCTCTCCTGGGGCTTTGGCCCAGCTGGCCCCTCCTGCTTCCACCTCTGAACCCCAACAATCCACTGTCCTCACAGCCAGAGGACTGTTTTACATCATGAATCCCCTGCTTAAGGCCCCACAAAGCCCTCTCTTACACTTGCTTATGCATGGCCAGCTCCTCTGACAACTTACACCTGAGCGTAAGTGTGACACGCTCCGGAGGGCTCCCCAGGGACTCCTAATGCGCCCACCCTCTGCTGTGCACCCCTGGGACACAGGCTTTATTTCATTCTCAGCATTCACCCCAACTCGGGACTGTCTTCTCCATCCACCCCCTCGATCTATTCCCCCACTCCATCCATCTGCCTGTGGGATTAAAGAACAGAACTGCTCTGTGATGAGAACCTTTAGCACATCCCGCTGCCGCCCCGCGACATCCCCGCTTCCCTTCGGGGCGGCTCCCTAACCTTCACTGCTGTTTACGCTCACACTCTCTGTGGGCAGGCAAAACAAATGGAGATTTTTTTTCCTGACTGAAAGTCTCCGAAAAAGTTGTAAACAAACAAATAAACAAACCCAAAGAACTTCAGAAGCACCACTTTTATGAATAAAAACTGACTTGTCACAGTTTCTATCTATGGTGCAACTATTACCTCATTGAAAGATGAAAGGTTAAGTTTTTTGGCGATGAACTTCTTTAGATGCAGGACCGTTGCCTGGGCTGAACAGCGGATCCATTTCCGTTTCAAGCCCCGCAGTTTGCTGCTATTGCATTCCAGACAGATGCTCACCTTCAAGAGAAAGGACACACAGCTGGGCAGAGGCCGCACAGGGGTCCGGCGGGGCCGCTCCCGGAGGCTCCCTGAGACGTGTACTAATCCCACCAAGTCTGAGGATGCTGACTTTTCCGAAATCATGAATCTGTTCTGACTGTAGAATCAGAACTCTCATCACTTTACACAGCTTATCTTAAAACCCGCTTACCGTTTGCCATTGTGTGCAATATAACCCAACAAGATTAGCTTTGTCTTATTAACATAGCGCTTTCAAGTAAATCCAAGAATTACTTATTCACTGTGGCAGTGTGTGCTGGCCTCGGGGCAGGACCGACAAAGGCTGGAACCCTGCTCTGGAAGTCTCTGGGGGCTGGGACACGTGCGTCGCCCCATGGACCGTGCTCCCTGCTGCGGAAGCACGGCAGGGACAGACGTGTCACACCAGCAGACACCACCGTGTCCGCAGGAATGCCTGGAGGAAGGCTTGCAGGAAGTCACATTACTCTTGGCCTTCAAAGAAGACAGCAGACTCACCAGAGGACAGAGCACCTGAGCAGAGGACACACCGTGAGCAAAAGCACAAAGTCCAAAGTCACGGTCACCTCTGAGTGGACAGTGTGTGACAAGGAATGAAAACAGCAAAGAAGTAGAAGATGTAGTTCAGAAAGAAAGAGCTTAAGGCGGACTGGCTGGGGTTTAGGAGACGAGAAGTGGCCGACTGTCCGACTGACCCACTGACTGACCAACTGACCAACTGACTGACCGACTGGCTGGGGAGCAGGAGGCGCCAGGAAGGGGCAAGACTCTCGTGTCGCTTAGGAGACAGGAAGAGACTTGTATTAATTTCCGACTTTTAAACAATGCATTCATTTTAGAATTTTGTAATTGCTAAAATAATAGAAATCAAACATATACCTCGCCAATTAGTTGCCCAGCACAGGCAAAAAAGATTAAATAAAATTTACTGATTCAGTAGAAGGCACACAAGGCAGGGAGCACAGAATTAAGTTAGAACACTCCCTCACTCCATACGCAAAAATAAACTCATAATTGCTTAGAGACTTAGACATAAGACAAGACACTATAAACTTCCTAGAAGAAAACATAAGCAAATTATTCTCTGATATAAATCTCAGCAATGTTCTCCTAGGGCGGTCTACCCAAGCAATAGAAGTAAAAGCAAAAATTATCAAATGGGATCTAGTTAAACTTACACGCTTATGCACAGCAAAGGCAACCATAAATGAAACAAAAGGACAACCTATGAAATGGGAGAAAATATTTGCAAATGATGCAACTGACAAGGGCTTAATTTCCAGAATAAACAGTTCATACAACTTAATAAGAAAAAACAAACAACCCCATCCAAAAATGGGCAGAAGACCTAAACAAGCATTTCTCCAATGAAGACAGACAAATGGCCAACAGGCACATGAAAAACGCTCAGTATCACTAATTATCAGAGAAATGCAAACCAAAACTACACTGAGGTTATCACCTCACACCAGTCGGAATGGCCATCATTCAAAAGCCCACAAACGATAAATGCTGGAGAGGCTGTGGAGAGAAGGGAACCCTCCTACACTGCTGGTGGCAATGCGGTTTGGTGCAGCCACTGTGGAAAACAGTGTGGAGATTCCTTAAAAGTCTAAAAACAGACTTACCATATGATCCAGCAATCCCACTCCTGGCATATATACAGAGGGAACCTTAATTCAAAAAGACACCTGCACCCCAATGTTCACAGCAGCACTATTTACAATAGCCAAGACATGGAAGTAACTTAAATGCCCTTCGACAGATGACTGGATAAAGAAGATGTGGTATATTTGTACAATGGACTACCACTCAGCCAGAAAAAAGAATAAAATAATGTTGTTTGCAAACAACATGGATGGGCCTAGAGATCATCATTCTAAGTGAAATAAGCCAGAAAGAGGAAGAAAAATACCATATATCACTTAATATGTGGAATCTAAAGAAAAGAAAAAAAAAAAGGACACTGTGAACTCATCTACAAAACAGAAACAGACTCGCAGACTTAGTAAACAATCTTATGGTTACTAGGGGGAAAGATGGTGGGAAGGGATATTTTTGGGATTTTGCGATTTGCAAATGTTAACCACTATATATAAAAATAGATTTAAAAAAAAAAACCAAGTTTCTCCCGTACAGCACAGGGAACTATATTCAGTATCTTTTAATAACCTTTAACGAAAAAGAATATGAAAACGAATGTATGTATTGTATGTATGACTGGGACATCATGTTGTACACCAGAAACTGACAATTATAACTGACTGTGCTTCAGTTAAAAACATTTTTTAAATTTAAATTTAAAAAATGTAAACAGAAAGCACAAACTAAAGCAGAAATACATTCAACTCACCAGCAACATAGTAAATGTGAAACTGTTTGTCATTTAAATGAACTTTCTGATTGGATTTTTTAAAAAAACACAGCTCTCTGCTGTAAAAAGTGTCACATTTAAGAAAGATGTTAAAAAATGGAAACACCAGGCAAATATGAGCCAGAAAGAAGCTGACGGAGCTCTGTTAGTATCACGTAAGGCAGACTTGTAAGGCAGAAATCTGGTAAGAAAACACTCTGGAAGGAGGGAAATATCTCTACGAGTAACTGCTCTGCTAACAAACTGCCGTCGGCGGACTGAGGGGAAGTGACTCAGTCCACGTCACAGTGGGGCCGGGAGGGCGCTGCCGCGCCCCACGCCTGATGGGCGAGGACCTGCGCCCCAGGCCCGAAGCAGCATGACCCCGCAGACCTGCCTCTGAGCGGGACGTCGACCACACCCAGCACCACCGGCGGCACAGGGGCTCACCAGAGGGGCCTGGGCCCCCACCCCTCGCACAGGACCGCGTCCTGCTCAGGGAGCGCGGCTGTCACACAGGAGGGGCTCAAAGCATGCTCGGTCTGTAAACACAGGTGACTGCAAAGTTGGGGAGCACAGGGGACCGTCATGTCATGCTGATCTTTGGGCTATGGGTCCACCACCTACTTAAATACGTGAAAGCATGTTTGTGATTTTTTAACAGCTTCACTGAGGCATAATTTACATTTATCTGTTTTAAGTCTGCAATTCAGTGATTTTTAGTCAATGTCAAGTTGTGCGACCACCATCATAGTCCAGTTTGAGGTCGTCCCCATCACCCCATGAGGCTCACACCCTCTGTGGCCAATCCCACACCAGCCCTAGGCAACCCTGTCCATCTGCACAGGTGGTCCTCACGTGTCTCCAGACGCATCTGCATGCAGCCCGTGCTGACCAGTGCTCCTCCGTGTGGACAGAGCATGTCTCGTCGATCCACTCACTGGCCAATGGACGTTTGGACCGTTCTCAGGGCTGGCTATTCTGAATAACGCTGCTATGAACGTTCACGTTCATAGCAAGTCTTCGTGTGGATGCATGTTTCCACACACATCCAGGAGCAGAGGTGCTGGATCATGTGGTTAACTTATGTTTAACTCTTTCTTTGAGAAACTGCCAAGCTGCTGTCCGCAGGGGCCACACCACTTACACTCCAACCAGCAGAGTGGGAGGGTTCCCGTTTCTCCACATCCTTGCTGACAACGTGTCTTTTCGACGGCGGCCATCCTCGTGAGTGTAACATCATGTATCATTAGGGTTCTTATTTCCCCAATGACTAACGATGTTGAGCATCTTTTCATGTGATCATTAGCCTCTTGCATGTCTTCTTAGTGAAATATCTACTGAAATCTTCTGCCTACTTCTTACTTGGTTTATCTTCTTACTGAGTTACAAGAGTTACATACTCCAGAGACAAGTCCTTTTCGGACATGTGATTTGAAAACATGTTCCTCCCAGTCTGTGGCCCCTCTTTTCATTTCTTAACGGGGTCTTTTGAAGAACAGCAGCTCTTAATTTGATGAAGTCAATTCATCAGTTTTCTTTTCTGAGTTAACACAACTGGTTTTGAATCTGAGAACTAACCCAAGGTCCCAGAGAGTTTCCCTCATGTTTCCCTGTGAAGCCTTCAAGTTTTCTCTCTCACATTTTGAGTTAACTCTTGGGCATGCTGTGAGGTAAAGGCATAAATGCATCTCTGCATGTGAGGACCCTACCGTCCCAGCACCACTGGTGAAGACATTATCACACAATGTCTTGATTACTGTAGCTTTTTAGGAAGATTTGATGTTTAAAACTTTCAGCTCATACTTTAAAAAATAACCCATGGGTCAAACAAGTCATAATGAACATTTAAAACTATTCAGAACCAAATTACTACAGTTGGAAATCGTATGAATATTCAACTCAAGAACTTAAGAGAAGGAACCTACAAAGAGAAGAAGAGAGGAAATTAAGAGCAACAACGAACAGAAAAGAACACGGTCAAACCTCTGGCAAGAGTGACCGAGAAAGCGGAAGACACTCATGCCGTCAGGAGAAATGGAAAAATAACTATACGTGCAGCAAAAGCCACAGGCAGAAGAAGGAATTCCATGAACTGTTTAATGCCAAAAAATTAGGAAACCTAAGTCTAATTAGAAAGTTCCTAGGGAAAATATGACTGAACAGAATGAACTAGAAAAGCAGCAGACTTGAGAAGGACTAAAACCATTACAGAAATTTAATCTGTGGTTAAAAATATTCCTACCTCTCTCCAAAAAAACTTAATCAAGGTATGACGTCTTCATAGGAAGTTTAACCAACAGTCCATAAAACTGATGGTCTCCGTCTCACACAGACGTCGGTAGAGGATAAAACACTGAAGAAGACTTGCTTGTCTTACTTGACTTGATACATAACCACACAATCACACACGAGCAAAGAGAAGACTAACTCCCGTAAAACGAGTACGAAAATGTTGGGACGCCCAACACCCAGAGTCCAGGAACAGAGCAAGCGACTTGCACGGGACGGGATGCAAGTGCCGGGCACCCCCCTCGCCCACAGGCTGACCCACACGCGAGTCTGGGACACGTGTGCTGGGATGCGCCCCGGGAGGCCGGGGGCAGTGCCCGGAAGGCTGTGAGCACAGGGCACGCGGAGCCCTGGAGACAGTGCTGCCCTGGCACTGCTGCAAAACTGTCATACACACCAACTAGTATTCAGTGGGTACGTCGTGCACCTCAGAAAGTCTCAAAAATACGATTTTAATAGGAGAGGTAAGCTGCACAAAGACACAGGTTCTGCGTTCTGTGCTTATGGCTACGTACGTACATGTGGAGATTCAGTGATCTAGGTCAGCAAACAGCCAAGTGCCCACAGGCCCACCACCCGCAAGTCCCCCACGTTCTCCTCCAAACACGTCCCAGGCCCTTGGCCTCTGCGCCATCGCCTGTCTGAGCCATGGATGCTGCCTGGTCTCCCATGGCTGCCCTGGCCTCTCCGGTCTCTGCAGAGCAGCCACACCTCCAGGCCTCGTCTGACCGCCCTGCCACAGGCCCTGCCCCATCCCTGCACCTTCGCCAGTCAGCTCCGCGGGTCCCAATAGGATGGGCGCCACAGGTCCTGGGTGAGGGCAGGCCAGGCACAGAGAGACCGTGGCGCCTCCCTCCCAGAGCCAGGACATCCCGCGCGGCCCTTCCTCGTGCCGTAGTGTGGAGCAACCCCGCAGCAGCCCATCCGCCCACCTGCTCAAAAGCAGGCTGAGTGTGGGCCTTGCAGGACATTCAGTATTTCTTGAAAGTGTTCACTCTAATCTTCCTGCCCCCCGAGAACTGCCTTTACCCCAGTCCCACCTGGCAGCAGCTGCTGCATCCTCCAGGCAGAGAACTCCCTGGACGGGCACGTGGACGGGACGGTGGGACAGGGTGGCGGAACAAACTCACAAACACAGCCCTGTCCAGCTCCTCCACGGACAAGGCTGGCAGAGCCGACACAAAGTCCCAGATGCACGGGCATCACTGGGGCCTGAAAGCAGCTGGGTTAACAGTCCCCACTGACCGAGAGGAGGCGAGGGTGGCTGGAGGTGAGGCGGGGGGGATGCACCAGGACACCCCCAGCCAGGCAGGAGTCCCCCAGCCCAGGAGGAGCCCGGCCTCAGAAACTGCTGCTTGCCAGAGCAGGACAGTACCTGCCTTAAGTGCAGAAAGGGGACTAAGAGCCACAGACAAGGGTTTCAGCCCAAGCAGCCAGAGAAAACCTGGACGCTCGCTCCATGAACGCCCAGCACTGGCTCTTGTGAAGACAGTCGAACAGACAAGCCCGCCATGTTTGGGATAAAAAAGAAAAGGTGAAAATCAGTAACGATAAACATAAATCCCGGAGACTAACCCGACAGAACAGGGCTCAGTGAGAGGAGAGCCCTGGGCACCTTCACACGTGGCGCTCGGCCTGTGCCCAGAGGGGCCGGCCAGCACGGACCCCGGATCCCGGTGGGCCCCCAATGCCACCGGGAGGCGTCCAGGAGGACTCGCACCCCAGCCGGGTCAGAGCCAGGGGAGGAGCAGCATGCGGGCCCCGGGGTGCCCGTCACCACAGCATTTATACTTTTCTCCGTTCACCTGGGCACTGCTTCCGTCCTGCACACGCGTGCGCCTATGTCTGTGACGCTCGTGGAAATTTTTAACAATACAGAAGCATGTAAACTGCAAAATTAATATTCTGTTATTCTATTCTTATCCCCAAACCACACCATTTTAATTATGTCTTTAATAAATGTAAGTGCACGTGTCTATGTGTGACCCCTCCATTTATTAAATACACACGTGTGTATCAGAACACACACGGACAGGCAGACCTCACTTCGCTGTGCTCTGCAGACATCGTGCTTTTTACGAATTCAAGATCTGTGGCCAACCCTGTGTTGTCGAATGACAGCATGTTTTGCTTTTCACAAATTTTAGATCAAGGCGTGTGTGTTGTTTTTCTGGCATGATGCCGTCACACACTCAACAGAGCACAGTGCAGTGGGAACACAACTCCTACCTGTGCCGAGACTAAACAGCGCACGGGACCCACTTCACTGTGACAATCACGTGACCACAGCCGTCTCTCCACGCTGCCTGCACGCGTGAGCGTGTCTGCAGACGCATCGCATACATTCTGTATGGACAGCACCCCACTTCTCACAGCTATCTGAGCTTTTCCTCTCCCAGACAAGCTTCAGACGCAGCTGGTTAAGTTCCACAGTAAATGGTGAGATCACACCTCTGACATTAACTCGGAGCGAACTGACATCTTAACCCCAACCTTCCCACCAGGAACACGCAGCTACTCGGAGCTTCCTCCCGTGCTCCTCCGTAAGGTCTGGGGTCTTCATCTCGGCCTTACACGCTCCTTGTTAGGCTGTGTTAAGGTTTTCATCAGTTGCGTGGATGAGCCCCCGTCCCTATGCTACTGACCGTGACACACGGGTCTCGTCACCCGAACGAGCAGCCCCAGGGCTGAGATGCTACGCCACACGTGCAGCCAGAGAACGGGGCACTCTGTCCACATTCTTTCTGTCCCGAGTGTACGGGTTAGGGTCTCCTGAATCTTCTTGAGTAACAGCTGAGAACAGACATTTCCCTGTTTCTGACACTAAAGGGACACTTCTGTTTCACCATAAAGTACGATGACTGCTGCAGCTTTCAAGTTAAGACACTAATAAAAAGCTCTGTAGATGGGACTTAATCAAATTCTTTCATGGCATCTCCGTGATTATTTAGTTTTCCTTTAATCTGAAAATGTAGCAAGTGACACATGAACAGACCCCTGCATGTTACATTTTCACCGTCTTTTCATGCCCTGCAATTCCATTTTCTTTTGCATAATGTCCGCACATGCACGGAAGACGCCCGGCCCCACACGCCTCGCGTGACCACCTGGGCAGTGGGCTGAGGACACCCATGGTGGGTGGAGGGCAAACTTTTAACCTTTTTACACTTCACGTGTTCTACAGTGAGTGTATACTACCTTGTCAATCAAAAAAAGAGGGAAAAGGAAAGAGTTGGAGGAAAGAACTAAGAAAGTTGCGGACACGCTAGTGTCTCCGGCCTCCTCCTGGGCTTCAGGGGAGGGCACCGGGGGTCCCCGGGGCCCCTCTGCCCACCTGCTCGTCGCTGCGGTGGTAATCGCTGTCCTCTTCTGGCTTCTCTTCCGCTGCTTCTTTGTTCGA
Source organism: Vicugna pacos (assembly GCF_048564905.1). Taxonomy (NCBI): domain Eukaryota; kingdom Metazoa; phylum Chordata; class Mammalia; order Artiodactyla; family Camelidae; genus Vicugna; species Vicugna pacos. The sequence goes on from NC_132988.1 coordinate 121,679,753, forward strand.
ACTGTCATCTGCTTTGGTTTCTCCTTGTAGCGAAAATAGAAAACACTGCATCATCAAACCCCAAATACCCACCGCGATCTCAGCGCCACAGCGCACTCGAAACGCTGCAAGAGCCCCGGTGACAACAGCCTGCACGTCCGAGAGTCAGGGGCCCGAGGCGTGTCTCTACAACGCGGCGTCCCGAAGGCGGGGCCCCTGGTGACGGGGCCCCGAGGAGCCCCCACCGCCCCGTTCCTCCCTCCACCGCTCAGTGCCTCAACCTGCCCCGCTAAACAGCGCACGACTCCTGGAACTTGTGTTGTCCCAGCTCCGCTTTTGAAACAAAGACCCCGCCTCGGGAGAGCAGTGGGGACAGGACTCCGGGGTCCCCGGCTGCCTCGTGGCCTCGCTTCCCCAGGGTCCCGCGAGCCCCCAGCAGGCTGCCAGCCGGGGCCTCCCCCTCCTTCTCAGAGTGTTAGAGGCACAGGGCAGACCGAAACCCCAGGAATCTGTGTGGTCCACTAGAGAAATACCATGGCATCAAAGATCTCAGAAAGTTGTTACGATGTGTTCAGGTTTTAAAGCACCGTTAATTTTACATCAAAGCCAAAAGGGTGTTTTGCCATCCTGCAGCAAAACAGACGGAGCTAAGAGAAGAGTCCTGGGACGTCCTGCGGTCCCCGTGCACCCCACCTCCAGGCACTGCCGGGGCCCCTGGGCCTCCCCTCACTCGGCCTACCACTCAGCCCCCCAGTCCGCCACTGCTTCCCGGCCCCAGCACGGGGGCGGCCTGACCCCGCCCGCAGGGGAGGTGAGCAGGGGTCCCAAGCAAGACGACCACTCACCACTCCGATGGGAATCTAAGTGTGGTTTCGCAGAACAGGCCTCCCCCTTCGTGTCTCCAGGCACTTCCAGGCCTAATCTGTGGTAGAATTCCCTCTGCTTTCTCATTTCCGCTATTAAAAAGTAACACACAATCCTTAGTCTTAAGCAGGCAACGGATTACATCAGAATGCTCATGGACATCACGGGAAGGAAATCGCAGACCTGGATCACAAGGCTTTGAAGCTGCGACTGATGAAAAAGTAACACAGCCGGACACCGCTCACAGAATTTCGGGGCAGCGGCCAGCTGCGGCCAGTGGGAAGCGCCAGGGAGTGGGAACCCCTATCGCCCGGACGTACTGGGCCCTGGCAGCGCCCGCCATGCAGACCTGGGGCTGCGGGGCCAGGAAGAGAGGACATGGTTTCACCCCTCAGGCCGGTGTCCAGGACTGAGCCATCATCTGTCCCTGGCAGTGGGTCAGGAAGCCCCACCGCTGGCCTGTCAGACCCCTCACCTCGCTGACCACTGGGAAGCCGGCCGGGGGACCTGGCCTAGCAGCCCCACCCCTACAGCGCAGCCCAGCGACCTGAGGTGCCGCTGGTTCTCCCGACTCCCTGCATAGCCACGCTGGATCCTCCTGGGACAGAGACATCTCGGAGTAAGCAGAGGGGCGCCGGAGTTCACGTCGTCTGCACACCTGCTGTGGGGCCGCCCTGGTGTCCAGGAACAGCTGTCACAGCTCGCTCGAGTCGCCCACCACAGGGAGAGGGTCCCTACCCGAGAGGGTGATGGTCACCACGCCACCTCCTGTGGGCACTCAGCCTTGCTGCAGGCTGCATCCAAGCGTGGGCGGGAAGGCCAACTCCGGGACCCAAGGTGGCTACTAACCGACGTTTAGCCGATGCTCCACCTGTGACCCCACGCTCCCATCCTATGATGAAGCCTCAGTCGTGGCTCAGGGCCACACGCAGGCAGCCAAGGAAATTCAAACCCAGCTCAAACCAGCAACCTACAAATCACGCCGCAGGAAGTATTCATGTGCAGCTGAGCCAGTGAGCTTGGCTGCGCTGACACCTGCTCGTCTGCCTTCCCCTAAAACCATGAGTCTAAAAAGGGCCAGGAACACGCCTGCTGGACCTACAGACGCCAGAGCACCCAGCTGTGCAAGGACAGAGGTCGTGGGAGAGTCGGAGCCGAGGGCCAGCCCGGAGCGACGGGAACCCTGGGGCTAAAGTGACGAGTCTGGAAAGTTGGATTAGCCTGAAGTTATTCCCTTAAGTAATCAGAAGCACAGGCACAGGATCGAAGGCCACAACCGCACTGCCTGAGGCTGAGCCCATCTCCACGGTCTCCACAAAGGGTGGTGACCTCCGGGGCGGCAGCCCCGCTGACCGACGCAAAAGGTGCAGCGACGCGGCATCAGACAAGCTGCTCGCCCTGCCTGCCCACGTCCCGTCTGCGAGTCACGTCCTGATTCTGCCTCGTCACCGTCACTGTGCTGGTCGTGGCGTCTGTGACCAGGGATCTCTGGTGTCACGGCAGCGACCTGCTGAAGGCTCGGTGGAGGCGGGCGGTTTTCAGCAAAGAGCTATTCTGATCAAAGGGTGGACCCCGCTTGGTGGATACGAGGCTGCCGCAGGCTGTAAACAGATCAGCGTCGTGTGAACAAGACTTCCAGCCGCACCGGGAAACCAGAGACTCCGCATCCGCTTTGCTGGTCCACGGAACCGCGGCGTCCCCGGGGCGCCTGTGGTGGGAGTCACAGCCGCCACACGTGTGCCCGAGCTCAGGCCGCCGCCCTCGTCCTTCGGTGCTGCTCTGCCTCCCACCCCGTTCTGTCCTTTGTGGTTGTCGCTGAGCGTTTTACAAGGTCCCATCTCCTCTCCTCTCTCGGCACGGCAGTCATACTGCTTTTCTCTGCCGTCTGTAGTGGTTGCCCTGGAGTTTGCAGTGCCCGTCACTGCTGACCGAGTCCACTGCAGGTGGCATCTGAGCGCTTCCCAGGCAGTGGGTGTGCTGTGTGCTTCCACAGGCGTGAACCCCGACTCCTCCCTCCTGGGCCTCGCATCGCTGGTCACTTCGCTCGTCCCCCCGGCACGTCTAAGCACGTGTGTACACACGTGCAGTGTGTACCTAAGCACTCACGTCGGGTGCAGCGTCACCATTATCAGTTTGAACGAAAAGTTCTTTATTAAATTAAGAACGAGAAAGGGAAACAACGAGGACCTGCCGTATGGCACAGGGAACTACATTCACTTTCCGGTCACAGCATGTAATGGAAGAGACTCTGAAAAGAAAGTGTGTGTGTGTGTGTGTGTGTGTAACCGAATCACTGTAAATCAACTACACTTCAATTAAAACAAACAAACAAAAGAGCACCTGGGAAAAAAAGAACGAGTAAAGGAAACGTTTTTATTTGATCTTCGTTCATCCCTCCTTCCATGCTCTTCTGTTCCCTGCGGAGATCTGAGTTTCTGCCCCTCATCCTTCTTTCTGAGGGACTTCTTCAACAACATCTCCAGAAGGCGGGTCTTCTGGCCACAGGTTGCCTGAGTTTTTGTTAGAGAGTCTTTATTTCTCTTCTGTTGGAGGGTAGCTCCTCAGGCAGAGAATCCTGGGCTGCTGGCTTTTTCTCCCGACCCTGCGAACAGTTCACTTCCCTCTCGCTTGGTTTCCGGAGAAGTCGGATGTACCTCTTCTCTTGGTTGCTCTGCAGGTAAAGCGTCCCCGCCCCCGGCTTCTCTCAGGATTTCTTCTTTCCTTGATTTTCTGTAATTTGAAGCTGTCACGGCTGGCGTAGTTTCCCTGCACGTATCCTGCCTGGTGTCCTCAGAGCTTCCCGGATCTGTGCTTTGGTGTCTGGTGCTACTTTGGGGAAAGTGTCGGCCGTACTGTTTCAGGGCTCCTTCAGGCCCTTCCTCTCTCTCTCTCTTCTGGAGTTCCCGCCATGTGCCTGTGACACCTTCTGAGGTCGCCCCGCCGCCCCTTTGCTCTTCAGTTTTCGGGGTCTGTACCGAGAGGCCCTCTAGCTCAGAGTCTCCCCTGGGCTGTGTCCAGTCCACTCAGCCTGTCAAACAGAGCCTTCGTTTCTGTGTTTGCACCGCCGGCCCTCCTCCTTGGTTCTCTCAGAGGGTGTCCACCCCTGCTCACGCTGCCTGGTGTCGGGCTGGGCTCATTAGAAACATCACCTGGGCTTCCGCGAAAGCTGACCTCTGAAGCGACTCAGGGTGTGGCCTGGCTAAAGGTGCGTCTTTCCATTCGGGAAAAACCTCAGTCAGCCCTTAGCTCAACCCCTCCGCCCCCCAGACAAACCACCACCGCGAAGGCTCTGAAGTACAGTGGGGAAGGAAAGCTGGGATATTCAGCTTTCAGTTCTCATAGAAATTCACTCAAGTGAACTACACCCAAGAGTGATGTCAACCGCTTGTTTCAGAACGTATGAGAGACCGAAGTATTTCTGCGCGGAGCCGGCAGACGAGAAACGTGATGAGCTTTCATCGAAAACCTTAATTTTCACGTTTGGCTAATTTGTCCAACTAAGCATTTCCGTGACCCACATGTATTTTACCAACACTGGTTGTAACATTCTTAGCAGATTCCGCTTCGTCCTGTACTGATCAGCATTTCCTCAATTTCCCCAAAAACCCTCGCCTGCGGCCGAGTCCTACAGACTGCACAGGGCAGACCCTCCCATCATCTCAAACCCACCGTGCGCACAGCAAGCAGACGCAGGGGCGCCCAGAGCCCAGGAGCCCCCAGCCACCCGCCTGCTGTTCCCGACAGCCCCTGCCCGCCCTGCCTGCTTTGCACAGACCCCTCAGCTGCTGCAGGGTTTAATTAGCTCCTCATCCGTAAATGATTCTCCTAGTTTGACTAACAGATGAGCCCATCAGAAACTTACTTTGATTGCACTTTCATGCTCTTTTTTATTTTTGTGAAGAAATTCTGCTGTGATGAGACATTCCATTTTAAATTTTCGATTCTTTCCAAAAGTTGCTTCCTCTGAGTGGTCTGGTCTGATGCCAGCACATCTTATACCCTTGTATTTCGGCACAGACGGAGCATCAGCGCAAGACAAACAGGATGCTTCCACAGCTGACAAGGACAATCCTGTAGCAAAACCGTCCACATGTGCTTGTGGCTGAAAAGCCTGAGGCCTCCATCCCCGCTTCCTTGCTCTGCCGCTTTCCACATGGCCGGTGCTGGCACTGGAACGGTCTGACCCACAACACGGCTCTGGGCTGGCGGTCAGATTGCCACTGTGCCGTCGAGTGTGACACAGACGTGGGTCACCAGGCGGGGCTGTGTCCGTCCCCACAAACCGTTCTTGGACATTTCAGCTCGTGAAATTGTCACACCACAAAATACCATTTTAAAGAAGTTTTCCCAACTATTTAAAAATGTACAAAGCACTCTTAGCTCCAGAGCCACACACAGACAGGAGGGCTGATCTGGTCTGTGGCCACGGTTTGCTGACTCCTGTCTTGCCAGGGCGCAGAGGCAGAGAAAGAACAACGCAGATCATGGCTGAAGCAGTTCCCCTTCCAAAGCAACGCCACAGGTGTGTTCACTGAAGTCACAGACGTCCACACCATCTGTAGAAGGGTATTCCCTGCGCCCCTGCCCTACGTTAGAGCAAAACTGAGGCACACCTCAGTGTCTGTCGGGAGAGGTGGGACGGACAGTCCATGCAGAGGGAGGGACCCGAGGGGCAGCGTGACGCACTGACAACTTGATCGAGTTTATAGGTAAAGATGTGGCCTCTGGCAAAAGAGGTTTTTAAAAAACTATAGAAACAAAAACAACAAATGATGAAAAACTAGTTTTCCGTCAAAAAGGTCTCATCTACAAGGGCACAGAAAAACGGAGCCAGCCAGCAACCCACTGAGTCCACAAAGCTGCTGATTTTATTTCCCAAAACGTGTGGGAGGCTGGATGCCACAAGTAGGCCTGGTCACAGGGGAACAGCTCAAAGGGGCTGTGGAGGGCAGGCCGCCACTCTCCAAGACACACCCCGGCCCATCACTGCTCCGTCTCTCGGCCGGACATCAGGGTGAAACGCACCTGGCTCGTCCGGAGGACCTGAGAGAGGCCCTGCCTGGGAGGCCAGCTTTACAACGTTGTCACGACAAAACCAAAGCTGCAGACAGCCTGCGATGTCCAGAGACATCGGTCCCGCTGTCAAGGATTTCAAAGTTACAATGATCTTCAAAAGAGCAACAAAGGACTGAAAGTTTGAGAAGCAGAGAAACCAATCACTTGCCTACCAGACCAGAAAATACCCTGGTCTGAGGGCAGAGCTGGGGCTGTCCTGGGCATCAGAGCATGAACTTGGAGAATTCTGGAATCTCTACAATTTCAAATATAAACAAATATAGGAAAACCTCACATATTCGCTCTGTGTTTCCGTTTCCGCACAGAGAGGAAGGACCTCAGGGAAACCAAGGAGAGAGTGTGTCTTCATGGAAGCAGCCCTCGTCAGTGGAGAAGGAAAACAGACTGGAGGGCAGGCTGTGCGGCCATGAGGAATCCCGGCTGCGGCTCTGCGGGGCCTGGCGGCCAGGATCACCCACGGGGGGGCGGGGGCGACCTGATGGAACAACCGCCTGGAGCTCCACGGGGAGCTAGCCTGGAGAACGTGCGCCAGAGTCCGATCGGGCCTCTCGACCCCACCGGCTTATGGGACAGGGGTCCTCAGGGACCGCGGAGGGGCTGCGGCGGCCTGATCTGGACCCTGACAGACACACACCAGACCCCGGGAGACGGCGGGGCGCCTACGCCGACCAGGATGGTGGTTCCGAGTTCTGAGGAGAACCCTCTTCGGGGACACAAATGGCAATGTACGCAGATGAAGTAAGAGATGGGCGGGGGGCGGGGTGGGCAGAGAAACAGGCCTCACCGCAAGGCGGCGACTCCTGACCCTGGGTCACAAAGGCGTGGGGTTCTTCTCGAGATTTTTGCCTTCTGCATGTTTTAAATACCCTACAGTAACTTTTAAAGGTCTCGGGATTTTATCTTCATGCATTCTTTGCCTTTTTCCAGAAATAAAAACCCTTCAGATGTCAAAAGATTTCTTCCTATCTACATTTACTCAGGAAATTTAAACTCTTGTATGAATGAATTCCGTGAACACTGGAAGAAGACAATATTACTCCCTAAGTTACGTACTGAAGGCCAGATGTGACATCTGTTGACCTACCACAGGAAGCTGTATTTTAAATAAATTATCACCTTCTTCTGAAACAACAATGAGAAAACACAGCCCAAATGAATTCCTCACATCGCCTATCTCTGGAAGATAGCTGCGGCTAGCTTTTACTGGCTGGCACTGCCTCACCAGCCACCAGCCACCACCCACACCGGACGGGATTCTGAGGCCGCCGGCCCCCTCACCAAGAGCAGGACAGAGTCTGCGTGCAGCACTGCGGGCAAGTTTTAGAAAGAACAGCCACTTCCACTTTCAGGGCGTTCAGACTACACAGTATTTCTTTTTAATTCTTGTGAGATTCGGCAATAAATAGCCAAGCTTCACTGACGCGCTCCTGGCTGCACCTCCACCCCGGCTCCCTGCTGCACCCCCACCGCCCAAGCACCGCCCAAGCACCAACTGTGCCGTCCTGAACGAAGGGGCGGAGGCGTGAGAGACAAGGGAGCTCAGAGCAGGGATAAGCGTGAAGGTGGTGTGGCCAGAAGGGCCCTGCAGTCAGAGAAAAGCCCTCGGAGGCCATGCTGCAGACATGGGGGTCTGTGGGCGCTCTGACACTTACCTTCTTGGAGGCCTGGGACCAGTTTGTAAACAATATCCTGCATGGTCCTGTCATGACTGGCAAAAAAACACAACAGGTGGGTTAGCTCGAAATGGCAATTCTGTAACTCACACATTTTCCACCTAACAGTGTCAAAGTCCACAATCACAAATTTGGAGTTCTGGTTGAATTTTGCTTCCAGTTTGCACTTAAAAAGTCTGTGCTAGGAAGAATTACATGTAGCCTGAATTAATGCATCATTTAATTTGGGTTCTAGACGCTTACGAACATTTCAAACAATGACACAGACAAGACCCTTTTGGTGACGAGGGCTCTCTGCCCGCTGGGCTTGCCAACCTCTGACAGACGCCAGGCTCCGAGGGTCCCCGGGGCCTGTGGAGCGCCGGGTTAGAGAGGGCTTCTCCAACTTTCCTGATCGTGATCCTTGCTGAGCAGCACATTTCGCATCACGGGTAACACGCACACACACAGATGTGCAGACACCGCGGACCTTCAGAACCCACGGTACCCTCACCGTTTCCTACTGACCCCACCGGCTCCTAGTAAAGCTCACCCCCCCAAACAAGGATGGGGCGCCAGGCAGAACCGCTGCCCCACTGCTCGACATCTGGGCCCCCCAGCCTGGCGAGGGCCCACGGGGCTGGAGTGGAGGGTCTGGGGGAATCTCTTGTCAGGGAACTGCAAGCTGGGGAGGGAACATTCCTCCCGGGGCCAGTCCCACCCAGGCCCCTGGTGTGGGAGCCCCTGAAACGGCCCCACGCCTGCTCCGAGCTAGAGGCTACACCCCTCACCTCTTCATGGTCCATGGTCTCCACCAGCCCACAAGACAGAAGCTCTCGGCTGTAAGAGGGGCCTGAGGGGTACAGGGCTGCCTCACTGACCCCCAGACCCTGAGAGCTCTCCTCCTGTCCTCAGTCACGGTCTGGGTCTGTGAGTGCAGATGCCAGGCCCTGCTACCAGCCCCCTCACAGCCCTACCCTGAAGCTGGAGGCCTCCCAGGCAACTGCGGGGTCTGGGCGGAGTGGAAGGCCACATCAGGAACAAGGCTCTGAACCAGCCTGGTACAACGATGGGTGCTACCAGATGACCACTCCAACTGGATGGCCACTCTGGCCAGATGACCACTCTGACCGGATGATCACTCTGGCCAGATGACAACTCCGGGCCTGTGTGGTTCTGACCACAAGGGTTGAGGAACAGGGTTACCAGGAAAGAGCCACCCCAAGGCCAGGTGTAGCCGGGGAGGCACGTGGCTCACGGCCCGGCACCTGAGAGCCCACAGTGGAGGCCTCCAGCGTGGGGAGCAGGGGAGTCAAGATGAGGCACAGAGAGGACGGGCCCGGGCTCTGGGGCTGCGAGCAGCCTCCCTCTGCAGAGCATTTCGCTTCTCCCACATCTCTAAGGCCTCCCGCGGGCACACAGGACACACCTGTGCATCCGGAGAGACCAGCACACGGGCCTCTCCTCCTGAACCCATGTGCGAGTGGCTCTGCTTCCTTCCACAGCCCCTGATCTGCCCGAGGGCCACAGGCCAAAACTCCCGCCTCTGTGGCCTGACTCACGGCCCCCAGGACCCCGGGGGTGGCACAGGGGCCGAGATCCTCGGCAGAAAGGTGGGTCGCAGGGCCGCTGCCACCGCAGAGGAAACCACAGCCAGGCCAGCGGGTCCTGAGGTCTCGCAAAGGCTCGGACTCGGGTTTCTGGGGCAGCAGAAGCTCCGCGGGCCACTCACCCGATGTACTGCAGGGGGTGGCTCTGGTGGATGACGATCCTGCAGGTGGGGCAGGTGTTGTTCTCCTCCAGGTACTTCACCAGGCAGCTCCGGCAGACTGTGGGGTGGGGGGAGGCAAGCCCAGCGTCAGAGGGGAGGGGGCACGGGCGGAGGCCACAGGGACCCCGCAACCCTGCAGCACTCTGGTGAGGCGCCCACCTCCGCCCCCGTGACAGAGCTGAGGCTCAGGACCCAGGAGGGAGAGAAATCCTAGTGGGGATGCGGGACCAGAAGACACATCGTCAGCGGCCCGTGTGGACACTCGCGCCAGGGGCTAATTCCTCAAGCTAAAAGACCACCCAAGTTTCTTCATAAAACAAAATGAGACAAAGTTCAACGAAATAACAAAATATTGCCAGCCAATATCCAAAAATTGAATTAACCTTAAAATAAAGATTTGATCAAAACTGGCAAATCTTTGATTTCCTACAGTGAAAATACAAGATCAGTCATCGGTGTTAAGGGTAAAGACCCGTCCAGGGAAATGCCCTGGGCCTCTGCAGGTGGGCTCCTCACCAGCGTCCTCACGGATGAGCCCCGAGTAAAGCGGGGTCTACAGACAGCTGAGGCGGCGCTCTGCACAAGCTAACTGTCTAAAGCAAAGCCAGGTGGCCGGCCGCAAGGAGGACACCAGGCTCCTTGTTTAAAACACCTACAGCGTTGGCCTGGAAATTGCAAAAGCAAACAGTGCTCTCCACTGGAAAGGAACACTCGGCCGCTCCACACACGGCGGTTCAGCCGCTGCATCGAAGCACCTCGCTGCTCCCTGTGCTTCTTCAGCTGCCTCACGCGACATCTCTGCTGAAGCGACTTCACGCCATTTTTCTCCTTCACCTTCAGGACCTCCTAACCCCACTACCTGCTTTGTGCTGGGGCTAAAAGCTTTTGGTAAAAAAGCCAAAGTACCAAGTAGCACACAGAACATTCTGCACGTACACGTGTGAAGACACTCGGTCACCGTGGTGGCGTCGATGAGATACCCGCTGCACAGGCGGCAGGTGATGTGGGCGTTTATGTCCCAGAGTTTAATCTTTCTGGTCAACATCTTTGGCTTCTGCAAGAGAGAAACGTGTATTAACTGGTATCTGAAATTCTCTAATGGGTCTCAACAAAGGTTCAGGTTCAGTGTAAACAAGTTACAGTCTGACCGGGAGGAACGCAGGTGAGGAGGCCAGAGGCAGGGTGCACGCAGGCCCTGGGGCGTGGCCTCCATCTGTGAGGCCTCTGTCCTCACTGCAGCCGGCCACCTCCCACCTCCCGGAGGACGGCTGGGACTGTCCTCCCCCCGCCCCCGAGCAGTGCTCTCCGAGGGGCCCGTAACAAGCACTCTGCAAGCACTCTTTCCTAAAACCCCTGTGGCACTGCCCTCTTTCCGAGCCCCCACCCTCTCCTCCTGCTCGGAACCGAGCAAGGTCAGCTGGGGAGCTGGATGGAAGGTTTGTGGAGCTGCGGGAGGGGCCAGGGAGCAGGCAGGCCTCGCTGGGCCTGGGTAAGGGGCTGAGGGGTCTGCTGGAGCTTCCGGGCCCTCCGTAAAGGTGACCACAGAGAGCAGGCAATGTCCCCGCCCACTGGGGGAAGCACAGCACACACATGACATCACAGAAGTCCAAGCATGTGCCCCAGAGTGTGGACACCTCTTCCCCGCCCAGGTGGCCGGGGGTGCCCCTGAGCTGTGGCAGCTCTGACCGTCTCTCCAGCTGGACCGCAGGCTCATGAGGCTTTGTCTGGCCTGATACAGTGTGTGCCAGGAAGCAGAGGAAGGGCTCTCCCCAGAGCCCCCAGCAGAGGCAGCCCACCCACACCTGGTCTGGGACCCCTGGCCTGCAGCGCCGGTAGGTGAGAGGCCTGCGTGGCTTCAGCCACTAGGTTCCTGGTGATCGGCTGCAGCAGAGGTAGGAGACTCGCCTGAATGCTGACACCGAGCAGGGTCCGAGGACAAGCTTCAAGACGAGCATCCCCAACAGGGCTGCACAGACAGAAATGCGCTGCCTCTGGAGACAGAGGCACAGACCTAGGAAGGCCCAAGGCTCCTCCAGGGTGCAGGCTCAGCCTCGGCCAGTGGCCACAGCGCACGCGGCTCGCGGGCTGCCCCGCAGACACGCTTGCGTCCAGTGCTGTTTAAGAAAAGGCAAAGGAAAGGAGACCTCTGGGCGGACGAGGCCTCACGGCTTGAGAGGCAGTGCAGGGCCCGGAGGGGAGGGGCTGCCAGGAGATGATCTCGTCACCTGGGCAGAAACCCACCAGAACCAACCATCGGAGCAAACTGAGGTGGTCAGCAAGGCCGCAGACTCAGTGCGCTTAGAGAAGGAGCAGCGACACGCTAGGTCCAGGCAGTGAGGCAGGAGGCGGGCACGTGTGCTCGCTTACCCGGGTCTGCCCTCCCCTCGAGCACAGGAGCAGACACGGCCCCCACCAGACAGGAGAGACTGGAGGGGCTCTCACGGGGGCTTGGCTGGCCCGGGATCCGTGAGGAGGGTCAGGCTCGTCGGCGGAGCAGGAAGCGCTGGGAACGAGCACTCAGAGGACAGAAGCCCTGGAGCCGCTCCCAAGCAAAGCAAAGCAGCACAGGAGTGCGCCCACTGGGGACGTTCCTCCGCAGCCGACCTGACCGGGCCCAGCACCCGGCCCCATCTTGGGGGTGCTGTTCACACACGAGACACACTCACACCCACCACCAACCCAACAGCCAGACCAGAACCAAACCAGCTCCAAAGTCACGCAGACCGGGGGCCGGGCTCCACGCCTCCTGCGCGGAGGTGGGGGTGGGGGCGGGGGCGAGGGTGGGGTGGACTCACCCACCCACCTCCCAGCTCTGTCTGCTGAGGGGGCCTAGAAGTGACCACTCCTGGGTGGCCCCGGGGCCTCGTGTGCGCACATCACTGTCCGCACGAGGAGCTGGTGCAGCCTGGACATGCGGCCGACCCAGGGCTGGACAAGGGGCCGCTGTGCTCAGGCTGGGGACAACTGTCGCCACTACTTGTAACCAACGGAGCAACACAAGGCCTGTAAGGCCACACAGACGGACAGGCAGACAAGCAAGGGACACCCTTCCTCACAGACGAGTGTGGGCCGACAGACAGGAGGGGACTGTGAGGTCACCCCAAGACAGCACCTGCAGTGACCCACTCAGGGACACTGGTGAGCGGCCAGCGGAGCCATACAGTCTCCAAGGACCCTCGCTGGACACCTGCAGCTGCAAGGGAGGGCGGGGCCTCAGGCGGGAGCCGCACGCCCTTGCGGGAGCCCGCGGGGACGGCAAACAAGCCCCGAGTAGGTGAGGCCCCTCCGTAACACCGTCAGGGGCACAGAGACCAGGAAAGACGAAGCACCTGCTGAGGGCCAGCCGAGACCGGCCTGGTTACCTGCTCGGTAACCACCCACAGTCAGAGGCTGGGGCTCTGCCGGCCTCGGGTGCAGGAGCAGCTGAGCTCAGCTGGGACCCTGTCACCACCACCTCAGGAGGGTCCCATCCAGCCCCCTCGCTCTCAGGCTCTGCACAGCATCCGACACCAGACACCAGACACCAGACACCGACACCGACACCGCACACTGAGTGGGGCCCACCTGGACTGGACTGGGGCATCGGCTCAAGGCTGCCTGTCCTGTGCCTTCCACAAAACTGCAGGCCCGGGCCGGCCCCTCAGATGCTTCCCCAGACGGGGCAGAGCGGGCCCAAGAAAGCCACGTCCCCCACCTCCGCTAGACGGCGCCGTCCCCTCCTCCTGCCTCTGCACTGGCGCTTGGGCTATGGCCATGACTCGGCGGCTCCTCATCCGCCGTCCCCTCTGCGCTCTGGCTCCTCACCTCGGGGCCTTCCTTCCGTCTCTCCTCCTCTTCCCATTTCTAGCACAGAAACGGCTCCTGCTACTGACTTCCACGTCATTCACGTGTGACACACACAGTCTTGTAGTGAAGTTCTTACCAGTACTTATGGATGAGTCCCACATGGCCAACAGTGCAACGGTCAATCAGGAACATCACTCAGGAGAAAATCTGAATACGCACAAGTGTTTGTGCCCCAGAGATGACACTTTAAAGGAGTTACACGGAGCCAACTTCTCCTATGGCTACAATATACTCGTGAAGTGTAATTCAAGGCAAATTTAATCAATTCGCAAGCACTGAAAGAGGAGAAAAGTCAAAGTTCAAACTGCACTCACCTGTACACACAACCTCGTCCTCTGCTACATGTTGAAGCCCGTGGAGACACCCGGGACCAGGGCGTCACCCACACGGGCCGTCCACACGGAGCCTGGCCCCACTGGACCTGGAGCTTTGGCTGCTCAGTTAAATAGGTCTGTTCGTTCACCTGCTTAAAACAATCAGAAGAAAAGCAAAACTGAATGACAGTAAAACACCAGCACGAACTACGGAGACACGGGCAGGTCTTGGTGGCAGCTGGGTGGCACCGAGGCCCAGGGGCTGATGGGGGGGCAGGCAGGGACTCCACCAGACGCTCTGAGGGCTGGGGACCGCAGGGTCACGCAGCTTGGTCGGGGCCTCGGGGACCTCGGCAGGCTGCCCACTTGCCTGCCGTGCTCCCCAGGCCTGCCGGAGATCCGAGGCCTCCCACCTTGCAGGCAGGAGAGGGGCTGAGCCCGACACCACGCGAGGCGCCTGTGGTTGCACGGCAGTGGCTACCCATGATCTGGGGACAAGGGCCTGACAGAGGCTTAAGTGACGTTCGCAGTGCATCCAGTTTGTGTCACTTTTACCCTCCAAGTTTCTCCGTAACTGCACGTTGTGTTAACTAGTCTTTGAAGCTCAATTAACTTCCGCAAGAGAAAGGAAGAGAGGAAGGGAGAGGTGGAGGAAGATAGTTATTCGGGAAGATTAAAAGGCCCTTAACGAGAGAACAGAGATGAAGAGACATGAATGTGGGTCTAGACCAGAACTGTCCGTGGGGGTGGAAACCTCTCCACTTGCTGGTCACGCAGTGGCCACTGAGCCCTTGAACTCTGGCTACTGTGACCGTGGAATCTCTCAGTGCACTTTGCTTAATTTAGCAACACAGTGCAGACTGCTGACATGCACTCTTGGACAACAGGGAACAAAAGACACACAAATCCCCGGAGCCTACATTCTAACAGAGGGAGACAGACAAGAAACACTACGTGCACAGAGAGACAGATTCTCTGGACATCAGAGGTGACAAACAGCACGGGTAAGAGCAGGAAAGAGGGTCGGGAGCCCTGGTGGGGAGAACAGGGTGGTCAGGGAGGACTTCCTTGAGGAGGTGACATTTCAGTAATAACAGAATGTCATGAACAACTTTATGCTTGTAAAGTTGAAACTTTATAGAAATTGATGAATTTCTAGAAAAATAACTCACCACAGTTGAGGCAAGTAGAAATAAACAAACTGGAAAGTTCTTTAACTCCAAGGAATCTGACTCAGGACAGTTCCATGAAACCTGCGAGCAGGGACCAATTTCACAGACCCTCTCAGAGAACCAGGGAGAAAGTGTCTCATTGTGAGAGCAGAACTGGGGGGACAAACAGACCAAGTGTGACAATCTGACACCTTGCCCAGCATGAACAGAAGGGTCACCCAGAATGCAGTGGGCTCAATGTAAGAAATAAATCGAATTTGTGACAAAAGATAAAAGAAGAGAAATGATAAGACCTTCCCAAAGGCACATAGGAATCATTTAATGAAATTCATCATCCATTCATGATATTTAAAAATCTCTTAGCAAATGAAGAACAGAAGGAAATGTCCGCACCCGATGAAGGTTCTTCACTTAAGAGACACTAATACAGAACCCGCTCCAAGGTCTGTGCCTGACGTTCGAAGCTTTGTCCCAGCAGCCCTGCAGCCGCAGCGAGGTCAGCAGGTGGGAAAGAGCCCAGCCATGTGGCAGGGGCAGGGAAGAAATGCATGTCCCCACTGACACGTCCAGGGCAGGTTGGGACTGGGGTGCAGTCAGGTGACTGGACAGCAACTGCACATCAAACCAGGGAGCTTTAGTGCACATAAACGATGTCTCCATAAAAGTGTGCTTTACCCAAAAAAACCCAAAACAAAAGAACTACAACACACATCATTCCTGGTGGTGAAACTGAAAGAAAACCAAACTCCACCAGGCTCCCTGTTCCTCATCCTCAAAAACCAGCTCTAGGTGACGGAGACCAAATGTGAAACGCACAACTTTAAGCCTTAGGAGACACGAGGGCTCCAGCCGGAGTGGCCTGCTCCCCCTGCAGGTGAGGGACCCGCCCTGCAGGCATCCTTGCCCCAGACGGCCAACCCCGCCCATGACCATCAACGGAACAGGGTGCCACGACCGTCCGTCCAGCCACGAGCAAGCCAACTGCCTGCAGCTCTTATGAGGGAAAAGCTGGACACAGCCAGACACACGTGTGGGGCTCGGACAGGCCGCAGCCCCGCCCACACCAGCCGCTGAGGGTGACCCCGGCTGGTAGAGCAGGCCCCGCCGTCCATGGAGCCTCCTGTCCGGCCCAGTCCTGTGGACGCCTTCTCACCAAGTCTGATTTACCTCAGTTCCCTAATTGGCAGAAACTTCAAAGCTGGAAAATAACCCCCCGTAAACATACCTGGTCCTGCCCCACGCCAGCGCCGCCTGCGAAGCTGGGAGAGGGCACAGGGCAGACACCCCGGCCCACAGGCTCTGTGGCGGGGGTCTGGGCGGCCACCTGGCAGCCACAGGGGACCGAGGTCTGAAGCTGACCGACGAGTGAGTGCCAGATGGGCCGCGTACTGGCTGCCAAGTGGCCCAGGACAATTTTTCGCTGCACGTGACATAAACATGCATAAAATTAATTTATGTTTTATCGACACTAAAAAACATAAGACACATGTGTGGGGACCAAATAATAACGAAACACAGCACCAGATCTGTCCCCCTTCCTGAACCAGAGGTGTGGGGGCTCACTTTCTGTCCCATTACCCTCGACACCAGTGCCATCCACCTGTGCTGCCCAGCGCGGTGGCCGGTGTGGCTGCAGGACACAATCCCTTTCCTCCAGCCAAAACCTGAGACTCGTCCTGCCAGAGGCTAGCGTGGTCAGCCCTTGGCTGGGCCCTGGGACCCTGGCTGGTGACAGTTCCTGTCATTAATTTAAAACTTTACCTGAATGCCAAGAGTGGCCCCCTGTGCCCAGAGAGTGTGGTGTGTGCCAGGCAGACACCTCCAAGAGCCCTGACAGGCCCCTGGGTGACAACGTGTCCGTCCATGACCCCAGGGGAGAGGACTCCAGAAGCCCCGCTCAGTTCTCCCAGGCCTCGCCCTACATGCCTTTTCCTTCGCTGATTTTGCTGTGAACTTCCGCTGAAATAGTCTGGAGCCCTGAGCACAAGGAGTCCTTCCGGCAGGTCACAGGAGAAATGCACACCTCGGACTCTCAGTGCCCTGGGCCTGCTGGGCCCTCGATGGGATCTGCCCTGACAAGCCCATCGCAAGCTGACCGAGGGCTGGCAGGCGGCCTCTTTCCGGCCCCGCAGCCCCACAGCACGTGCTCTTGTGGGGACCCTACTGCCCTCCCTGGGGCAGAGGGGGCAGCCTCCACACCCCTTCCCTGGTCTCCAGGTTGACCAGACCCCACTCTGGACACCGTCCTCCTGCTTTACAAGGGTGCTGACCGTTCCAGCAAGCCCTTCTCATTCCAGAACCTTCCATACTTCCCTCCTGACAGGACCTCCTCCCCACAGGACCCCCCAGCCTTTCACCCCTCTCCCCCAACTTCCGTCCCCTACTCTATAGAACTGCTCTCGACAAGGTCCCAGGCCGAGGACATTACCAACCCCCCCGTGCAAGGCCACTGCCCACCCTGCAGCCCAGCTGATCCCTCCAACCCAACACCCCAACTTCTCCCACACAGCACTGCCACCGGGGGAGGTAGGAGGTCGTGGAGACCAGCTGCGCTCCAGACCCTCCCACACCGCGAGGGGTTACTAAGAGACCCCTGGCCCGTCTTCCCGCCCGTCTTCCCACGTCTGCAGGTCGTCTGCAGGTCAGCTGCGTGTGACCAGCCGTGACCAGCAGGCCTGCCTGGAGGAGCCCACTCCCTCCCCTCAGGGACCCCCAGGGAGAGAACCTGCCTCCTCACACCCCCAGGGGTCATGCTTCCTTCTGTTAACACATCCTGCAAGAAACTCAAAGTTTTCTACTTACTTTTGAGTTAGTTTTGCTAACTTGTATTTTCCAGGGAAGCAGGCCATCAAATTCATTGGCACAAAATTGTTCATTGCATCCTGTGACCTCTATAAACCGCTTTACTGAAAATACTTCACAAATTAACAACTACATGCTTAAAAGGTAATATTCTGTAAGGATCGCCAAGAGCAAGACCCATCTCCGGGGACCCCCATCTTCCCAGACGACAGCCCTGAGCCCCGGGGATCAGGTGTGCACTCTTTTCCTTTGGCTCCTTTCACTTAGGTAATGGTCCTGAGATTCGCCCGTGGGGCCATGGGGATGAACAGCTCACCCTTTCTGTTCTGAGCAGCGTCCACCATAACTCTGGCCCACTCGCCAGCAGGTGGACATCTGCGCTGGGGCTGGTGGGAATAAGCCTGCTGTGGACAGTCATGGTCACGTCTCTGCCCACTGGGGAGGTCGTGTGTGCCTGTGGGGTCCCTTCTCCCGCTCCATCCTTCCCCACACCACACCCTCTGTCCGTCATCTGTGCCCACGGCCACTTCCTGGACAACACCACAGCTCCCATCTTGGACGGCAGATCCACCCAGGACAGGCCCCCCCACTCCCACTCACATCATCAATTCATTCTCCGCAGACAAGTCTGACCAACACTTAGAATAGCAAACCAGATGGGTCCCTCCTGAGTAAACTAATCTAAGGGACCCCAACTCCTGCCAGGCCATGCCCTCCCTCCAGGCTCTGCCCCATTCACATTGGCATCCACACCAGCTCCATCCACGGCAGGGCCTGCCCACATATCCCCGTAGTCCACATTGGCTCCACTCCCAGGGCCTCGCCCGCCTCACAGCTGTGTAAGCTCTGTTCCCCGACGGCCTGGTGCTTCAACCACCACGTGGTGGGCAGAGACCCCGAGACTCTCGGACAGGCCACCAAACCCCAGTCCAAACCCCCATGCTGTCACCCTCTTCAGTCACCCCCTCAGCAGAACCAAGGCTGTGTCCTCACCATGGGACACCATGCCCAGTGGAGCGCCTGCTGGGAGCCGGGGCCCAGGAAGCAAACGCTGTGGGATCAGCCAGAGCCACCCTTTCTGCCCTCACCCGGAGCTCGGGAAACCCGTCCGTCCTCATTCTCACAGAAATCACCAAACTGCCGAGCCCTCCCTGTCCGGTCTGGGCACCCCGTGCTCCTTGCTCCCCCACCGGAGGGGCTGGGCAGGCACTGTACCCGGCCCCCGTGGCAGCGTTGGCACACGGCGGGCTCCTCACACGCCTGCTGGCGTCCTCCACCTGTCCTGCTCCTCACGCGAGCGCCATCCTGCAGTGGCGCAGCGCCCAGCATGCGGCGGGACTCACACCCCGAGGACGTCACAGGGTCTCACTCAGGCAGACGCAGGGATTCGCCAGAACCTTGTCTGGATAAGCACACCCATACTGTGCACATCCTGGCTGGGACACTGAAATCAGGTCAAGATCACAAGAGAAAAGAAACTTTAAACGTATTTCTACAAGGCTACACATCACCATGAAAGCTTTTAAAAAATAATAAAAAGGAATAACATAGAAGTGCTTTGAATTCAGATTTTCGAGTGGGTTTGCGACTTACGAGTGAGAGTCCCTGCCCACCACTCCTCCAACGGGGACCTGACCCTCCGGCAAAGGCCTCCCCGGCCCCCAGGGCACCATGTCTCAGCTCCTCGCCCAGCCTCTGTGTGGGGTCTTGGCCCCACTCAGGGACGCTCTGCCCTGCTGCAGACCACGGGGCCTGGACCACGCTGCTCATTCCCGATCCCCACAGCCCAGTGTGCCGACGCGTGTTGAATGAACGGACAGACAACCACCACTCACTGACGCGGCAAAGGCTGGTGGCCACCTCTGCTGCTGAGTCTGCTCCCAACTCTCATTTCTTAAATGAAACATCTGCACAGGTATTTGGGTGTAACTTCATGACTGAGACAGTCACTGAGGTGGGACCCCAGGACGTGTCCTGAGCAGCATCCATGTCAGACACCTGCCACGACCAGACCAAATGCTCCCAGGCGGAGGCCACAGGGCCCAGCCCACGCCTGCTCCAGCCTCCTCCCCTGGCCCCCCCACCACGTTTACACCTCAGGTTCCTCCAGCTCAACACTCCCCAAACCCAAATTCAGAACCAGCCACCTGTGGCCCACTCGGAAGGCATGCATTTCCACACGGTACTGGCACCTCCAAGTCTCACCTGGATTTCCTACTCACCAGGGCTTGTGCCTGGTCTCAGCCGCACTGCCCGCACCCCTCGACCGTGCCATCCCCACCGGGCCATGCTCACCACTCCCAGCTCGTGGGACTCCCCTGTGTAAAGTCCTCCAAGGCTCAGGGAAAGCTAAGGCATCCGGCAGCCACCGCAGCCCCAAGCTGCCGTCCTCACTCGGACCCCCTGTGAGCTGCAGAACTTTCTAAGTGCAATCCTGCCTCGCCGTCCTTGCGTTACCGTCTCTGTCAGAACATTCTCTCTCGGGTGGCCACACGGCCCCTCCCTCCCTTCCATCAAGCCTTCTCTCAAACGTCACCTTGCCAGCAAGCCTTTAGAGAACACCTTGTTTAAAATGACACACACACAGGACTCTAAGCCACCACCTCTGAACTTACAATTCACACATTTATTTTGCTATTACCAGCTCCCTACACAACAGTGCCAGCCATGTGACTGGCAACACTAGAAATTCAATAGGACGATATGATAAAGCTGAGGAAATCCTCCCAAAGGGTCGAGAAAGACAGGAAATACGAAAGATGCAACATCCAACTAACAGGTGTTTCAGAAAAAGAAAACAGAGAAGGAGCTTTGAAACACAGTTTAGTATTTTACTTCTTAAGTTGGGTAACGAGCACACGGGTACTTGTATGTCATTCGCTACGCTCCTCTTGAAGACTTGGAAAAAAATTACTCGAGTTTCCCCAGTTGGAAGAATCATCAGACTGCAAGGGCCCACGTGCCAACCCACATCCAACCATGTCCTCAAATCTCAAGACCCTGAGGGCACAAGGAAGGACCCGAAGTTCCAGGGGAGAGGAGCCCCCCCACCGCCACAGAACAGGACTCAGAGCGTCAGACTCTTCACCTGCAGGACTGAATCCTAAAGGTCAAGGGAGCAGCTCTTTCACTGTCCTGAGGAGACAGCTTTCATGCAGAATTCTATATCCCAGCAAACTGCTGACCAAGTGTGAAAAGAAATTCCACAGGGCTCAGGTCACGAGTGCTAGCACTCGTTCAAACTGAGCACCTGACATGTGCCCGCAGCTGTCCTCACGGGTCATGACAGGTGGGCTCGGAGCCCCAGACTCCGCCGCTAACCAGCAGCGAGGAGCACCTTGAAGAAGAGGATCCAGGCCGTGAAGCCAAGGATGGTGAAGGGGCCACTTTTCACTGAGACCAGAGGAACTGACAGGGCGGGGCACTGTGCAGATGGGGCGAGGGACCCCGTGAGCCCAGTAAGAGCACCACGTGGCCGGCCAAGAGGCCGAGGCATCGGGATGGGATGGGGTGGGGGGACAAGGACAAGGGCCAAGGAGGGCACAGGCTCAGACGTGGTCCTTGAGGACGTGGGACAGGAGACAGTAATGTCGGGCAAGGTAAGGCAGGAGGGAAGATGCAATTGGAACGGAGCCTTGAAACAGACTGTATTAACATAATCACATCGATCTCCCACTCTCAGAGCCAAGCTTTGGAGACGCATGAAAACATGCAGTGGGAGGGGCTGTCGAACCCCAAGATTCTACTGGCAGGCAACTGGCCAACGAGGCTGCTGGCCACAGACACGAGGCCTCTTCAGGAGAAAGACCACTCAGACGGAACCTGGTGCCCAGAGGGCAAGCTGGGAGCCGTCTGGGTCACCCTGAGCCTGAAACTCGACCCAGGACCTCAGCTGGGAGGCCCCCGGGGCTCAGAGCTGTACTGGACCTGTGACCTGTTACCTCCACTTCCCAGGAGGCCCAGGACAGCTGCACCTGCTGTCCCGTCTGTCCTGCAGTGCTGGGTGCTAGGAGGGCGACCTGTCCCCAGGTTCACAGGTGACCGAGGGTTGCACCCAGGGGATTACACCAAACAGATGACAGGGGGGATGTGCGGGCACCTTGGAAGGGAGGGGCAAGTGTGTTTGCATTTGGCAGGATGCGAATTCTGGGGGCCAGAGAATGGTACATAGAATTACTACAGCAGGCAGAATTCTGAGATGGCCCCAAGATTGTGGGCCCTGGAGTACACATACCTCTGCCCTTACCAACCCAGGTACTGCGGTAAGGGGCTTTTGAAGATGTAATTAAAGACTCACATCAGCTGACCTTACGGTAGGGCGAGTATCCAGCGGCCTGACCAAATTCATGGTCATTCAAAGCAGAGTTTCCTCCAGCTGGTGGCAGAAGGCAACATTCTCTCAACTGCTCGCAGTCCTGGGCAAAGGCCCTCGGGCGTCCCCAGCCAGTGGGTCCCAGGTGAAAGCTGCAGTTTGGCCCAAATCCGGATTTCAGGCTCCAAGGACCTGAGCAGAGGTGTCAGCTGCAGCCGGCTGGACTCCTGACCCACGGAGCTGTGACTAGTAAGTGGGTGTCCTTTCAAGCCACCAAGTCAGTGTCAATTTGTTATCCAGCAATAGAAAACAAATACAGTAGTTTAGAGGAATGGAAGTTACTCGCAGGAGAATGGGCTAGGTTCCCAAACACGTAGAACACAGAGGGGCCACCACCTCTGAAAACATTCTCATTAGGCAGCTATTCTTCCAATTCTACAGATAAGAATCAGGTTAATAAACACGTGGAAGAAGCTGGAGCCCGCGGTACACATCGGATTGTGCCCCCAGAGATCACATGCTGAAGCCCTAACCCTCGTCTCTAAGTGCAAGGCCTCGGGGAGGGTCAGATTCACGAGGGTGGCCCTACCACAGGGTTAGAGTCACGACACGTTAGGGCCCTTACAGGTATACCGGGTGCTGCCCCGCCGCCCCACCAGCAAGCACACAGCGTGGGCCCATCCGCCAGCCAGGAACCAAACCCACCAGCACCTTGATCTCGGACCCCGGCCCCCAGGACCGTGAGAAACAAACGCTGGCCCTGTAAACCACCCTGACTGGAGCGTGGTTGAGGCAGCCGGCCTGGGACAGCCCCCCTGGCCTCCTTGCCAGGGGGCCTTCAGTGAAAGGCGGGGAAACCAGTGGGCATCAGCAGCCCCACTCCAGGGCCCGGAAGGCAGTTACTCAGCAAAGGAAATGTTACTGCACAGCAGAGGCCACAGTTCCCTCCACAAGCATGAACCTTCTGTAAAGTCGGCTGAAAGTAGCAAAGCTGACAGAGGGGGCTGACCGTGCGCTGGGGGAAATGGTGGGATGGCCCACAGACGGCCTGGCAGATTCACAGAGCAAGTGTGACCCTCTGGGACAGAGGCCCGACCCCTGGGCCTGGTGCTTGGACCCCAGGCCTCTCCAGATAGGCTCGGCCAGCCCATAGGGCCCTGCCTGAGAGCCGGCAAAGAAGGGGGCCAACCACGCCGTCCCACAAACCCAGAGCCCAACCAGCCTCCCCGTTTAGTCTACAGAGTAAACTGGAGATGACAGACTAGGGTGGGCGACGCGCAGGTGAAGAGTTGGAAAATCCAGATGTGATAGGTGGCCTGAAAAGTCAATGCTGAGGGGGGGAAGGCGGGGCGAGATGCCACCAGCGCCACATGGGGAGCCGTCTGCACCAGGCTCAGGGAAGCGCCTGGGAGACGCTCTTGAGACAACGACGGGGAAGAAAATGCACCAGAAATCAGCTAGCCTGTGGCCGGAGGGCCCTCCTCCAGGTGGAGCCTCCGATGACGGGGCCCGTGGGCTCCGCCTCACTTGGAGAGCACGCCAGGCTGTCTGCAGCTGCTTTCAGGTGAGCCCACAACAAACGTGCATTTAGAAACAGATAAGCAAGTACGGGAAAACTCAGATGAGGCCTGGGTGGAGGGGGCCAAGGGTGCTCTCTGCCCAGTCTGTCAGCTTTTCTCCACTGTCCTGCTTTCTCAATGAAAACTGGTAAAAAAGGAAAGTGAAAAGAAAGCCCCGTCCCCATTGCCCCTCACTGCCCGGCTGTGCCTGCGCCCTGTGGGGTGATCAGGGCGCAGTCCTGGGGTGACCTAAGAACCGAAGGAGTTAGTACACACACCACCTTCAGATCAGGGCCTCAAAAGGCATCAAGCAAGGTCAGCTTTTAGTCACTCTTTGTCAGGCACCTATTATGGGGCAGGCCCTGCTGAGCCAGGAGATACAGCAGCTGGCGAGACCCCACGAGACCCACAGGGGACCCACAAGTTAGCAGGCTTCTCGGAGGTGGGTGGACAGCTCTCTACAGTTTGCTTATTTCTTGTTAAGCATCTAGCATTTGCTGTCAATGTAGTAAAGTCCAGCAAATATTGATGTATTTGCCAAAAAAAAATATCCAGTTAATCTTTACTCTCTAAATTCACCTAAATATTAGAAGTTCCGTTCAAAAAAAAATCAACCTACCAATGGCTTTTTTAAGGACCATGTTTTCTAGTGAGTTTTAGTCCCTATGGGTGAGGGTTTTTCCTTAACTCAACAGACAATTCTAAAAGTGCACGTGAGCAACGCTCATGCCTTAACCCTCCCATCAGACGGTAAGGGTTTCATTACTGTCATTCGGGCCCTCACTTAATTCAGTGCTATAGGGAGAAACAAGCAGATGAGAAAAGAAAGTCTTTTTTTTTCTTCTTTTTTAATGGAGGTACTGGGAACTGAACCGAAGACCTTCTGCATGCTGAGCATGCACTTTACCACTAAGCTATACACACCCGTTAAGTCTTTTTACTTTTAAAGGCCTCAGTTTTTAAAACTCAGTAAAAAACTACCAACTTGCAGACTGAAGAACAGCAGTTCCATTTTTGAAGCACAATGAATTGTGCAGCATTTCTGTGATAGAAATAGCAAGTATCAGAAGGGTAATAAGAAAACATCCCGAACCTCAACATTTCAATAATAAAAGAAAATTACATTTTTAACTTCAAAGTCAATTTTATTAACCAAATAAAGCTCCAAGGGAAATAACAAATCCTGCCATTAATAGATTAAAGAATAATATTATAGACCAAAACAAACCTTATTTTATAATCCAAATCACAGAACCCAAATAAAGAATTCCAATCACTGGCAGAGGGCCCTGCCCTCACACCAGCAGGTGGAACCTGCAGGTCCAGAAACCAGAGTGGCAGGAGGGGACACCTCCCCCAGGGTGGGGATGGGTCCTCGCGGGAGGCCTCCCACGTGGCCCCCTGCATCCCAGCCCGAGCACACACAGTGCAATCAGGCACGCAGAGAGCTGCGGGCTGAGCACTGAGGCCCTTGCACACAGCGTCCTGGAGTCACAGTCCCTACAAGGGTAGAATATCCCAAACATATCAGGTTCTCACATCTAAAAAATGTCTTACAAAGGTCAGTTAATAATTTCTGGAGCAAAATAACTGACAGAAATAAAATGATGCTCCGGAAACAACTAAAATCGCTGCCCTTGAAGCTATCAAAGAATTCCACATCCCTGACACACACACCTACGATTTAATCTGTGGTTTGCTACAGGTGTTCTAAATTATAAGTTAATTCCTAAAAATCTTTCCTACGTGTAATTTACCTTCCATTACATGTAAGCCCCAGTATCACAACAGTTTCAGTCACGATGGCGACATCAGAGAAGCCTCCTAACTAAAGAGGCAGCTGACCTGCTGCAACCGAGGCCTGGACACACTACTCTGTATACAGCTGTTAGTTCGCCTGCAGGCACTACTCGGTCAGGCCCTTCTGATGGCCCAGCAGCCCCCGCCCCTCTCTGTACACTCACCCATGTGGAGGCCCTCCTCTCTGCGCGGGCCGGGCCTGGTGACTAGGTTCTAACAAACAGAATCCGGTAGAGGTGGGATGTCACTGCCAAGATCAGGTCATGAGGCCTGTGGCCTCCTTGCTTGCTCTCCTGTTCTGAGCTGCCCCATGGACATCCTAGCCAGCAGCTGCATTAATGAGACTGGGAGCAGATCCCCCCACATGTGAGCCTACAGACACGATCATAGCCCCCGCTGGTCACCTGACTGCAGCCTGATGAGACCCTGAAGCAGAGGTTCCAGCCAAGCTGTGCCCAGATTCCCAACCCACAGACACGATTAGATAATAACTGAAGTTGTTTTAAGGCACTAAGTTTTGGGGTAATTTGCTGGGCAGCAATACACAAGTAACACAAGCTTCAAAACCCTTCAAAAATCCAAAAATGGGAAAATAAAGAATCTAACCAAATCTGGATGCCCAATTTTGCAGATCTTTTCCAAAACTTCACAAGGCAAATTAAGTTTTTTTTTTAAAAAGTAAAGTGCAATGTTAAAAAAAAATTAGAAGAAGCAAGCATTGAGTAAGAAGGACCTGAGTATGGTTACATTTGGCAAATAAAAGTTTCTGTGCTGGATTATTTGGGGACTCCGTCCGGTTAAGATTAAGTCCTGTGAAATGTTACACTGAAAATTCAAAGCGGTTTTCTCCTAAGTAACCAAGAGTGAAGTCATGGCGCAAAATGAAACACTGAACTGACCAGTTCTAGCATCTCCCTTGGAGGTTTTAGATTTATGCCTCATCCCACTGCTCAACCTCTGGGTCAGTCTGCAAGCGAATGCAAGTCCACCTTTCCAAAAGCGCTCCTGCCTTTCTCTGGCTCGCTGGATGAGGGCGCGCTGACCCCAGGCCAGGCGGCCCGTGCCCTGGGCTTCTCACCCTCTCACACCCTCCGACACTGTCTTACTGGGCACATGCCAGAGCCCCTGCCCAGCCGAAGAGCAGCCCTACTCCGTCCCCACTTCCAACTTAAAGGCAACATGGGCAAGTTCTAGGTGAGTCTGATTCAGAAGTTTCAGAGAAGCAAAGCCCCCACCCCAAGTCCTCTAACACTTTCCTTTCCTGGAGGAGAGAAGGGGCCTGATCCACTCCCCTGACACGTCGTTGGGCCAACTGGCCCCAAAACACTTCCCATGGCCCACACTCCCAGCTCAGACCCCACCCCTCCTGGGAATTCCTGGACACTGAAAACACCTCCAGACCTTGAGAACAGGGCTCGTTTGGTGACACCACCAGAGGGAGAGGAGGGAGGAGTGGCTGAAGGTGCCTGACACTGACCACAGGGCCAAGGGAGGGAAAGGACAGCAGCCCTGGAGCAGGGGCTGGAAGAATGGGGAAGGGGGCACAGGGCTGGATTGGGGCATGGAGCCAGTGTGGACCAGGAGCCCCCCTCGAGTCCCCAGAGCTGGGAGGATAGGCCCCAACCCTGCCTCACGTCTACCTCACCTGCTGAAGGTCAGAGGTTTGTGGGGCTGGCCCAGGTGCTCAGGGGCCTCACAGAGAGGGCTGGTTAGCACCTGTGGGGCTCAGGTAATCGGAATCCCTGATGCTCCAGAGCCTTTATAGCAGACAGGTCCAGCTGAGTGGGATGGGCAGATTCTGGGAACCCTGGGATCCTGCCCCAGGGGCCCAAACCCTGGGGCCTAGCTTAGGTCCCAGGGCTCCTTACAGTCTGCCCTGAGGTCTGGGTGCTTCTCAGAGACTCATTCAAGAGTCCTGGCCTCGCTGCGGACCTGTCTCCAAGTTCTGGCTCTCATCACTGTCCTGACCCTCCCTGAGAGCCAGCCTTCTTCAGGGTCCTGCCCCAGCTCCTTCCTAGGTGACCCACTAGGAGCATGTCATACGGCAAGAGCCTTCCACATGTCACAGTCCCAGGGTCTCAGCCTCCTGGAGGGGTTGTCCTGGGGTCCCAGAGGTACTCACAGGAATGTTCCAGGACCGTGGCCCTAATGGGGGTCAGCCCTGGGGTCCCAGTACTCTCCTGATCTCTCGATGGGCTGGTCCCAGGGTCTGGACATCCCCAGTGATCCATCCCAAGCTCCTGGCCCTTTCCAGCAACTCACCCCAGTGTGCCAGCTGTTCCGGGGTCCTGCCTGGTCCTGCAGTCTGACCCTCCTCCAGGACCTGTCTCAGGGTCCAGCCCTCTCTGATTCCTGCTGGTCCTTAGGGTTCCAGCCCTCCTTCGTGACCCATAGTGAGGCTGGACTCTACTCCATGACCCATTTCAGGGTTGGACTCTCCTAGGTGAGCTGCCTCAGGGACCACAGTGCTTCCTGGTGCTTTTCTGGTGGGTCCCAAGATCCAGCCCTCCCCAGAAGCCCGACCAGGGGTCTGGTCCTCCCTGGTCCCTCCACGGTGAGGGTCTGGGGTCCGGTCCACCCTGGTGGCCCATCTAGGGGTTCGGTCCTTCCTGGTCCTTCCCCGGTGACCCGTCCAGGGGTCTGGTCCTCCTCGATAGCCAATTCTGGGGTCCTGTAGCTCCTAGTCCCTCCCGAAGCCCGTCCCGGGGTCGGGCCCACCCCGGGGTCCCGGCCCCTCGAGGGTCCGGCCCTGGCCTGGGCCTGCCGAGAGGAGTTGGGGCTCCGCAGGGCTGGCTGACGAGGACGCAGGGGCGCGGGCCGGGGTTCGGAGCCTTTCGGGCCCGGACACGGGCCGAGGCCGCGGCCTGTGGAGCGGGCGCCGCGGGCCAGCCCGGGCGGGGCGCGGACTCACTGACCTGCCGTCTCCGCTGCGGGCGAGCGGGGCGCACGCGGGGGCCGCGCCGGGAGGGGGAGGGGGCGCCGCTCCCTCCGGGTCCCCCCCAAGAGCAGGAGAAAAAAACCAGTCCGGAGTTTAAAACAAAGAGGCGGAAATGCCCGAGTGGAGCCGAGCGCAGAGTCGGGGGCGCCGCGCTTGGAGCATGCGCATTGAGCGGCCCGGCTCCCACCCAGCAGCGGGGCGGGGGCGGAGCCTAGAGGGGGCGGGGCAGAGTGGGAGGGGGAACAGGGCGTGGTCAGAGGTCGCAGGCCCGTCGGGGCTGGGCTCGGCCCCGGGACCTGGAGAGACGAGGGTCCTGGGGGCGGGACCTAGGGGGGGGCGGTGTCAGAGAGTGTGAGTGAGGACAGGAGGGGCGTGGCCAGAGGGAGCCTCTGGGCCGGGCTCAGCAGAGAGACCCGCGAGGGGGCGGGGCCTGTCTGGGGCGGGGCGCAGTCGGCCGGGCCTGGGGGCGGGGCCGGGGCGGGGCTGGCGGGCGCTGAGCCGGGCGGGGGCGCGGCTCGCTCGCAGAACCCGGTACCCTGCTGGCTGCTGGGCGTAGAGCCCGGCTCGCGGGCCAGCGGTTTCCTTCGAGGGAGGAGGTTTCTTTCTTGCATTTCTGTCCTTCTTGAGAACTAGCACCGAGCGCCCTCAGTGCCCCAGGCGGGAGCGGGGACGCCGCGGACAGACAGGGACCCTGCATCCCAGGCTTCCGGACATAAGGCAGCAAGGCTGACCCCAAAACTCGTTTCTGCAGGCCCCGCCCTGGAGCTGCAAGTAGTGACCGTGACGCCCTCGTGGGGTCCTCACTGCAGGGGGTAGGGGGTGGAAATAGAGGAAGACGTAAATGTGGTGTCATGGGGGAAACAAGCCGGATAGGGGAGGCAGTGGGTGTTCGGAGATGGTTACAATAGAGTGAATGGGCACGGAAGAGACGCAGGAGCGAGCCCTGCAGATACCAGGGATTGGGGACAGTTCATAGGCAAGGAGTCCACCCAGCCCCTGGCCCCAAAGTTGGTGGGGCGGGGCGTGAAGGATGCTTTCTAGAGATCAGCCTGAAAGCTAGAGGGTAGAAAGAGGCTAGAGATGAGGTCAGATAGTGAGGTCACTGGGTGGGTTGAGTGAAGGGCTATGGCCATGGGACTGGCCTCTGGGTGCCCTGTGTCTGTGGGGCGGGACTGGAACAGGAAGCTGTGCACGTGGTGGTGCCATGGAGGGCAGAAATGATGGGGTCTGCTGGGGGCGCCGGCATGAAAGCAGGCAGGATGGGGTGGCTGCTGACCATCTGGGGAAGATGATGTCTCTAGAACCCCAGTGGGGCTGCTGTGAGGCTGTGGTGCAGGAGTGCAGTGGGCTTGCAGCATCTGGAGATGGTCAAGTGAGTGAATGAGGAATGGGGGACCAAGCCCCCTGCAGCCCTCCCAGAAGAGAAATTCTGGAGTCCAGGAGCAGCCAGGAAGAAAGATCCAGATGGAGCAGACCGGGGAGAAGGACCCCTAGGGATGAGAGATGTCTAGTCAACTGCTGGAGGGGTGAAGGAAGTGGGGCCCCACGGGGGCCGTGGCAAGTGCAGTGTGGGTGCAGTGTTGGGGTGAAACGGACTGCTCAAGGGAAGAGGCAAATGCAATTATAGACTGGAAGCCACAAACAGGACTCAGGATGCTGGGAAGAGAAGGCTGTTTTCTGTTTTGGCTGGAGCCCTGGCAGCCTCACTGCTGCTGGCTGGGCACAGGAGGAGACTGACCATGCTGACTGAGCCCAAGTCCCCATCTAGGACTGGGGACCAGATCCAGGGGATGGCTGGCTGCCCTACACACTGGGGGAGGCCGACCCTGGTGCAGATCTCTCCTAGCTGCTTCTGTTTATGACCCAGATCAGAAGTGGAGGCCCAGGGGACAGCAGGCCAGGAGCAACCCTAGGCCTAGGGCAAAGTGACCCCAGAAGTCATCTGACATGCCTCTGACACCATGGCCACCTGCCTGCACATGGGGGAGAGCCAGGAGCAAGTGTGTGAGGCCTAGCCACAGCTCCACATTTGTTCCAGGCCCAGGGTCTCTCACCAGGGGTGCAGACCAGACATCTGGGCCGGTGACAACACCCCATACCTTGACCTTGAAGCCTGGGCTCCAGCTGTGTCCAGATGCCCAGCCACATCTCTGCTGGGGTTATCTCTAGGGAGCTCAGGCTCTGATGTCAGAATGTCAACTTCTGACCTACCCCCAGCCTCATTGCAGAGATGCTGGACTCTATCCTGCCTGCTGAACAGAAGCACAGGGGTCCTTCCTCCCATGCCCAGGCCCACTGTCAGCAGATGCCTCAGAATCTGCCACAGGTCCCCCACCCCCCCCACTGCCCCGGGCCATCGACTCCCCACTTGGCGCACAGACCGCAGACGGGTCTCCTGCTTCGTTCCCGGGGCCCTTGAATTTATTCTCAACATGCAATAGTGACTCTCATAACACACCAACCAGAGAATGTTCGTCCTCTGCCCCAGGTCCTCCAGGGGCCTCACTCAGGGCAAAAGCACAAGCAGTGGGCACAGGGGCCCGAGGAAACCTGGGGTGATGGAAATGTGTGTTGTGTTGTTGGTGGTGATAAGCTCCTGGGTGTAGAAATGGGTCAGAACTCACTGAAGTGCACAGGTTACATTTGTGTGGTTATACCTCAATAGGAAAGGCCAGAAAGAAGGAACCAGAACCAGGACACAAGTAGTGAGAGGAGACTCCCACCCCACCATGTCCATGCCGCCTCCTTCCCGGGGGCCAGTTGTCCTCACACCTCTGCCACCCAGCCATGCCCCGGGGCTGACATCCTCCACACCCAGCTGACCCCCTTCCCTGCCCTCAAGGGCCATCCTATCTGACTGAGGTTTCAGTGAGGCTGCCCATCCTACCAACGGGACAGGACAAAACAGGCCCTCTCTCGACCATGCACCTCACTTCTCTACTCGTCTGCAGCACGGCTCCTCAGAAGAGCTGTCCACACTTGCCCTCTCCAGTTTCCCTCCCCGTGTCATCCCATCCCCCGGGGCTTCTGCCCTCCCCAAGTAAAGCACTCTGGTCCAGGTCTGTGTCATCTCTGCAACCCCCGTGCTGCTCTCTCCTCCCAGAAATGCTCCCTCTGCCCATCCCTCTGACTAACACCTTCTCAGCCCCCCAGCCATCCTCCCCTCCTCTCCTCGAGGTCTCTCCTGGCCAGCGACCTCACAATGCCGCATGGTTTTGAGCTCTGTCCTGATGCTGGTGACCCTCCAGTGTGTGTGCAGCGATGTGCCCCTCGCTGAACAGCAGACATAATTCCTGTCAGGTTCAGGACATGACCCCTCTCCTGTCTCCCCATCTCAGCCAGTGGCAGCTCCATCTTTTCTGTTCCTGGAGCACAAACACTTGGACTCATTCCTGACTCCTCTCTTTCTCTGTTATCCCACATCCAGTTCACAGGGAAGTCCTGTTGGCTCTATTGTCAAGCATGCCTTCATCCAGGCGTGGCTCCAAGCCTCCACAGCTGCTGTCCTGGCCTGAGCCCACCTGTCTCATCTGGGCTGGAGACACAGCCTCCACCCCCGCCTCCATTCTATCCTCAACAGAGCAGCCAATGAGCTGACAACTTAACACCTCAGTCAGAGTGCACCAGGCCTCTGCTTAGGGGCCCAGGGGCTGCTCCAAGTCCCTGAGGTCCTGTGCTGGGCCTGGGCCCTGCCTCAACTCTGGCTTGGCCTCTGCTCCCCTTCCTGCTCACTTTTTCCGGCTGTGCAGCCCTCCTCATGCTGAGCCCTTGCACCTGAAGGCTGAGGCCGAGCTGCTCCCAGCCTGGGTGGCTCGTCCCTGCCACCCACACTCCTCCCACCCTCAGTCTCTGCTCACATATCTTCTGAGGCCTCTCCTGACCAATCTGGCAACAAAGCCTCAGCTCTGGACAACTTATCTCATTGGCAAGGCTCTCATCTCCTGTGTCGCTGGTGGGATTGGAGGTGAGATTGACAGCATCCAGCAAAGTATGTGGGTATTTACTCTTTGGCCCAGCAATCCCCACAGAGGAGTTTATCCCAAAGACACACTGGCAAAAATGCAAAAGATGCGTGAACAAGACTATTAATTGCAACAAATTTATAATAGAAAAAACTGGAACAGTCCACATGTCAGCAAGTGCGGGTAATTCATAAGCTGTTGAACCTCTACACAGGGTCCTTGCAGCTGTAAAAGGAGGGCCGGCACCTGGGCAGGCTGTCACCAGGCCTCCTCTAGCACCATGTCCGGGGCATATCGTTAAGACAGGCAAGAAGGATGAAGGGAGTTCAGCCTGCAACCGCTACCCAGTATGTGGAGGTCACTGTGTGCGCCACGCAGTTGCCCGTGTCAGAAATCCGTGTGGATCCTGGGAAGTTGTGGCAGCAGCGGGGCTTACCTCTCCCTGAACACCTCGTAGGACACAGAGAGGGGCAAGCGGCACAGAAGCAGTCAGCGGCCAGCACCGACTCCAGAGCCCTGGGATGAGCAGGAGGACACAGCCCCCCGTGCCTGCTGCCTGACGCCAGCATGTGTGTGGAGGCGTTGAGTTCGCCCTCCCACGGGAAGCACCTAAAACACTGGCCAGCGCTGGAGCCGAGGCGCTGGAGCCAGCAGGGCTGGGGCGGGAGAGGAGGGCTGCCCGCTGAGCAGAGGGTCTGAGTCCTGGGCGTGGCCTGGAGGTGGGTGTGCAGGGAGGGAGAGGCCCAGGGCTGGGACGAGCCCCGGGGAGGCCAAGGAGACACTCAGGAGGCCACACAGGCAGGGCACCAGGCCTCAGCAGGGAGAGGATTGGAAGAACAGGACCCGACCGCATGGGGACAAAGCCCAGGGACTGGACAGGAGCACCCTCGGCGCGGACACGGCACCACGCCTGGGCCAGCTGCACTTAGCGGGCGTGCAGAGGGGGACCTGCGACCCACGATGACGGAGGGGGTCAGTTACCGAGGCAGGCTCACCCCAACACGACGACGTTAAAACAGTTCAGGTAAGTGTTTCCCACATGTTCAAAGGGCCGGGAAGGTCATGGGCCCACTTGAACGTGAATCAGGAAGTGAACAAGATCTCAGAAAGCAAAGGCACTGCTCGGAGCACCGTGGACAGGAGCCAGGCCCAGCCCAGGCAGTCTCCATGGGCCTATACCGGCCACTGAGCATCAGAAGAGAGTGAGGGCAGCAGAAGGTTAAAACAAACCACGACTGCACAACGCCGCTGAGAGCAAGCCACACAGCGCCGCCGACAGCAAACCAGCGTGGCCGTGCTGTGGAGCTCTGAGGAGCCAACTCGTAATGTTTAAACCTGGCAAATGATGGAGAAAACCAACCATCTGCCTTCCCATATACACAGACTGCATCTCAGGGTAGCCAAAGATGTGGTGAGGGGTCGCTTTTCTTTGTGAATATTCCAGCTCATAAATGAAGAAGAAATATAGAATTACAATTCTGCCCTCTCACAGCCCCGATGGAAATGCCCACCCGTGTGCTAACATCACCAAAGGGAGTAGTCAGACATTTTGGACCTTCTGAGGAAAGGGCAGCATCACCAAGAGGTCCAGCCTGACTCCAAGGGCAGCAGATCCGTATCTGCGTGCCCACCTCTGCCTGTCCCAGGCAAGACCCTCTCCATCCCAGGTCTTCCCCAGCAAGGGGAAGGAGGAGCCTTGTGACCACACACGGCGCGCGAGTGAGACGTGCTGCCTGGGTCAGCCCTGCGCCGTGGTGGGGAGGCAGCGGGTGCTGCTCCAGCCCCCTTCCTGTGGGAGGTGCCCTTTCGTGTGCTTCTGTGTCTGGCATTTCCTCCTGCCTGTCTCTCCCTTCTTGCTCTTTCCTGCTTCCTAGGAGCGTCTCCCCAGTGCGGCAGCACTGCGTCCTTGTCTCAGGCTCTGCCTCCCAGGAGACCCAGACGGAGGCTCCTGTCTCCGCTGCCTACAGGGCACACAGGTGCGGCGTGAGACCACTCAGGCTGTACCAGGAGCTGTGGTGTGAGAAACTGCTCCTTCCAGAAACAACTTGCAAGGGATTGAAGAGATACAGCAAGGGAAGCTACAGATGGAAAGGGAAGTGAGTGTTGACCAACGGCTTATTTGGGTCCTGATCAAACAAACTAAACTAGACACGCAGGCATCAGTTGGAGCGACTGGATGCTGTTGCAATATTTGATGTCAGCATGGTATCATGGTGTGTCTTTTTGAGTCCTTATCTTTCAGAGAGAGAGAGTGAAATATCTATGGATGGAAATGATACGGTGTCTGAGATTTTGTCAGGATACCTTGGGGGAGTAGGGTCAGGGAGGGGCCCAGAGAAAACAAGATTGGCCGTAGTCAATCCTTGCTGGAGTCGAGCGATGTGTCTGTGTGTATTTATTATGCAATTCTTGTTCCCTCTGTGTTTGTTTCAAATTTTCCGTAATAAAAACTTTAAGAATTGCAAGCAAATGGGCTGCTACCCGCTCTGTGCTTTTCCCACTTTTCCCGGGGCTCACCATCTTCAGGAGCGGACAGACCGTCTTCTTTCCTTTCTGTTGTCCTCATCTCCCCTCTGGAAACCAGGCTCCCTGGAAGGCAGGGGTGTGTTTTGTCCCTTCTCTTCAGAGCTGCACTCCCTGCCCCTGGAGCGGTGCCTGGCCTGGAGGAGTGGGTGCATCAACCAAGGGGCATCTGTGTGCAGCAGGAAGGCAGGTCAACGGGCAGCTGTGGCCCGGGGCTGGCAGAAGAGGTGGGGGACACAGAGGCAACACTTGATGAGAGAGAAGCCGAGGTTGCAGATCTGAGGGCTAACCTGACCTGGCAGATCCAGACACTAACGTGAAGAGAATGCTGAGACTCCTGACCCAGGAAAGACAGGGAAGCCAGCCACCCTCTGGCTCCTGGCCTGATGGGGAGCGGCACTCAGACCAGCAGAAGATGCCACGTCGGCAACGGCTGACGCCGGATTCTAATTTAACCGTCACCAGTGAAATAATACTCATCCCTAACTTGTGCGGTTTTTCCAACTCAAAACTAAAACTCTCAAGGATGTCCACAAGAAGGATGTGTGTGTCTTGAGGTGACACATTCTAAGACCCCTGACCTACTCAGGGAGAGCCTAAAAATACCAGACAACTTTGGAAAAGGACATTCAAAAAAGACGTGCCTATCTCATACCATAACAAAATATTAGATTTTCAACTTTCAGCATATGCACACGAACAGATACTCGTTTCCAGGGTACATCAGAAAACTTGGTAACTATTTTTTCTTATAGATACACAAAATACGCCACACAATAGCCATAAAAAGGAGAAACTAATTTCAGCCACATAGAGGAAAAAGACACTCACTTCACACTTTAAACAAATAAGTTGGACACTCACGTCTCTCACACACCCTTCATTCACTGTATATCAAAGAATTAGATGCCCACAGACAGAAAAGGTAAGTAACCATTTCACCCCATGTATACGCAGAAGACAAAACTCTCTTACACCACACAACCTTACATAACATGCTGTGAACACACACTAGAGGCCCACCTCCCACTAGACACAGGTACAAAATAGATGAATGTCAGCCATGAGCCATGCACGACGTTACACCCACCTTTCTCTCTCTCTCACACACACACACACAGTTGCCTGACTCATACGCACAGACACACACAGCAGTGAGGGAACCAGCTTCCACTCCGACAGGCTGAGGAGTTCTGAGACATGTGGATGGGACCGGAGTCCTCAGTGGGAAGGGGCCAGCAAGCCGGGACACAGATACGTGTTTCCATGACTTAGGGTGTAGGTGAGCCCCCGTGCTGACCTGCCTGGGACGCAGCTGGAAAGAGGCAGAGGAGCTGATGGGGTGCAGCCCTGGTGTGGACACAGGCTGCGGCAACCAGAGCTTTCCCTCGTTTAAGCAAACAGTCTTACGTCCAGTGCAGATTTGTCAAGTGTTTTCAATGGACCGAGTCCCTGACTGGCCTCCCATGTGGGTAAGGACGAAGTCACACTGTCCTCTCGGAGGTAGCCTGAGAGTCCAGATCCTGATCTGCTTGCTCAGTTCCTGGCCACGGGTGGTGCGGGCGTGCGTGGGCTTCCGGCAGTGGGGACACGAGTGTGATGAGCACAGGCCCAGACGCTGGGAGGGAAGGGTGTGCTTCCGCATCAGACAGGTCCGGACGGCTCCTGCCCCGGATGTGCGCTTTGGGGGAGCGGGCCACCCCTAGGAGAACCTGCCAGGCAGGCCGTGGGCCCTGGAGACATGGGGCTGCCCCGAAGGTCACCCACCCCACACACTGCCATTCTCAGCCACTGCCATGGGGCCAGTTCCATCCTGCTCCAGGGATTCAGGTGTGGACAGACGGGTTCCTGCCCTCACATAGCTGACATTCTCCTGAGAGGAGAAGATAAAAACCAAGTCAAACCAAACAAACAGGACGGGGCACCTCCTTCAATAAGGTTAGCTTTCTCCCTCGATGTTATCCTCAGCAAAGAGGAGCTGCCTTTGCTTCAGTCTTGGCAAAGAGACCCCTCCCAGTTGCTTGGTTCTAAGCAGGCCACTGTTTAAGGAAGAGACGTTCGCCTGCAGAAGCCTGTTGATGGTAGTTTGAGACGCTGAGAGGAGCCTACATTTCTTTAAAAGAAAAGGAGAAAAAGACATCGAAACACAGGTTTAGGCATAATTATGTGTGTTGAATATTATTTTAAACAAGCCTTACAGATAATTTTCAAAAGCAAGACACAAGGTGGTTTTTGTGTGGCGATCACTACCGCATGTACGTCTTCAAGATGCGACGTCCCGAGGCGTGCAAATGGATCCTCAGGGCCTGCGGGCGCTCTTACGCTGTGAGATGCAAACCTGAACAGTGTGGATGCTTCTGTGGAAGATGCTCGTCCACAATTTAAACAAAACCTTTTCATTAAATGTGAGAGTAGAAAAAGTCACTATTTCCAAATAGTGTGTAAGTTTTACTTGTTTTTTTAGTGTGTAAGTTTTAAAAATTAAACTTCTTATTTTGAAATTATTAGAGGTGCAAACACAGTTCTAAGAAGTAACAGCACGATTCCTTGTACATTTTTCCCAGTTTCCCCTAAAATAACATCTTGCAAAACACAGATGTGGACACAATCCGGGATCCATGCAGATTCCCCAGTTTCCCTGTCACTCACATGTGTGTGTACCTGACACGAGTGTATCGTACGTCTAGGTGGTGTATCCTTGAGTGTATACACACTCAAGATGCAGAGCATGTCCATCACTGGGGTCCCTCCTGTTCCCCAGTCCCCAAAACTGCTCATTTGTTCCCCACTTCTAAAATTTTATCTTTTCAAAAATGTTGTACAATGGAATCATATTGTAGCTAAACTTTGCAGTGTGGCTTTCCCCTGCTGGGCGTAACTACACTGAGATTCACCTGGCTGCTGCGCGTTTGAACCGTCTGCTTTGTTCCACGGTGGATGCCCCCCACTCCACTAGCTTCACCACTCACCCCTGGAAAGACATCTGAGTTCTTCCCAGTTTTGGGGCTGTCCCACATAAGGCTGTTACAAACATTTGGGTACAGTTTTTGTGTGAACACAAATTTTTGCTTTTCTGGGGTAAATGCCAAAGAAGGCGGCTGCTTGGTCCTAGGATAATGGCACGCAAGTCTGATAAGAAAATGCCAATCTGTTTCCCATAGTGGCTGTAACATTTCTCAACCTTAGAGCAGTGCGTGAGCGACCCAGCAAACGCCAGCCAGCACTCGGTGTCACTGAGTTTCACTTCAGCCAGTCTGAAAGGTGTGCAGGCATACTCACTGTGGTTTTAATTTGCATTTTCCCAATGGCTGATGATGTTACCCGCCATTCGTATATTCTCCTCATTGAAATATTCCTTGGTGTCCTTTGGCCATTTTGTAACTGGACTTTTTTTTTTGAGTTGAGTTTTGGGGGTTCTTTATATATTCTAGATGGCGGTTCTTTGTGGGCTGTGT
This sequence comes from Vicugna pacos, assembly GCF_048564905.1. Lineage (NCBI taxonomy): Eukaryota > Metazoa > Chordata > Mammalia > Artiodactyla > Camelidae > Vicugna > Vicugna pacos. The sequence goes on from NC_132988.1 coordinate 121,717,778, forward strand.
GGTTCGCAGACACTTTCTCCCAGTCCACGTCTACAGAAGCCCACCAATGGCATTGTGTGAAACCTGTAGCTCAACCTGGGAAGACCTGACGTCTTTACTATGCTGAGCCTTCTGTTCCAAGAACGTGGTCTATCTCTTAGGTCTTTGTTGATTTCTTCCATTAGTGTTGCATCATTTTTAGCATCCAAGTCCTGTGGACATTTTGCACGGTTTACACCCGAGTATTTAATTTTCTTTGAAGTAACTGTAAATTGTATATGTCTTTAATTTCGGTTTCCACATGCTCAAGGTTGGTGAGTAGAGATGTAATCAGTTGCTGATCTCACACCCAGCAGCCTTGCTGAGCTGCCTACTCCACAGAAGAGCCCTCTGGATGTCGGGTGGGGGTGGGGGAGCCCCAAGTAGAGCAGGAGGGCTGGAGAAGGGGAGGAGCACTAGTGCAAGGCCAGCGTTGTGTCCATTTATGTCAGCCTCACGTTAGTGACCTCAGGAGGAGAGGTACTGGGGAGGAGTGGAGAGATGTCTGAGGAGGACCTCTGGGTGGGGGGGAATGCACAGGAGACTGCCTGCCCACAGGGGAGCTCTTGTGGAAGAGAAACAGGTTGATACCGCCACCCTCCCTGCCTTCCAGCCCACAGGTCTCTCCATCTGAAACAAACAGAAACCCAGCTGTTTTCTCAGCTGTGAACTGCAGATACTAACCAAACTGGGGAGGCTGCCTGCCCCTCCCTGGCCCAAGGACCGGGGCTCCGGAACAGCCCTTTCCCTGGGTAAGAGGATAGGCTGGCCTCCCCCTTCTTCCTCGGCCAGCACCACCCTGCCCACCACCCCCAACCCCTATCTGTCCTGCTTCTCTACAGGGCTGAGTCTGATGACCAGCATGGATTCGAGGCTCTGCAGCCTGACCCCAGCCCCCTGTTCCAGGCTGGCCTCCTGCTGCTCCTGCAGGAATTGGGGTGGGGATGGCAGAGGGAACCTTTCCCCCACCCCCGTCAGGAAAGGCCTTCTGCTAGACAGTAACTTCAGGGCGCCCTCTCCTGCAACCACCCGGTGGGCGGCAGGGGCCACCACCCGGCTTGGCCCCTGCGAGGGGACTTTGTCCCAGCTTCTGCGGCAGACTTCCGTCCTGGCCGACGGGGAGGATCCAACTTCTTAATTTGTCTCTTTTCCGCCTGGCGGGTTGGTGATCCCTGACCCCGGGGCGGAGACTGACTGGACCCCACCTCCGAGGCGGCCTGGGCCCCACCTCGGAGGGCCGTCCGGGCTCACACGCCTTTCCAAAAGCCGGCGGCCAGGGGCACCGCAGCGATGGCGGGACAGGTGGGGAATGGGCCTGGGGCCGCCACGGCCCCCACGGCCCCCACCCTGGATGCGCTGCGAGGCTACCGCGCCTATGCACGTCGCTGGGTCTTCCTACTCGTGATCAGCCTACTCAGCTACTCCAACGCCATGGTACGGGGTGTCAGGGCTCAGGCGCGGGGGCTGGGGGCTTGGGGACAGGGGCAGGGGGACAGGCCTAGACCAGGACTCCAGTGAGCCCCAACCACCGGCATTTGATTCTGCCCGCTCCTCCCACCCGCCAGTGTCCCGGTGCGCCCAGAGCGCCCGCCTCATCAGAGAACCAGCCAGTGAGAACTGGGCCTGCCAGTTCCGGAAATCCCGCCCTCCATCCCGCCCCCCCCCCCCGCCCCGCTTCTTCCCCCAGACTCCGCTCTGAGACCCCATGGCTCTGCCCAGAGCCCAGCCCAACACACACAGTTGGGCTTAGCCCTGAACCTCTCCCCGCCCCTCCAGCCCCGCCTGGTCACCCGCACGTGCCTTGGACAGGCTTCCGCATGCACTTCCTACACCTGACTCTTGAATGGCCACTACTCAGGGGTCAGGCTGCAGCACTGCCCCACTCGGGGCCCTCCTGCCTCACCTCGTTTGTACTGCGGCCTCTGCCTGCCACCCCTCCGCCTCCCGCAGAACCCCAGGGACTGGTTGGACAGCATTTGGCGGCCACTTAATCACAGTGCAAAGCTGAGGTTGGCAACAGGACCCACAGTTCAGAGAGGCTTCGCGCCAAGGCAGTCAGGAAGCACAGATGCGTGAGGGGGTTGGGGCCAGCAGGCGTGGACAGCCCAGGGAGACACTGGCCCAGGGAGGTTCCCAGGCAGCCCCTGCTCTTGGATGGCATTCCAGACTCCTCAGGGCCTTTCTCCTCATTTCCTTGCTGGACTGGGTGTGGAGGGCCAGCTCTCTGCATGGACCTGGGGTCTGCCATGACCCAGAAACCTCTTTCCTCTTCAGGACTCACCAGGTCCTTGTGTCTAGATGCTGGGAAGCCAGAACTGGATTTGGGTGCGTTGGTCTGAGAATTCATGCAGGGGTCTCTCCCAGACCCCTTGCTGCTTCCGGGAGTCTGAGAGGGGACGGGAAGCACGTGGTCTTGAGAAGATCCTTGGACACCGAGGGTGTCCTGCTGACTTCTCTTATTCACAAGACGTTATGGAGCAAACAAGAGTCACACCAGGAGCTGTCGTGATCCCTGCCATGGTCACGGTGGTGCTCCGCCAGGTGTTCCCTGGCCAGGTCCACTTCGCCCCTTTCTGACTTCGCCTGCAGCCACAAGACCAGGGCTCTTGGGTTCTGAGAGGGCAGCGTGAGTGCAGGTGGAGCCGTGCCTGGAATGAGGTCCAGGCTCCCAAAGTGGGTCTGGGTGAGGGTCAGCATGTGCAGTGGCTGCCAGCATTCTCAAGGCGACGTGAGGAGGCACCTGGCAGGGCTGGGAGCAAGCAGGAGGGAATTCTTGTGCAGCGGGGACAAGCTCGGCCCCAGGTTGCCCTGTGTGTTTTAGACCCATCTCCACCCCACTGGCCACAAGCTCTGGGCAGGGACGAGGACGGGCGAGTCTGGAGAGGCGGGCTCCTCAGCAGCGCAGGTGTGGAAAACAGACCCCAGGCCTCCTCGCAGATGGGTCCGGGGGGCAGAGCCAGCTGGGCCTGTGTGGGCGCTCTTTCTGAATCTGGGAGATCTGTCCCTGGCTCTGTCCCGAAAACAGGAAGGAAAGGCAGCTGCTACCCAAGCTCGCTGTCATGTGGGGCCTTGTGGTCACGGCTTTGCTTGGGTCACGAAGCCTGGATCTTGCTGCCCTCACCGTGGAGGGCCTGGTCTGGGGCGAGCTCCCCCACTCCTGGTGCTTTCAGGGCTGGAGCGATGGTGGACTGTGACTTGTGACACCGTCCTCTCGGGGCCGAGCCTGGCTGCCTCCCCCCGCCCCCCTGCACTAAGCCTTGCTGAGCCCCTCCTCTCCTCTTGGCCCACCCGTCCTTTGGGGACCAGCGGGTGTCTCGCTTCCTCCAGGAAGCCTTCTCTGCTGACCCAGCCACACTCGCTGTCTGCTGCAGGCCTGCAGGATTAAAGGTCCCAGCACTTGACAGAACCTGTGGCTGGAAAATGTCTCACCCCCCAAACACAAGGGTCTCCTGTAGAGAAGGTCAGGCTGGCATGTAATTTGGGTGGTTCCCCCCAGGGCCCAATCACCACCTTTGCAGACAGGCCGAAGATGCCTTTTGGACCCCCCTCAAGCCCCTGACCCAGTGAAAGCAACCCTTCCACTGTCCCTTCCACTTGGACCCTCCACAGCTCCAGGCCTCCCACCTCTGGCCCTTGTCCTCCTGGGCGCCCACCACAGGCGCTGAGTGTGTGTCCACTGAGTGGCCCTGGACGGTCCACGTGACTGGGGTCAGGGCCACTGGCTCCCCTCACCCCTACCCTCTCTTCCAACCTCCCCTTTTCTGTCCAGCACCTGGTCTAGACTCCTTCATGCCCACCCACCACACAGTGCCCCCAACATGGTGGACACCTCTCTTCTGCTGACAGCCCTTGGGCCTTATCCTTGGAGGGTTAGTCCCAGTGGGGCTCGCTCTCCTGGAGCCTCCAGCCAGGTCGTTGGCCTCTGCCTGTCCCCAGGACCATGCCTGCCAGGGTGATGCTGGTCCACGGCCTGAGCACAGTATGAGCCCCACCCGGGGCCTTCTCTTTGGGTGACCAGGTGAAGACCCTGGCCCTTAGGGGGCTGCTGGACCCTCTCCCTCCCTCAGACCAGCCAGCCATGCCTGGGACGCAGGCAGCTGACGTGTCTGTGGGGTCTGCCCCTGGGCTGGTGCTGGGGCGTCTGCAGGGCCTGTCCCTGCGCTGATGCTGGCATGTGTCCGCAGCTGTGGCTCAGCTTCGCGCCCGTGGCTGACAAGATTGCCCGGTACTTCCTCCTGTCCACCGAGCAGATCAACTGGCTCTCACTGGTCTACCTTGTGGTGTCCATCCCAGCCGGCGTGGTGGCCATCTGGGTTCTGGACTCTGTTGGACTTCGCTGGGCGGTGAGTCAGGCCCCACACCAGGGCCTGCTGTGGTGCGGGCTGGGTCCCCACTGTGGGCTCAAGAGTCGTGGTCTCCTCCCTAGACCCAGGTCCCCAAGCAGTGCCACTGGGGTGGTGGGTGGAGGCTGCAGTGCTGGGAGGGGACTCTGGGCTGGTGGGCAGCTCTTCTGATCCTGCCCTTGCAGACCATCCTGTGTGCGTGGCTGAACTTTGCTGGGAGTGTGCTCCGCGCCCTACCTTGCATGGTGCCCAGCGCCCAGGACCCCTTTGTCTTCCTCATGGGCGGCCAGAGCCTCTGTGCCCTGGCCCAGACCCTGGTCGTCTTCTCTCCTGCCAAGCTGGCCGCCTTGTGGTTCCCTGAGCACCAGCGAGCCACAGCCAACATGGTCGGCACCATGTGTAAGTCTCGGGGGTGAGGCCGACCGTCTCCTCTGCTCGCGCCCTCTGCTCTGGCACAGCACCTGTGCACTCCCGGCTCTCAGAGGGCTGGGGGCCCCCCTGTGGACGGGGGCCAAGCCTGTCATGCTGAGCCTAGGTGTGTCCCGCCTGTCCAGCCAACCCCCTGGGTGTCCTGGCGGCCAACCTGCTGTCTCCGGCCCTGGTGAGGAAGGAGGAGGACATCCCCGTGATGGTGAGGGAGCTCACGGGTGCAGGCGTGTGTGTGCACCTGTGTGTGGTGTCTGGTGTGTCACGCGTGTGTGCGTATTCGTGGGATGTGTGTACTAGTGTGTGTGCACTTGTGTGCATGCCTGTCTGTGTGTGTGCATTCGCCGCTTCCTACAGCCGCCCGGAGAGTGCACTCAGTCCATGAGGGATTCCCACCTGTGCAGGTATGGGGCACCTCCTCAGTATCAGGCACAACTCCAGGGACCAGGATGTTGGGTGGTCTCCTTGGTAGGGCCAGGGGCTCCCTGGAGCAGGAGGAGACGGAGCGGGGTGGGTAGCCGAGAGGGAAACAAGGGGCCAGTGGAGAAAGGCCCTGAGGTGGACATGAGGTTGAGGGGTGGGGTCTGCAGCCAGAGGCCGCAGCAAGGGGAGGATAGAGGGCAGGGTCAGCCCCGGTGGCAGGCAGTTGATGTTGGTGTGATGGATACCCTGAGTGGGGGGTCTGAGGGGGGCAGAATGACTTGATCCTGTCCAGAATGACTCAGGGAGAGAGCCAGGGCTTTGATCGGGTAGGGGGAGGGTTTGCAGGTGTGCTGAGGAGAGAAGGGCTTCCAGCCAAGCAGCTGGGTGAGTGTTGGGGTCATGCACAGAGGTAGGGAAGGCAGTCCAGTTGGCAGTTGGACAGCTGAGTCTGGGGCTCCCAGAGAGGGTCAGGCTAAGGTCAAGCTAATGGAGCTACCCTTGGGTGGTGTCTTGAAAGCTGAGTTCCAAATGAAGCAACGCAGAGCAGGCCCACCACAAGCTCTGGGTGTCCATCTAGGGGTGACAGGTGGAGGCGGCCCGCAAGGGGGTGGTGTGCCTCCAGAGCCCGGAGCAGCGGCGTAAGATGCCCACACATGTGTACGCATCTGCGAGGGCTGTGCATGTGCGTGCACACGCGTGCACTCATGCGTACACTCTTTGCAGCTGGCCTCCTACATCATGCCTGCTGGCCTGGCCTCCCTGCTGGCCACTGCGTGTCTCTGGGAGAGTGTGCCCCCCACCCCGCCCTCCGCTGGGGCTGCCCGCTCCACCTCGGAGAACTGCCTAGCCGGGCTGAAGCTGGTCAGTGCTGGGTGTCAGGGCTGGCAGGAGGCTGGGAGGAGGCTGGGGCGGGGCCGGGCAGGGTGGGCTTCTGGGCTGAGAGTCCTCTCCCCTTCAGCTGGTGAGGAACAAGGACTATGTCATCCTGGCCGTGTGCTTTGGGGGCGGCATTGGCATCTTCTCCAGCTTCTCGGCTCTCCTGGAGCAGGTCCTCTGTGTGAACGGCTACTCTAATGTGAGTGGTGGCCCTGCCCTGGGTGCCCCGTGCGAGGACGGAGCTCTGGGAGCCTGTCACCCCGCAGGCTGTCTGCCCCACCACTCCTGTGCCCTCAACCTTCCCAAACGCTGGGTTTCCACACCTGGACGGGGTGACCTCCTGTTCTGCCGTGGGTGGTGTTAAGATGCTGTGTGTGAAAATTTGTCTGCAGCAGGGTGGCCCCCATGGGGAGGGGTGGCAGCTCTACCCAGGTGCATTTCCCAGGTATTTTGTGTGGCACTTTCCCCCATGCCCTACTCGACCCCAGCCCTGCGGGTCTCCTCTGAGGTTTGGAGATGCAGAGGGGAAGGCCTTGCTCTGCTCACAGCATTTCCTGCTGTACCCTCCACGTCTGGCATCAGCCCTGGGTGTGGGGTTCAGGCCCCACGTGTCCCCAGTTCTCCAGGGGTGACAGGCACTGAGGGGCACCTGCAGGAGCCAGGCCCTTTCTCTCTAGGTGGAGTTCCTGGAGTAGGGCTGACACAGGGAGGCAGTATCTCTAGGGAGGACACCCGCCGGCCGAAGGTGCGCCAAGCCTTCCCTGCTGTCCTGCTGTCCCGCCTGGGCCGCGGGCGCAGGGACCTGCCGTGGGCGCCGTGGTGACGGCGTCCGTCCTAGGGATGAGTGCCTCCTACTGGGCCCTGATGACGGGGTGCCTGCCTCCTCTCCTCCTCCAGGAATTTGCTGGCCTCTGCGGGGCTCTCTTCATTGCATTTGGGATCCTGGGGGCATTGGCTCTCAGCCTCTACGTGGACCGGACCAAACATTTTACCGAAGCCGTCAAGATTGGCCTTTGCCTGACATCTCTGGTCTGTGTGGCCTTTGCCTTGGTGAGAGTCCTCTTGAGCGGAGACCATCATGCAGGGGTGGAAGTGGGGTCCCCTGGAGGGACTCTAATGGACACCCAGACCCTCTCAGGCCCAGGTGCTGCCCTTGGGGGGTCCACAAGTGGGATAGGACCCCTGGCCTCCCTGCCCTTGGGCGCTGCCACTCAGCTGAGACAGGGGGCTGGTGCAGGGCCTGGCAGGGCCTGGCTGTCCAGGGCTGCGGCATGTCTGAATGCACCCCATCTGTCTGCGTGGCTCGCTTCCCCCAGGTGTCCCAGCTACAGGGACAGACCCTTGCGCTGTCCGCCATCTGCTCGCTGCTTGGGCTCTTCGGCTTCTCTGTGGCGCCCGTTGCCATGGAGTTGGCCATTGAGTGCTCCTTCCCTGTGGGCGAGGGTGCGGCCGCTGGTCTGGTCTTCGTGCTGGGGTAAGTGCCCAGCCTCCATTGCTTCCCTCCCCTCGCCCCACTCCACGCGACACAGCTGGTGACCTGCCTGCTCTGGCAAGAGCCTAAGTCTTCTGAGTGCCTGCTGTGTGCAGGCCTGGGCCGGCCACTGGAGCCCACACTGACCAGAGTGGCGCTTGGCCCTCGGGGTGACCACAGGCACGTGGGCAGCAAGCAGCGCCCTGGGCAGGGCTGAGGCTTTGTGGCTGTGCAGGCAGGCGGAGGGTGTGCTCACCATGGTGCTGCTGACCGCTCTGACTGTGCGCCGCGCGGAGCCGTCCTTCTCCACCTGTCAGGACGGCCAGGATCCGCTGGACTGGAAGGGTGCGTCCTATGGGGGCCCCGAGTGCACAGGCCCAGAGGTCAGCCCCCACGCCTGCCCTGGGTATCTTCCCTCCATGGCCGCTGTCCTTGATGGGTGGGTGCAGGGCACCCACAGGGTGGGGATGGGTCGGATCAGAGGGCAACAGGTGGAACTCTCCGGCTCAGCCTGGTGGGAGCAGCCTGGGACCCTGATGGGAGCCCAGCCGCTAATCCCCATGTGAGTGCTTCTGAGATGAGGTCAGGGAGAAAGCTAGAGAGACAGACAGAGAGAGGCAGAGACAGAGACAGAGACAGAGAGAGGCAGAGGGACAGAGAGAGAGACAGAGAGAGACAGAGACAGAGACAGAGAGAGGCAGAGACAGAGAGAGACAGAGACAGAGAGAGAGAGACAGAGGGACAGAGAGAGACAGAGACAGAGACAGAGAGAGGCAGAGACAGAGAGAGACAGAGACAGAGAGAGAGAGACAGAGGGACAGAGAGAGACAGAGACAGAGACAGAGAAAGGCAGAGAGACAGAGAGAGACGGAGACAGAGAGAGACGTAGAGGCAGAGAAACAGTCGGAGAAAGGGCTGCTGCACGCCACGTCTCCAGACCTGACGCAGTGACCTTGGAGCTCACGGCTTACGGGCCCTGGGTCCGTGAACCCGCCTTTGGGGCCTGTTGGGGGCCTGGACAGGATCTATTCCCAGGGTCACTCCGTGGTCACGATTAGTGGGGTCCACAGGGCTCTGCCAGCTCTGTGGCCCCCGCACCTGTGTAGGGAGCTCTGGCTGCTGGGTGAGCCTCGGGCAGAGCTGGGCCGTGTCTCCCCAGGGTCCATGCTGCTGATGGCCGGCCTGTGCACTTTCTTCAGCTGCCTCATGGTGCTCTTCTTCCATGCCCCGTACCGGCGCCTGCAGGCTGAGGCTGACGCGAGCCTCTCCATCCAGGAGGACACGTACCCGGCAACCTCGGACCACATACCCCACCTGGCAGCCACCCCCGAGGCTCTGCCTCAGCACCCACCTAGCCCCCAGCACGAATCCGGCGAGAAGCCTGGGACAGCTCCTTCCTGGAACCTGAGCTCCTGACCCTGCCTCCCTCCGCCTGGGAGCCCTGGGCCCCCCGGGCCCCCCAGGGACATCATGGGGGCCCTGCAGAGGGCTAGAGGCCAAGGTAGCTTAGTGTGTCAAGAAGCAGGCCTGGGGACACGAAGGGGAGGTGGGGAGAGGCAGGCTCTGGTCACCCCGGCTGTGCCAGTCATGACTGTGCCTGGGACAGTGTCAGAATCCGGGGGGACTTGGGGCATTAAACACCCAGGGCCTGGCAAGCTGGCCCAGGGGACACTCTATGGCTGTAGCAGGAGCTGCTGCTCTGTAGACAGGAAGCCACTGACCAGGCTGATGCCCCAGGGGTCAGGCCAGACTCAGGGTATCTGATGAAGGGACTATGTGTGGGGAGGCTGGGCTGGCCTGGGGGGCATAGGCAGAGGGGAACTGTTGGGTTGGGGCCCCTGGGGGCCCCTGCATGGCTGAGCCTGTAATGGACAGGTGTGGGGAAGGCCTCCCTTAAAGGATCTCTCCCAGAGCCACTCTTAGCCTCTGCTGACGACTGAATGACAGACCTCCAGCTGGGTGCCAGCACAGGTGGGGAGAGCAGGTGGGGCCAGGCTGGGCTGGAGAGAGGAGCAGAGGGTGGGCCCTGGGCCCTGGGCAGACCCTCCCACACCCAGGGGAACAGCTTCTCCCCCCGGCAGAGACACTTGCAGGCAGGTTTGGGTTCACTTTTATTGAGCCGGCCACACCCGGTGGGGGGGCCCTCACTCCCTCTCCTCCCCATGAGTGAGCACATAGCTCAGTGCCTTACGGTCCAGGTTGCCAGCAGTGTCGATGGTTGAGAACTGGAACATCTGGTCTACCTGCGGGTTTGGTGGGGGGCGTCAGGCCCAGGCGGTGGGGGCAGAGTGGAAGGGTCCCCAAGGTCACGACCAAAGGGTGAATTACAGGCACTAAACTCCAGGCTCTGTCTTGTTTCTGTGCTTGCGGGGAAGGGAGGTGGGGGGGAGACCCTGCAAAGCGAGAGGTGTGGCTGAGGCAGGCGTCCCCCTTCCTGGACCCTGAGTGTCCCACCCACCCCAATGCTGCAGTCTCTAGGGGGCTGGGGCACATCCCCCTCCGGACCCCCAAGTCCCCAGGGCCATCCTTGGACTTCACAGAGGGCCATGGGGGAAGAAGGTGGGGTGGGGACCGAAGGCCAAACCTCGTCAGCAGTCATCCTGTCAGCCTGGGACATCAGCAGCCTCCTGATGCTGAGGACAGGGAGGGAGGGGGCGGATTAGGCTGATCTGGAGGAAGGGGTCAACCTGGAAAGGACAGGTAGCCCCAGGGGAGCCCTGTGAGGGGTCAGTTTACACCACGGCTCCTCCGTGGGGGGCAGGGCTCTTTGCTGGTGCCTCGTGGGAGCCTGGCCCTGGGGAGTCCGGCGCACAGGGTGGGAAGAGAGGCACAGGGAGCCCTTCCTGACTCTCAGCCCTGAATATGCCCATTCACGGTTCTTGGCCGAAGGAGGCCTCTAAGGGGCTAAGGACCCCATGATAGTCCGAGTGGCAGTGACCACTGACCCCAGGTGGGTAGGACTGGTCCTGCCCTCAGTTATGCTGAGCAACCCAGGATCTGGGCAGGCCAGTCAAAGCCCGGAACCTGGGGGGGGGGTAAGCTGGGTGTCCTTCAGACCCGGGAGATGCCTGGCGCCCGTGGCCACACTCCCTCGTCCTTGTTAATGCTGCCTTTGCCGTCGGGGTCCAGCATCTTGAATGCGCTGAGGATGGTCTCCTCGGCGCCCATACCTGCGCACAGGAGGCATGAGCCACGGTTGCCCAGGGATCCATACCCTCTGCCTGAATGGCCCTCCTGCCCTGAGCACCTGGGAGACTCTCAGCTTCCACCCTGGGGGGCCTGTTCTCAGGGTCCCCACCGTCCCACCAGGCCCAGAGCTGGTGGGGGACAGCGCTCAGTGAGGGACAGAGGCTTCCGCCAGCGGGCAGAGGAGAGAGGCTGGCTCACCCGCTGGGGGGCTGATGGTGCCCCACAGGTGCCAAGTCCTGAACCCATGGGGTTTTATGTGAGATGTCAGGATTTCTAAGTAAACGCACACATGGCATCGGCAGACCCGCAGGCTGGCCCTGCGGCCACCGCTCAGCTTCTTTGCAAACATGTTGAGGAACATCGTGGAGCCGATGGGCCCCAAGGCCGCCCTGACCATAGCGTCCAGCTCCTCGTCCTCGACGTTGGTTTTGCCTGTGGTGGGTGGAGGGCGGGGATGTCACCAGCCCTGGTCCTAGTGGTGCAGGTGCCCCACAGGGCCGTCCCAGAACAAAACTGGGGGCCCCGGGTTGGGGGAGGGAGGGGAGCCCAGGAGTGGTCAACAGAACCCCAGACTTGAGCCTGGGAGTTGGACTGAGGAGGGGAGAGGAGCCCAGAAGGTCTGTGATCTGCTTCCTGGGCAGAGGAAGGTGGGTTGGAGTGCACCTCCCGAGTAGAAACCAGCCTGCTCTCTGCAGCTCCAAGGGCAGGACCACCCCAGGTGAAGGACAGTGCCCCCAGATGGGGAGTGGAGGGAGGGCGCAGGCCTGGCTGTGCTGCCCGAGAAGGGCCAGCCTTGGGCTCTTCAGGGAGCGTAAGTGAGCTTCCCTGCCCTCTCCCAGCTCCATTCCTGGGCCCCCTTACCATGAGTGCCTGGAGGTCTGAGGGCAAGCCCCTCTTCCATGTGGAGGCGCTAGCCCCTCCCAAGAGCCCTGGTCTCAATCTCCTGCTCTGGGACGCCCATGCTTGGACTGGGCCACCCACCCCAAGATGCCCTCTGCCAGCCCTGATCAAACCAGAAGGGAGTTTCTCCCCAGGGAGGCCTGGCCCACCTCCTCACAGTCCCTGGGAGGTCAGATCAGGCTTTAAGGCTCTCTAGGGCTGGAGGACCCTCCTGCAGGAGGGTGGACTTTTGCCCCAGGGCATGTACACAGGGAGGCATAGGTGACCTTTAGGTCCTTGTCAATGAAGCCATGTCGGTTCTGATCCATTAGTATGAATGCCTGAAATGGAGGCCAGGGTCACTCGGCTGTGCTGAATGAGGCTCGTACAGGGCCTTGTCACCTGCATTACAACTCCCAGGGGACCCCTCAGGCAGGAGCTCCTGGGTGGAGGGGCTCCTGGTACCAGGGCAAAGCCTCACCTCCTTGAACTCCTGGGCAGGTCTGCTCAAAGTTGGGGAAGATGCTGGCCCTCTTCTTCCTTCTTGGTCTTCCTGCTGGCCTGAGATGAGAACACCAAGACTGAGGCTCCCTCAGCTTGCCCGAGGGTCTCCTTGGGCAGCACCCAGGCATTTGGGGGGACAATACAGAGGATGAGTGGACGTGGCACTTGGGGCTCCCAGGTTCCCTGAGCCTGGGTCCTGGGGTGGGGCAACTGCAGGTGCTTGGCATGGTCGGAGGGTCCCTGAGGAGGCCAAGGTTCATCCTGAACTGTGCCTGGTTCTGTCTGCAGTCCTGTCAGGGGGAGCAATGGCCTGTGCAGGTGGCCAGCTGATGGACAGGCTTGTTCAGTGGGTCCCACTAGGGTGCAGGCCAGGACACACCATCCTCCAGCCCCAGGCTGTCCCCAGGATTGTCATGGCATACAGATCCCCCACCAGCCCAGCACATGCACACCCTCACGTGCGTACACACACTCACACAGAGCACACTGGCTCATGTGATATGTGCACACACACTCATCCACGCAGTTGCACACACACATCATGGATCACCATGCCTGGGTCTGCCTGATGTGATGGTCTGTGCCCTCCCTGCACAGGTCACCCGTCTTAAGCTCATACCCAGTCCCCCAGGACAGCTCAGACTCTGGCTGCCACTCCCTACAAGGACAGGCTCAGGGTTCCCCGGGGACCAGACAATTGCAGAGTGAGCTTTGGCAGCCAGCGGTCAGTCAGACGTCAGTCAGACGCCCTCATCCTGCCCGTCCAACAGGCCCCCAGCCTCCCCGGCACCTCCACATCTGTCCCTTCAACTCTGGAGCCTTTGTTTTCCTGGATTCTGTGCATATCCAGGGCCACCTGCTTGTGGGTGAGGGCCTGGGGGCTCCAGGAGCAGAGGAAGGAGGGCCTTTCCCAGATTCGCAGAGTTGCTGTGAATAGCCCTGGTGGCCAGTCATCAAGTGTTCCCCTGAACAAGTTTTGTGTGCCCTCACCTCCCTGATTTGGTGGCAGAGAAGTTCCAGGGCCCCTGACCCCAGCCTTGGGGCCACCCCTCCTGTCCCCATGGCAGGGAGCTCCTTGCCTGGCACACAGTGGGGGATAACATTTTTGAGATGGAGGATAGCCCAAATGGGCGGGACTGGGCCCCGCACTCAGACAGGTCTTCCCGCTACACCAGGGGCCCGTCGGCAATGTCTGGGGAAACTGGCCCAGGTGTCCGTTGGTGGTGCCAGACATCGGAGGTCCCTGGTTGGGGGAAGTGCAGAGTCAGGGGCTGGGAAGAATGGGGGTCTGCAGGCCTAGCAGGAGGAGGAGGCCTAGGGGAGAGGGAAGTGGGCAGACAGGATTCTGCAGTTTCACATCTGGAGAACAAGTTTTCCTAGCCCCCAGGACAGGTCTGGGTGGGGTTGGGGCATGTCTCTGAGCCACACAGCACCTGCTGAAGCTGGAAAACAGGGGTGCCCTGCTCCTCGGGGGGGGGCACACACTTTTGGTCACATGGCACCCCTTAAGTGCTGCCAGCCGAGACCCCAGGGCCAGCTCACCATTCACACATCCAACTGGAGGAACCTAGGGGCTTCCGGGGGGCTCTGCCTAGAGGACCCCAGAGGGCGAACGTGTGACTAACTGGGGAGACCTGGGCCTGGCTGCACAGGGACCCTGCCACTCCCACCCAGGCAGGGTCTGGGTGTGACACCTGGTCCGACCTCGGCCAGGCTACAGGAGTGGGGAGCGCTCCACTGAGAGGGGAAGGCTTGTGGGATCTGTGCTCAGAAGGTCATGACTTGGGGAAAGCCAGAAGAGGCTAGCGGAGCCACTGGGAGGTTTCCTGGGGCTGGCGTGGGTCTGAGCACAGCATTAAAGACAGCGGTGGAGCCTGGCTCCTGGGAGAATATCAGGATTCAGAGTGGACACCAGCAGGCCGCCCCTGCGTCCCGAGCCAGGTGGGATGCCTCCCCACTAACCCCCTACAGTCCCCAGGAAGGACCCTGGGCCAATGTGGGTCTCCCCCCCACCCCTCACTTCAGGGGTCTTTCCTGGGGGGCTTTGTGTGCATGTGTTCCTGTACCTGTGTGTGTCCTCTGCTGATTGCCACCCCCACAGTGAAGCTATTACTAATACTCTCGTCCACCTCCAGCCCAACAAACCCTTATTTTTGATTCTGGAGCAGGAGTTGCTGAGAAGTCTGGTTTATTTAAAACCCCAGGGAAGGGAGAACATGTTTGTCCCCTGAGGTCACCTGCCCAGCTGCTCAAGGGCAAGGTCAGGCGGAGGGCGGGTCGTGGGGGTGGTCTCAGCACTGCCTGGTGGCAGTGGAGAAGGTTGACTCTGGGCCTTGTGGTGGTCAGTTGCACTTACAGCTTCCTCAGGGAGCAGTGCTGTGGGGGTGGGGGCTAGCGAGGCCCTCCCCTGATCCCAGGCCTGCAGAAGCCTCTGGAGGCAGGACCCTCAGAGGGTTCAGATAAGGGCCCAGCTGCCCTATAGGATTGGCCTCACTGTTCCCACTCCCAGCCCAGGATACAGGTGATTTTCTAGTTTCCTTGCTGGGAGGCCCAGAGCCAGGACTCCCCAGTGAGTGGAGAGAGAGCAGGCTCTGCCCAGACCCCTGGAGCCACCCTTGGAGCCTCCCCTTGGTGCAGATTTACTGAGCACCTGCTACCTATCCTGGAGTTTTTGTCTCTGCATTCTGTTCTCTTTAGAATCACAGGTCCCCTTTAGAAACAGAAGCATGGTCTCCCTCCATAGTGGAGCCCCAGGCCCTGGTTCTCAGGGAGCTTATGCTGGGAGCAGAGCCCTGCCCATGGGGTGGGTGGTCCTCCACCAAACCCCCAAGCCCCGTTGCCATGGGAACCGTGTGTAAGCACAGCTTGCTCAGCTGGGAGGCTGTCTGGCCACCACTGCCCCATCTCTGGGCAGCCCCTCTGTATACAGCGGCTGGCCCAGCTGCTCCTTAACTGGGGCTGACCACAGAGCTGAGGGAGACAGGCGTCTCCTCTGAGGATACAGAGTACCCCGCCAGTGAGAATCGTGCCTCCCCAGCAGAGGGCAGCATAAGTGAGAGCCAGGGCCCCTCTGGGGATTCCTGGGTTGAGATGTACCTTTGAGCTTGGGGCTGCACGGTCCTGAGGGCAGGAGTCTGGGAGACGCAGGAAGCAAGCTCTGCTGGAGTGGACTTCCCAGGAGGACCCCAACCCCCTCTGCTGGAGTGGTTCCTGGGGTGAGGAAGCTGTAGCTCTGCTGGGGGGTTGGTATTGGGGCTGGTCACGTGCGGGAGGGGGCACCCCAGGCAGTATGGCCCCAGGACAGGGCTCTGAGTCCAGGGGGGCCAGCCGCTGCCACCCTTCTCCACAAGGCGAGGGGCCTGGGCAATGGACCTGCCCAGGGGTAGCCCGCCTGACTCAGGTCACACCCTGCATCAGGACGACCCCAAATTCTCTGACCAGAGCCTGGAGTCCCTTCCCGGGCCGTCCTCGGGGCTGACCTGGGGCGGCCTCAAGCATGGACAGGCCTAGGGTGGCTGGGGAACGCGCTGCAGCGTGGGCGGGGCGGGACAGCCCAGGGCAGGAGGATGGGGAGCGCTCTATTTTGTACTTTATAAGGAGGACTTATACTTTTCCAATATGTTATACCTATGGTGTCCGGACCTCGATTTTGGGCTCAACCATGCCTGAAAACATCAGGGTCTGCGAGAGTTTTAATCCCCCAGGGTGAGTACCCGCGGCACCGCCCGGAACATTGCGCATGAGCAATCAATCCAGCGGCGCCGGGTGACGTCACTCCTCGAACGGGCGCGCGCGCGCGCGCCGTTTCCCCTCGGGGCCACCAGGGGGCGCGCCCCACACACCTGCTCGCTCCCCATAGCGCATGCGCTCGCTAGGGTGCGTGATTGGTTGTTTTTTTTTTTTTTTTTGGCGTCTCCACGGTTTTCCGGGCTTTGGCTGCGTCCTCCTTGGTCGGGATTGTGCTTCCGGTGCGAAGGTCACGGACAAGATGGTGCCGCCGGTGCAAGTCTCTCCGCTCATCAAGGTGAACTGGTGCTCGGCCGGTGCTCGGCTCTGCGTGGGCCTGCCCGTGTGCAACTCCGCGGAGCGCGGGACTCCCGGCCCAGTCCCCGACCCAGCGGGGCGATCACCCCTCTCACTGCTCCCCGCCGCGACCCGGCGGCTGCGACCCCCTCCCTCCTCCCTCCACCCCCTTCCCGGGAGCCCCGCCCCGCGCCCCGACCCTGCGGGCCGAGAAGCCCCCCGCGGCCGCCGCCTCTGACCGCCCTTTCCCCGCAGCTTGGCCGCTACTCCGCCCTGTTCCTCGGCATGGCCTACGGAGCCAAGCGCTACAGTGAGTGACCCGCGGCGCGCGCACGGGGCTTCTCGAGGCCAGTTTGGGCTTCCTGGTGCCCCGAAGTAAACGCGTTCAGGCCGGAGAGGGGGCAGGGTGGGAGGTGTCGGACCCGGAGGCCAAGCGGGCCGACCCTCGAGCGCGGCCACAGCAGGCTCGTAGTCGGTCTCAGGCAGCCGGGACGAGCGCCTTCTGATGCCAGGTACCGTCCAGGGAACTGGAAGCAGTTGATTTTTGTTAAAACTGGTCCTGAGGGTGTGTGGGAGTGCTGCAGTCTGACTCGAGGCAGCTCCTTTCATCACAGAGGACCGAGCGAGAGAGCAGAGCGTCTGGGGTGGCCGCGGGGACCCTGTAGCTGCCTTTTGGGTTGGGCTCTCTGTTGGGTGAATGTCGGGCTTTACCTACATGCAGGAAAAGAGTGGAAAGCAGTCGCCTCTGGCGTTCGCAATGCATCTGAAGATAACTTTGCCTGTGGACTAAATTGCTTTTATGCAGCATTTCAGTGAAGAGGTTGATTGAGAGTGCCCCCCCCCCGATTTCCTTAAACAGATTACCTGAAACCTCGGGCAGAAGAGGAGAGGAGGATAGCCGCTGAGGAGAAAAAGAAGCAGGATGAACTGAAGCGGATCGAGAGAGAACTGGCAGAAGGTACTTGTGTTACTCAGTTTTTGCCCTCCACCTGGATTTTCAGAAACAGCTGCTGCTCCAGTGAGCCCCACAGTGGAGGGCACTGGTCCAGTGGGTCCTTCTCTGGGGGGAGGGAGAAGCAGTCACGGGTGTTAGGGGGACATGTGATCCTTGCTTTTGCTGAGGGCCTAGCCCCTAGGCCTTGGAGGTTAGCTGTCTGCCACCCTCAGAGGGGCCACAGGACCAGAACGAGGCCCACCTCTCTGGGTTCAACAGCAGGTTCCAGTCAGAACAGGCAGAGATGGGAAAGACCAGGGTGGGAGTGCAAGCAGAGCACAGCTGGGCTCCACTGAGATTAGATACTGGATTGTTTCACGCCGAAAACCTACAGTGGTCCTTTTGGGTTTCCTGAATGTGTGATGGCATGTGTGTTTTCCTTCTAACCTTTCAGCCCAAGAGGACAGCATATTGAAGTGAGCCTGCGTTTCTCTGGAGCAGCGTGGACGAATAAAGCCTTCTGTGCTGTGTAGGTTCTCTGGCTTTCCTTTATTGTCCCCAGTTCATTGGTTTCTGGACCCGAGCTCAGCAGCTGTATGCCCACCTCCTCAGATTATTTAGGGCGTGGATGGGGAGGGAGTTTCAAAGAACTAATCACTGGCCACAGACCCAGGATGCGGTGCATAGACAAGGCGGGAATCACAGAAACACCATCGCTTGCTCTGCGGTGGAGGGGTTGGGGGGTGTGGTGGACAAAGGGCGCAGTTTGTAATGAGACATGGCTAGCCCTGGTGTCCTGGATGCTGCTTGGTGTTCTCTGCTAACCATGGTAACCCTAACCCTGCTCAGACCCTCGGGTGGGCATGGCAGGGTCGGGGGCAGGCTGATGCCCTTATAGTCGGGACCTGGGGCTCCACCCCTCACCTCACACATGCTCCCCTTGGCCCCAGGGAGGGGCTGTGGCCTCCTGAGGACCAGGCTGGGGCGCAGCTAGCTGTTCAGGGGGCTGCAGCCTTTGTGCCTGAGCCGAATGCATGTCCCACGCTAATGGCTGTGCTTCTCCGAGGAGACCTGGGGTGGGCAAGTCCGAAGTCCTGTTCTCAGCTTTGCACTTGGAGCAGATCTGGGCTTAGAGCTCTAATTCATTTGTAAAATGAGGAGAAAATGGGAAGCAGCCAGTGCTTCAAAGCCCTGTTTTTGTAGAGGTGAAGTTTGAGTGGGGATGGTGCACACCCCAGGGATGTCCTGAGGTTGGTGGGCAGCTGGCACTGGGGTCCCTCTGGGGACCTGGAGGAGCCCCCAGCCCCATACACGACCCCTTATCACTGAGCCGCTCCTTCTTGTGAGTAAAAGGTTGTGTGGGGCGCCCTCCCTCCCACCTGGCATTCTAGGAAACAGCCTTAACCACACCCAGATTGGCCTTAGGGCACTGGCTCATCCTGCAGCCAAGAGGAGTACCCAGCATCTGGAAACATGCTTTGGAGCTCATTACAACTTAAAAGTTCCTACTTTCTATCAGATTATTAGTACTCATTTCAAGCGTGAGTCGTGCGTTGTGCCGCTTGGTTCTGACTCTGCTTTTCCTAACAGCTCAGCACCATTAGGTCATTGGAGGCATGTGGTTGCTTCCGAGGAGGAAACCTCGGTTGTGCAGGACTTGGGCTGGTCCATCAGTGCGGTTCAGAGCAACTCCACACACACCGTTCATTACTGATCACTGCTTCTCACAGCCTTGACCTTTCTGGCAGAATTTTACAATTGGTCACAAACAAATGTCCTGTGCCATGTTAAAAAAGGGCAGCATGCTTTCTTTTTATTTTATTCTAAATTTCTGTGCATATATTTGTTCTAAACCGGATGGGAGTTGGCATCTGTGTGTCTGTCTCTACGCGTATGCACATAAATACATGTGCAGTTGTGAATGTATTCACCCAGTGCTTTTAGACACAGTTCCCAGACCCTGTTCAGAGGTCTTCTGGTGGTATCACTATGCATCCAAAAGATGGATGAGCATAAGATGGGCTACAATGTTCAAATCACAGTTGGCTTTAGTTCATAAAAACACAAACCTTAAAAACATTCAAAATAGCCAAAATTGTCTTCAGTCTTTTTCTCAGGCTTCCTAGCTGCTTGTACCAGTGGTTAGAGGCAGAACGTCTGTGGGTGTGTGGGCTGAGGGAGCCATGGGATCCCACTGACTGAATCACAGGATGCAGCAGGTGGAAGACTGGGGTGCTGGGCCACCATTGCAGACTTCTGTGCCCGCTGTAAGAGAAGACAAGACTGAGCAAGAACTGTGCACCCCAGCCCAGCTCCCTCCCTCCTGGCCATGTCCTCCAGCAGCCTGGCAGAGGGCAGAGCAGGGTCTGTAGTCAGCCTAAGCTGATTAGCTCAGCTGTTCTTAGTTTAGCTATCAGTGACACTCCAGCCCTGGCCTCCCACAGCCCTGAAGCCGTCTTGTTTATACTGGTTCCCTCTCCTGCTGGAGATTTCAGGGAGTGGTGACAAAAGTTCTGGAGACCATGTAGACGCCAAGACAGCAGGGTCACAGGTTCTGATGTGGGGGTGCGCTGACTGGTTACAGTGGAGTCGCAGTCCCACAAGGCAGGGTGAGGGTGAACAGTGCTCTGCACACAGGATGGGGAATGGGGTCACGCCTGCTGACTCAGCTTGCTTCTTTTCTAGATCTGCTCTTTTGTTTCTGAGGGTAGCATGGGAGTACAGGCAGATTTCTGAGTTACTCAGGAGGGAATTGCTGCTTGGTGATGGAACAAAAGCTGCTAAGAGATCATGATATTTCAGGGCTTTTCTCCCCTTTATAAGGAAGTAACACTCTCAGTCACTTCCCTTGAGAGTCCCCGGCTAGGAACTGGGTAAGTTCTTTTAGTCTGGCTTGTTGGCTACACTGAATCAGCAGGGACGGGCCTCCCCACGGTGGCTTCCTGTGCAGTGACAGACCCCAGTGCGCTAACCACAGGGCTGCCTGAAGCCTGGCTTTTCTCTACATGTAACTGGGTTGTTTAATTCCCTGTCCTCATGCACTTTAACTTGGGGGATTCACCACACACCCGCCCCCTGCAGGCCCAGTCCTGGGCCCACAGTCTCAGCCGTGGCAGGTGATGAGCCCAGACCTTTCTTGGCCACCATCCTCTCCTCTTCCTTCTTCGCCAGAGCCTTCACTTTCTCCTCGTACTCATCAGCAAGGGCCTTCCATTCCTTCCTGTTGTTCTGCAGCCGGTCGAACATGGGCAGGATCTCCTCGTGGAAGCGGGAAAACTCCTAGAAAGGGAATTGGGAAGTCCGACCGCACCTCCCAGGGGCTCCTGGGTGGGCTGGGACAGGTGGCTTCCCCACGCCTGTTCCTCCCTGGCGCCATCCTGGCCCTACTGCCCTGGTGAGGGAGGGAGGACCACTGAGCTGTCCTGTTCCCAGCAAAGGCCTGAAAAGGGAGAAAGGCTTGGGGGTTGTGTCCTTGAGGTCAGAACAGGAGCTGCAGGGTGAGGTCCCTCAGAGAGAAGACAACTGTGGAAGGGACGTTGTCAGAGGTGGGCAGCACTGGGAAGACTTGGCAGGCCCTGAGGCTCCTTCACTTGTCTCACGTGCACATCACATGGATCACAGAGTGCATATGATCACACTTGAACACTCATGAGACATGAAGTGTGTGTCACGTGGACACATGCACACACGAACCATACACAAGCTATGTGGGTGGATGGGGTTGGGCAGTGGGAAGGGAATGCCTGATGGGGCCTCAGCATGAGACCACTTTAGGACCAGTGCGTACATCCTGGTCCTGCCTTCCTCCCCAGCACTCATAGCCCCTCGGTGGTGTTTCAGTGAAGGGCAGTGTGAGGCCTCAGGAGCTGAGGTGGGGAGTGGGACAGGGCCAGTCAGGAGTGACTTCACTCAGAACCAGACAACTTCCTCCTTGGAGTGTGGGGTCTGCCCTGAGACTGCAGCGAACAGCCGGGGTGGAGCTTGTGACGTGGTGGTAGGTGTCACTCAGGAGGGCTCTGCCCCCTAAATCCCTGGCCAGTCCCTGGAGCTGATGTCACAGTACCTGCTCCAGGTCCTTGGCACATGTCCCACTGTCACTCAGATGTGTCCAGGTGTTTGCTGGGCCTGACACACTAAGCTGGTGACAGTGGACCACCCCCCTCCTCCCAGTGTTTAGACACTGAACAAATGCACCGCAGTGCCCTAAGGGGGGTTCTGGAAAGGAGGTTTTAGGTAAGACCTCAAGGTGAGCAGGACATTCCAGGAGGGAGAAAGCTGGGTGGGAAAGCTCGTGGTGCTTCTGAGGAACTGACGGGGTGAGGTAGAGGGAAGGGGCCCCCTTGTGGGTGACACTGAGGATTTCAGATGTTAAGTGCAGATGCAAGGAGTATGGGAGCCCCACACCAGCACCCCATCCTTGGCAAACCCAAGCAGCCCAGGACCGCCCTGCTCACCTTGTACACGAACGTGCACACAAAGTCGATGAAGCCGACCTGCAGTTTGGGGAGCTCGGCCGCCTTGTTCCGGTCCATCATAGGCTTGTAGGGGAGCAGGGGCACTGTGAGGCACTGAATGGTGGGTGTGCCCGGCACCTCCCGGAGACCCCCAGACTCAGACCCACCTGAGCTCGATGAACTTGTCCATGGAGACAGAATGAGCACTGCCCATGGGCCCAGCTTGCTTTAGAAGGGAGAGCCAGGGTGCTCCACTCCCCTCCAAGCCAGCGGCCCCTGCTCTGGGGCAGTGTCCTGGGGAGCGCTGGGCTGAAGCCCTGTCAATACCCCCTCCCCTCAACCGTGGAGAGCGCACTTGCCCCTTCCTCCAGCTTCCCCAGTGAGCTATCCATGGTGCTGATCCAAGACCCGGCCCTGACTCCTGAGGGGCGAACCCTAGATGCGCTTGGAGGAGCTGCCCTTGGTGTCCACAGACTCTGGACCCCCATGGGCTGCCTCATGGCAGTCTTTTCCTCGCAGTTGCCCACCGTGCTCAGCGTGCCGCGCGGGTCCATGCAGGACCCTAGAGGCCCTGGCCCGGAGGGGACCAACAGGCTGCCTGCCCTTACCCCAAGAGACTTTGCTAGTTGGCTGGGGCACCATTTCCTGCAGTCTGCACCTGGCCCAGAGCCCTCCCAGCCCTGTGCTCAGACAGCTCTTCAGTGGCTGGAGTTGGCTTGTGAGACAAAACCTCTCTCCATGTCTTCTGCACATTCTTGGGCATTGCTTGTGTCCTTGTCGCCTGGTACCTATGCAGGTGCAACTTCAGTCTACCAACGGATTCCTGATCCCACATTGCTGACCTGAAGGCCCTGGCATCATAATGGCGCTGCAGGCAGATGGAACTCCAGGCACAAGCAGACTGGCCTCCTTCCTTCCCCTCCACCTCTGTGAGGTCCAGTGACCACAAGGGCACAGGTCCAAGCCCCAGTGTCCCTCCAGTATTGGACACTTCTATTGTCCACACTACTCTGGCCTTCCCCCATGCTCCCTGCCTCCTCTCCACCTCCCCCTTCCAGCCACAGACACATTCAGGGTGTGAACCCTGAATTCCACCCACCAGCTTTCTCTGGCCTGGCACTATCCCCATGGGCCAGGCCTGCCCTGCCCTAGCCTTCCTAGAGCTGCTCATGACGCGGCAGGGGCTCACCGCGGAGCTTCCTGGGCCCACAGAGGCCTCTGGTAATGAGCCGCAGCCTGGTTCTGCAGCTTCATCAACAGCTTTCTGCCTCTGTGCGGCCATCGCAGCTTTACTCAATCCCTACTTGCCACAACTTTACCCAGATCCTGGGCCCACTAAATTCTCACCAGGCTCCTCTCACATGACCCTACACAGTGAAATTTAGGCCCCAGGACCCCTGGGGGCCCCTGTCTTCCCCGAGCCGGGCCTGGGGCTCCCAGTGACCATGATGGGTGTGGTGGATCCTGGAGGCCACACTCACAATGGGCTGCTGGTCCAGGACCGTCCTCTCTAAGTCTCCTTGTTCCCAGAACTCAGCCGCTACCAGAAGGGCCACCTGCAGTGCACACAAAAGGCATTCATCCTGTAGAGTTCAGTGCCTGGTCAGATGTTGTCCTGAGATCCTGCCAGGAGGCCCGTGCCCCCTCGGTCTTCTCCACCCCAGACTCTGGTGGCCCTACTATTCAGGCTGGGCTGGCGCACTGGAATGCAGAAGCCCCTTCCTCCGTGGCGGCACTGGTTGGCCCCCGAGCTAGGAAGCCGCCAGTAGCACTACTCGCAGATGACTGGGTCTGTCCCCCATTCCAGGCTCCACCCAGGTGCAACCCCATGAGCACTGGGCCCCATGTGGCTCTGACCTTGCTCTGGACTTCCCAGGGCTTGGTGATGGCAGACAGGTCACACGCCGTCATCATCATGGCCCTGCGGGCAAATGGAGCTCCAGGCACACCCACACTGGCCTCCCTCCCTCGCCTCCACCCAGTGAGGTCCAGTGACCGTGGGCACAAGTCCAAGCCCCAGTGACTTCCAGTAGCGGACGGTCCTACCTTGCACACCACTGCAGCTCTCTCCCCATGCTCCCGGCCTCCTCATCCCTCCCTCTTGCAAGTTTTTACTGGGGGCTTCTAAGTGCTGGTGATTTACACATATTTCCTTGTTAGATCTCTGGGACAGGCCTGGGGGAGGATGTAGTTCTGAATCTCCACTTTGCAGATACAGGAATGGAAGCTCCTAACGTGAGCAAGCTATTGCCAAAGGCCACAAACTGAACACGGCCTGTCTGACCGCTGCCTCCTGCTGCCTCCGCCAGAGGAGAGCAGGTGAGGCAGCGCGTTTGTCTGAGGCGCGGAAGCTGTCAAGAAATCAGCTGTTTTTGCTTTGGAACGCCAGGGGCGGGGCGGGGGGCGTGGCGTTGGGCCTCCTAGGCCTGCGGGGTTGGGGGTGAGGTCTACAGGATTAACCAGCGGTGGAGGGGCGGAGACTTTGCTCTGCGGCTCACATGACTATCTCCTTCCGCGTCGTCTCCAGGGAGAGGTACTCCACCCAGCTCTTTCGGTCCTCGTAGTTCTTGGACTCATCCACAATCTTCTGGAACATCGTCCTCTTCCTGAACCCCAAGGACAAAGGGAGGGAGTCGATCGCCGCCCCCCGCCCCCACGCAGCACCCTGCCTTGATCTTAACGCCGCCCACCCTTCTAGGAGAGGAACCCAGGCGGGGATTCCAGGCCTTGTGGGGCGCGGGGCGCGGGGCGGGCGCGGGGCGGGCGCGGCTGCCGGGAGGTGCGGCCCTCTCCAGCCAGGCTCCCTCCCCACGGGCCCTACCCAGGGGCCCCCTGAGGACAGGCGGCGGCCGCACGCACTTGAAGTAGAGCGCCAGGTCCGTGGCAATGATGGCTATGTCCATTAGGTGGATTACGTGCTCGTGCTGCCGCCGGTTCAGATTCTGGTAGATGTTAAGGCTCTGCGGGAGGGCCTCGGGTTACAGATGTGGCCCGGCAGCCCCTTCGCCCTCCCCTCCCTCCTCCACCTCCTGGAGGTCTTCCATCTTATACCCAAGGATCACAGGCACCAGACCCAGGTGGATCCACATCGTGGCGGGAGGGCCCCTAACCCCCGCCGTCCCACCCCGCGGTGGGGGCAGTTCCAAATTGGAATCACCAGGCAGAACCCATCGCCTCACTGCCGCCAAGCCTGCGTCCCTTCTCCAGCCCCACTGGGGCCTCCCACACAGGTCAGAACATCTACTCTCCGGACAGTGTGGTGTGGACGCTGGCCTGGGGAGCTCCAGGAATGTTGGCGAGGGTCAGCTGACCAGGAAATACCTCGAGTGAATAAAGGGAGAACACGAACCTCCTCAGAGAGCAGGAACTTCCCGAACTCTAGGTGATGTCGCTCCAAAATCGAGGAGCCGTGGAGCTTGGCTAAAGGGTTCTGGGATCTGGTACAGAGGTTTTATGAGAAACAAGTAGTGGTCAGAAGCCCTGAAGCGGGCATCTGCCCCGCCCTCTCCGTGGGGAAGGACCCCCTGGATCTGCAGCCCCTCCCAAGGAGGTCGCTTTCCCAAGCCCAGTCTACAGCCAGGCCCCTCCCTGGCGATGCTCTGACTGAATCACGTGGCAGCTACGTGGGGGTTCCAGGGCGCACGCCTACTTCATCTGGTACAGGTTGTTGGTGCCCCGGTGGTCGATGTCGTGGCACAGGCCGGCGGTTACCATTGCAAAGGCCTCCAGGTCTGTGTAGTAGCTCTTCAGTTTGCCTGTCTGCAGAGACAGGTGCCCAGATCCTGCTGCCTGGCCAGCACCCTCGCCCTGCTTCCTTCCCTGCTCTCGGGGCGGGGCAGGCGGGGTGGGCCTGACCCCGCTGCCCCTCCCCAGCTTCCAGTGCTGGCCACCCTCTTCCTGGGCGGGGGTGTGCGACAGTAGGAGGGGTGTCTGCCTCCTCCACCCCCTACCCTTTTTTTCCTTAACATTTTCTTGTTGCGTTACAGTTATTTCACAATGTTGTGTCATCCACCCCTCTACCCTTGAAGGCCCACACCTCCCATGTGGAGGAGCCCCCACCTCCAGGCACCCTGGGCACTGTCCTTGTGAACCAGGAGGGTCCTCACAACCCTGATCAGGCGGGGGCGTGCTCTGCCCCATGCCTAGTTCACGCACCATGAGTAGGGTGAACATCGTCTGGGCCACGTTGAAGCCGTGGCGCCAGTTGTGGTAGGTGATTCTCCGGTACCCTTTGCTCACGGAGAACAGGAACCGCACCAGGACCTGAGGGGCCAGGAGGAGCCAGCTCTGGGCACTGGGCGCCGACTCCCACCGACGCACTCACAGCTGACAGCTGTGTGAAAGGCCTGCTCGCCTGCCACCCCACATCCCACCCCCTTTCCCGTCGGCCCTCCCTGTCCCAGCGATTCACCACTGGCCTCCAGCCACCTTTGCGGGTGGCACCTGAGGATGGACGAGGGGTGGCAGGCAGCTGGGGTGGGCAGAGCCAAAGCTCATAACAGCTCTGGCATTCACAGGGCATCGCCAAGCCCCTGGGGAGAGGACTCCAGGCGAGGGGCTAGATGCTTTAGAAGAAAAGGTCCATTTCAGGCCTGGGTATGTGAATAGGGCAGAATGTGTGGGCACCTGGCACAGGGATGGGGACAGGAGATGGAGGCTGAAGGTCCAGAGACCAAGAGGTGACGGGAGGGGTGGACCTTTTTCTGCAGGGCAGTTGTCTCTGGAGATCAAAGGGAGCCTCTTACTAATTACACTGTTTTTTAGGGCCAGGAAATTATTTGGAAATTTAAAGAAATTGTGTTAATATTTTCTATAATTTCTTTCCCCTTAGTTTTCCGTAAAATTTCTTTAGAAAATTCCAGCCTGCTGCACTTGTTCTCAGGGGGCATCAGGAAGACAGCTCCTTCCCTTAGGTGGTGGGGAAGCTGATGCTCCCTGACGTGTGGAGGGGGATGCAGGGCAGAAGCTAGAAAACCACAGGGAAGTGGCAGGGCTGTGGGCAGAGCCGGGAAGGTGGTCCCCTCCTCCCCGGGACCATCTCTGAGGGGCCCTCTGTGTTCACACCTGGAGGATGCTGTTGCTCTCCCCACAGGTGAGGGGCTGCTCCTGTTTCCTCTTCATCCCACACCAAACACCCATTGATGCCCAGTGATGCACTTGATCAAACTGCCTGGAGCACCTATTCATCAAGCTTCCCATCCATCCGTCCCTCCAGTCATGTACCCCAGGCATACTCACTATGTATATTTTACCTGCCTACACTGTCCATTCCATAATGAACATGCTTGCCTTCAAACTTCCGGTGAGACCCGGGTCCCCTGAACACATTTCCCCCACCAGCGGGTGCATCTGGGACCCTGATCACGACCCCTCACCTCCTGAGGGATCTGGAACTTGCGAACCACGCCTAGCTCATAGTACATCTGGATGCCGCACTTGACCAGCTCTAGCTCCGTGCACTCCAGATCAGAGAAGTGGAACTCGTAGATGTCAAACTGGGTGGGTCCCGGCAGCACTTCCTTCTGTGGGAGGGATTGTGGGGCTGCGGGAGGCAGGCCCACCGAAGCCCACTTGTTCCCCCTCTCTTCTCCCAGGACCCAGTGTCTGGTGACATCTGGCCTGTAGCCAAGGGCACTTACCTCCTCTGCTGGCTCAGCCCCCTTCCTCCCCTCTCCTCCCACCGGTGGCCCAGCAAGAACTTGCCTAGCTGGGCAGACACAGTGATGTTGTCAGGGAAACAAATGTGCACACTGGGATACACAGGCATGCACAGAGACAGACGAGGCCGTGTGCGCACACAGGCACACAGAAAGACACACACACACAGACACAGGCACTCGCGATGCACAGAGAGCAGCAAATACCACAAGGCCACACTCTGCGCCCAGGCTTCCTCCAGCCTCCTGGGTGTGGAGACGTCTCCCCCCCCCCCTCAGGCTCCTCCCGCCTCCACCTGAGGGGCGGGGTCAGATTCTGACCAAGATTTTCCCCAGCTCATCCTCCTCACAGTCAGCAGGCTCCTTCCCCAGGCGTTCTCTTGTTGGCTAGGAGAGAACACAAATATGTGATAGACAGAGTGACGGTGTCACCTATTGCCCTGGTGACTGTGGGACAAAGTGACATCTGGCACTAAAGAAGAGCGGGAGCCTTGGGAAGCCCAGCCGGAGCCTCCGGTTGCAGAGGTGGGTGGTGGTGCACGTGAGCCAGCTCACGCTTCCTGCCTGTCCTTGCCTCTCCCACTCCATTCAGTCTCCTCCTGGACAGTGGTGCTGGGGTCCTCACATGCCATGACCAGAGGGCTGTGGTCACCCCCTACTCACAGCTAGGGGACTAGAGGCACAGGGGAGGGATGCCCCCACCGTGCACAGTGTGTGGGACTCGAGGATAGACGCCAGCCGGTGCAGGATGTGCCCTGACTACTGGGACACCCTGCCTCCCACAGGGGTGCTGGTGATACCAGGATCGACTGGATCTCATCCTTGTCGCATCTCACGTGGTACAGAACCATGTCCTGGGCGATGTCCTTGCGGTTCTCCAGCTTGTTCATCTTGTCGTAGGTGTCTGTGTTCAGCACTGACCAGCCCAGGAACTGCGTGAGAGACTGCAGACGGCGCACAGCGTCACCCCCACCCTGAGCTCCTCCTGTGGGCAGGGCCCCAGGCATGCCCTCCTGTGCAGAGAGCTCCTGAAGGGGTCTTCAGTGGCTTCCAGGATGGGACCTTACAGACCTGCCTTGTCCCCACTCTCCTTGGGCCTCGTGCTGGGTCAGGGCCCAGAGCAGATGGCAGGCAGGGCCCTGTGTGGCCATGTCCCCCCACCACACTGGTGTCACCTCCAGAGCCCCACCTGTGACAGGTGTTTACCTCCATCAGGACTTCATCCTGCTCGTCGAAGGGCTTCCCGTCTTTCCGGTTGTAAAATGTGGCAACCCCCACTATCTCCTCCTTCTTGTTGACGATGGGCATGGAGAGGACATTCTTGATAACCCACCCGGAGTCGTCCAGAGGCCCTTCCTGTGGGGAGAGTGTCCAGAGCTGACCGCTGCTCTGGTCTGGCCAGCTGGGTCTGCCACCCAGGGAGTGGGAACCTCGGGTCTTCTGCCCTCAAGCTGCGGGGCCTGGGTCACTGTTCCTGTCTGTTGGCCCCACCGTGCAGGAGAACTTTACGTCCATGAGCGAGTGTGGTGAAGTGTTCCCCTGAGGAAGTGGAGGCTGTCTCATCAGGGCGGCTTCCCCGTGCGAGTGCTGTGGCCACACAGGGTCCCCTCCTGGGAGGCCCTCCGCTTGACTGACTGCTCTGCTGCCAAATTCCTAATTGTTGTTGGCACCGGGCCTGGCCCCCCTTGACTGGGCCCCGCCGGTCTGGCAGCTGTGTCTATCCCACACCCCAAGGCCCGGCCAGTTCCCAGAGGAGGCTCTTAGAGACAAAGCCCATGTCCGCTGGCCCACTTGACCGAGGCCTCCTTCATAAAGGAGCTCGCCCTGGTCATGTGGCCTCGAGTGAAGCAGACGTGTGGGCAGAGCAGACGTGAGCCCTTGCCAGGTGCAGCCGCGCCCGGCCAGCCCGCAGACCCGTGTGCACAGAGCACGTGTTTGCTGCCCTCCGCCTCAGAGTTTGAGGTTGTTTCTTAGGTAGCAAAGGTGAATTTAGTTCATCGTTTCTGAACCACAACACCTTCTCTCCTAAGCACAGTACACGTTCTAGTAATGAATAGACAGATACCTGAAATTTGAACATTTCATCAGCCGGGGCATTCATAATGTTACAGATCTGAAAAGAGATCAGAAAAGCAATTACACCAGCAGCAGCCAAATGCACAGTGTGATTCTAAAATAGACTGTCCAAGCTGACGAGCTTCTGAGCAGATGGAGCTGGGGACACAGGCCGGTGGGAAGGGCCAGGGTGCCAGGGACCAGGTGAGGGGCTCAGGGGACTCACAAAGCCACTTTCTGCCACGTAGGTTGGAAGGCCACTGACCAGGGCCCAGTGGTCGGCAGGGGGTGAGCTGCGGGGAGAGAAGCAGAAGTCAGACGAACCAGATGCTCCATTGTGTGTTCTTGCCGACTCTTCTCTGAGCTCCGGGTGGGGCGGAGGAGCCTGCTGAGTTGTGGCAGGCTGGCATGGACTTGAAGAGGGTGAGGGGAGGCGGGGTATGTGGTTTGAGGGTATCTGAGCTGCCTCGCTCCGTTTTCTCTGCCCATGCTGAGGCCCCTCCCAGCAGGAACCCCTCCCCTACTAGGGGCCACGTGCTTCATCTCTGCGGCCCAGGGCCTGTGGAGTGGGACCCTGACAGCCTTATGGAGTCAGGGGGACCCATGGCCATGTGGCTGTAGGGCTGCAAATGACCAGCTGCCATCTTGACCTCTCTTGGTTGAGTGCTGCCCCCCTCCCCCGGCTTTGCTGCCCACAGGTGGGATGTCCCCTCCTGCCCAGGCCCACTGGGTGTGCAGGGTGAGGCCTCCCCTTCCGGGAGTGGCTGGGGAGACAAGATGAGACCCCAGTGGCCTCAAAGGTCAGTTGCTACTGACAGGGCCACCTGGACAGCTCACCTGATGCCCTGGATGTCCATCCACGGGGCTTCAGCCCTCCTCACTGCAACCTCCCCGGACTCATCCTCTCCCAGACCTATGAGTCTGCCCCCATCCCCACCACCTTCTGCTTCGTCCCGGTGTGCAGGGTGGAGCCAGGGGCCGCTAACTACACCATAACACTTCCTCAGGCCAGCCCAGCATAGCCCCGGGGTAGTCCTGCCCCCCGGTGATGCTTCTTCTAAAACCCTGGCACTCACGGGATGACTTTGATGTCTTCCTTGCCGTGGAGGATGTAGTCAATGACTTTGTAGAAGAGGATTTCCTGAGAAACAGACCACAGCAAGCATGAGGGGTTCCCCAATCAAGGAGAGAGGAATCGCCCTGGACACACCCCCCCACGTGACACACCACGTACACCCACATAATTACAACAGGCATGCACGTGATGGACACACATGCACCGTCACTGACTCGCGTGGGACACACAGTTGCCCCTCTGGTTTATCTGTGTCTTCCCTCCACTGGTGTCCTACTCCAGCCCGCACACCCGCTGGACCCCGTGCGCCTTCACACAGACACACGCAGCCCGCCGGGCCGGGACAGTTGTCTCACGCACACACACAACTATGGCACGTCATGGTCACGTCCAGGCCTCGTGCAGAGACTCCTGTGCATACGGGCTACAGGGGACCATGGAGTCCCTGTGCTGTCCTGCTATCACTCCTACCTGACAGGTGAGGGGACTGGGGTGGGGCTGGGCTTTGAAGCGTGTCCCCGGCTGGATGCACAAGGAGCAGGGGTATCTGCCCGGGTTCCTACCTGCTCACACACACATGCACACACATGTGGCTCCACCTGGGGAGATGTTACAGTGATTTAAGAATAGTGCAGTGGGAGGTCTGGCCAGGCACAACAGATGTTGGTCATTGCAGCCAGGCTGACCACATTTGTCAGGAGACCAGCCCTGTCCCCTGGCCCGGGGAGGACCTGCAGGCTGGAGTTGTGCGGATGGCACTCAGGGGCCTGCAAGCTCGCAGCCATGATCCTTGCCTCTCCACACCCTTCCCCCAGCCCTCCCTCTCCCACCCTGGGTAGGGCTGGGACAGGCCCCTTGCCCCGCTGGAGCTGAGGTCAGGAAGACCGGAGTGTGCGGGCAGAGCCTGCCTGCACCGTGACTTACCCGGCCGTCAGGGGTACGCGGGCCTGAGTACGGCTGGGCTTCTCCCATCAGCACAGGCCACACATCAAAGAATTCCTGGACAGAGGAGAGAAGAGAGTGAGTCACTGAGTCGGCATGGGGCAGACAAGGTTGGCCAGGAAGACTGTGGGGCACTGAGGCCTCACCTTCTCCTTGGTCATGTCCAGGAGGCCCACCGAGTATCGGTCACAGTTCAGATAGGCCCGCACGGTGTAGAAGGCCTTGTGGAACTGCCTCTCGATGTCTGTCAGCTCCTCAAACACCTTGTTGGCCGACCACAGCAGCACCTGGGGAAGTGACACACCTGTGGGCCTATGGCCACACCCACACACAGCTGTCTGACCACAGCAGCACCTGCGTGTAAACTGTCACACTTGACACATACATGCATCTGACCCCAGAACCCTGGAGGGACACTGATCAACGGTGCCTCTCCCAACAGAATCTCCACAGAAGGCTAGCAAAGAGCGTTTAATCCAAGCACAGGACTCCCTACTCCCTACCTCAGGGGCCCTGGACACCTACAGGGAGGTGAGGCCTCCGGGACTTGGCCAACCCTAGTTGCTCACTGGCTGGTGCTGGCCTCAGGCTGGGTTCAGGAGTGTCATGAATGAAAATTGCAATCAGTTGCCCATAGGTTGAAAGGCAAAGATCTGACCAGCTAGCCTTGATAATTAGCCTGTGAGACACGGGCTTGAGAATATAAAGTCACTGTTTTCTGGATGTCAAGTGCTTTTGTGGTCTCTGAAAAGCGAGTTGAGAGTGACGAGGCACTGACCTGCTCCAGGAGACCCTGGCCAGACTGTGCCCTGGACATCAACCCCCGACAGGGCCCCAGGCTGCTGTCCAGGGCCACCAGACGGGCTATCCTCCCCACCGCCTCAGCCACTGCCCACAGGTAGTTCCCTCTAGGCCCCACCCTTTCACACCCACTGAGGGTGCCCAGCCCCTCCTCCACCGGGATTCTTCCAGGCGTGGCTCCCTTCCTGCCACCCCCACCCTTGAGGCCTCTACAGCAAACCCACTCTTTGTTGTCATAGGGAGGGATGGGCTTTGGAGACCCCATTTGCCCTAGAGTCCTCTAACCAGGAGGCAGTCCACCACCCACCTCTCCCCACTGGTGGAGGAGGCTCATGGAGATTTGATCCCGACCATCTCTCCCCATTGGTGGAGCAGGCTTTCCCAGAGGCCTGGTCCCGCCCCTCTCTGCATCTCTTGTTGCACTCCCACTGTGTCCACAACGCTCATTCTGACCAACCACAGGGCCTTTGCTCAGGCTCTGGCCTCTGTCTTCATAGCTCTTATCCCAGAACTTCCTCATCCCTGAGTCTCACTTAGCCTAAAGTTTTCTCAGGAGGGCCTTCCT
The DNA here is from genome assembly GCF_048564905.1 of Vicugna pacos. Classification (NCBI taxonomy): domain Eukaryota; kingdom Metazoa; phylum Chordata; class Mammalia; order Artiodactyla; family Camelidae; genus Vicugna; species Vicugna pacos. The sequence goes on from NC_132988.1 coordinate 121,750,413, forward strand.
CGAGCACCCGCTGACCCAGATCCCCTGCAGCACTCCATTTCATCCGTGACCTCGCAGAGGCACGTCTCACTGTCTCCTAACCACAAACTCCGTGAGGCCGGGTGGTCCAGCTTTTTCCTGGCCAGAGCTTCACTTCGCCTCTGAGTGCTCAGGGTGTGCTTGTTGAGTGTGTGGAAGGTGGTGAGATTTGCTGCTCTAAAGCAGACTGTTTGAACTCCTTGTTCCGCAGCCAGCTACCACCTGGAAGTCTGCACACCTATGTTGGGGGAGGGAGGGAGTAATGGCCTGGAAATGGAAGAACCCTGCACAGAACTCTCCACCTTTCCCACTACACAGTGGGTGAGAATGCTGACCTGCCTCCCCCCAGCTCTGTGACCTTGGGAAAGTCAACTAACTTGGAGACCTCAGGCTCCCCACTGATAACATGGGATGATGATGCGCCACCTTCCAAATGCTGGGAGGATTAAAGGTGGAACAGGTGTCATGCTCTTGGAGGAGCACCTGGCTCTTGGGAACCCTAAATGCCAGCGTGAACATGCCTGTGAGTGTGCCTGTGAGTGTGTGTTAGCCACCTGTGCATCTGTCCCACAGGTACTCACTGAGCTCTCCCTGGGTGCAAATCCCTGGTTGGGACCAGAACCCACATCCCAGATGTCAGAGGTTGGGGCTGGGCTGCACACCTAATTTTTGAGCCACCTGAATACTTCAGTCCCCAAACCCATCCCCTAGAAGAGGGACAGAGTGAGGAGGAAAAGGGCTTAGGCCTTACAGCTCAGCCTCTAGGCGAGACCTTCCTCCACTCCCCACCCCTACCCTCCTTCTGTCCCAGCAGAGCGTCTCCTGTCACCCCTGCCCCTCTGGTGCCCCAGTCAGACCAAGGGCCAGTCACCACATTGAACCCTGCTATGAAGCAGGTCCTGTTATGGCCCCAAGGAAGTGGGGGCTCGGCAGGTTAGGCACATGTCCATGGTGGTCTGAAGCCAGGCAGCCTGGCCCACCCCGAGGCTTTGCCGTTTCCCCCTCCTTCCTGTTTCCATGTTTGACTCTCTGAGTTGAGTCTGGTGCACAGATCTTCAGAACGCAGCTGGATGGATTTTTACATCAGCATGCACATGTGTAACCATTGCCAGGTCAGGATTTAGAGCAGTCCAGCAGGCCAGTTCCCTCAGGGAGAGGCCTTGAGGGTGAGGGGTGGGGCCCAGCCATTTTAGAAAAGCTAGAAACCCTGATTCTTATGTAAAATCTGGAGACTTGCAAATCAAACAGGGGGCCTTGTGTGGCCGATGACAAGGGCCCTCTTTGGGTGGGGGGGCAGCTTATGCCTCACCCTGTGAGTCCCCAGACCTTGCCCCTTCCCAGGGAGTGGCAAACCCTTCTTGGCCTCAAGCCTGTGCCCACAGTCACCAGCGCTCACAGCCCAGAATGCACCATGTGTTCTGTGGACACAAAACCCGGTGACTGAGTGAACGAGTGTGTGGTCAGCCAGGGGCTGCAGCATCGCCCTGCACGGAGTCACTGTGTTCTGGTTTAATGCTCTGAGATGAAAGCTGGTGAGGGACCAGCTGGTGACATGGAAAATGAGGGACGTCCAACTGCACGTGAGGACAGACAATACAGAGGCCCACACAGCCGCTGGAAGGGCAGGCTGGCCTCGTGAGGTGTCAGGACACTGGGAGAACAGGGGGCAGACAGGAAAGGTGACCCCGTGGGCCCCGGGCAGCTTGTGCTCCCAAAGCTCTTCCTTAGTGGTAAGCTCCCAAGAGTCGGTCCCTGAATCTCCAGGATTTTGTGAGCCGGTTGTGAAACACAGTCATTATTCAAGTTAAATAACATTAACTTAAAAATTAAGAATATTAAGGCAAAGGTAATAAATATACAAATCATCATTTCCTCATTATTTCACTATTGTCCATACTCTTAAGATATTTTATGGTGGGAAGATGGTCCACCCTGCGTCCACCTTTTCCCAACCTCGTGTCCAGTGACAGCACTGTGGGAGCCCAGTGACGGAAGCTGGCCTGCACTGCCCAGGGTGGAGAGGCGTGCCAGCCCCTCCTTGCTGCCTCCTGACCACACATCCTGACTTCCGCTTGTTCACACACCTAGAATATGAGAGCAGCCTTTGAGCATGTGTGTTCTCTACAAAGCCTTCTGACATTGGTGCCACTCGCCCTGTCCTGGGAGGGGCAGGGCACCTCCTCCAGTCTTCACGATAAGCCAGTGGATCATGGACAAAAGGACAGCCTGGAAAGAAGGGGAAGCCAAAATCCTGCACCAGTGGGCCTTTTGTCCAGCTTCTGGTGCAGCATGGCCTGTTAGGCAGTGGAAATCACAGTTATAACTGACCAGTCAGCTTGACACAGTAGACCGGAGAGGAATGCCACCATCCCAGGGCCAAACCTAGGATGTCCTTGCTGCTTCTATGGCCTCTGACCAAAGTGGCTGAGACACTTTCAGAAAGGTATTGCTGGGGACCCCTGAGCCGGAGTCCCCAGGGAGAGTGATCAGGAAGGACCCACTGGGGCAGTGGGGAGGGGACACCAGTGCCTGAGGAGGGCCCAGGGCCCTGGAGGGTCACTGCAATTTGGGCGAAGGGGGTGAGCGCTGTGCTGAGAACTGCTTTTATTCTCACAGCTACTCCCACAGCACAAGGAAGAGAAAAAAACAAGGTGCAGGCAGTGTGGGAGCCAGTCTCTGTTCATTCTCGACTTTTCTTTTCAAGAAGAGCTGTGAGGTAGAGCTCTGTACTTTGTGGAAATTAATTAGTTTTCTTTAAAATACTGTTCAGTCTGTTCGGGCTCAGAAATGGCTTTCTATGAGGGTTAGGCAACTTGAGTGGAAACTCAGAGTACTTGGCTGACATGGATGTCCGTCGTTAGAATTCCCACCTAAAACCCCTGTGTGCCCGCTGTGGCCTGAGGAGCCAGAGACCACGAGTTTCCAGGTGGCCTGCGTTTCCTCAGGGTCAGAGAGTCACTTGCTGGAAGGATGTTTATTGCCTGGCTTAGGTCTGGTGTGACTGGACAACAGCACAGATAAACATCCCAGAGTCGTAGAATTCACTTTCTGCCAGGGGTGGTGGCTGGAACACAGACAGAGCAAACAAACCACCCAGTGTGCTGCAGGGGGCTCAGTAGTTGGGGTCGGGAGGGAATGCAGGGCCCGAGGGTGGGTCGGGGAGACCTCTCCACAAAGGAGCCATGTGGTGTGAGGGACAGTGTTCTTGGCAGAGGGACCAGCAAACACAAAGGCCACCTGGTGACACTACCTAAGTTTTCAAAGTCTGGTTCTGAGTGCTGAGTTGGGGTGGCAGTTGAGGTGCAGAAGGAAAGGGACCCTGAGACAGGATGCGTGAAGGGGAGCAGAAAAGTAGGGTATCTGGAGAGGGAGGGGGCCTCGGGGCATTCACGTAGAGAGTTGAAAACATGGTTTCTCCTGAGACCTGACTTTCCTGGAGGAAACACAGTCCATCTGGGTGAGATTCACTGGGGGAAAGTGCATGGGGGAGCCTGGCCCAGAAAACGCCCCCAGACTTGCCTCCCCAAGGCCCGCACCTGGGGTGTGGGGGATTGGATTTCAGTCTTGGCCTGAGGCCACTGTTTTGGAGCTGCTGATAAGAATTTGGGGAAACGTCCTCACAGCTATTAAGTTACGGCCTGGCTTAGGGGGAGCCTCACAGTAGGGGCAGAATGAGAGCACTTAGGACAGCGCACCCAAGGGAGATGGGATGACCTCCCCCAGTGCAGGAGATACACAGTGAGAATACCTGAAGGAATGATGGCTACAATCCCGCCCCACCCTGCCCCGACTTGATGAAAGACATGAATATTACCATCCAAGAATCTCAAAAAACACCAGGTAGGATGAACTCCAACCCCCACCCTCCTGCCCAAGACATATTATAATCAAGCTGTTGAAAGACAAAGAGAATCTTGAAAGCAGAGAGAGAAGTGACTCAGCACACATGAGGGCCACCCTCAGCAAGATCACTGGCAGGGTTCTCATCAGAAACTTTGGAGGCCAGGAGGCAGTGGGCTGACATAGTCAAAGTGCTAAAAGTGCTTAAAAAAACTGTCAACCAAGAATCCCATATCTGGCACAACTGCCCTTCAAAAGTTAGGGAGAAACTAAGACGTTCTCAGAAATCCCAAAGTTGAGGGAGTTCATGACCTGCAGACCTGCCCTCCAAGAAGTGCTCAAGGGGTCCTGCAGGTGACATGAAAGGACACCAGACAGCACCTTGAAGCCACATGGAGAAATAAGGATCTCAGTCAAGGTAAAAACATGGGCAACTGTAAAAGCTAGATTTACTGTAACAATGAAAACTATAGAACATTGCTGAAATAAAGAAGACATAAATACATAGGAAGACATCCTCTGATCACGAATTGGAAGACTTAATATTGTTACAACGTCAATATTACCCAAAATGACCTACAGATTCAGTGCAATCCCTATCAAAACCTCAATGATGTTTTCACAGAAATTAAAAAAAACCCATACAAAAGTTCATATGGAATCTCAAGTGACTCTGAATAGCCAAAACAGTCTTGAGAAAGAACAAAGCTAGAGAACTTGTAATTCCTTATTTCAAAACATGGTATAAACCTACATTAATCAAAACATGTGATACTAGCAGAAAGACAGAAATACAGATCAATGGACCATGTTAGAGAGTCCAGAAATAAATCTTCACATATATGATCAAATGAGGTTTGACAAGGGTGCCAAGACCATTCAACGGGAAAGGGACAGTCTTTTCAACAAATGGCGCTGAGAAAGCTGGACATCCACATGCAGAACAAAGCTGAATCCTTACCTCACACCATAAGCAAAAATTAACTCAAAACTAAATGTAAGACCTAAAACTATGAACCTAGAAGAAAACACAGGGGAAAAAGCTTCATGTCATTGGATTTGGCAATGATCGCTTAGGTGCAACATCAAAGACTCAGACAACAAAAGGAAAAATGGACAAATTGGACTTCCTGAAAATCCAAAATGTTTTGTGCATCAAAGGAGACTATCAACAGAGTAAAAAGGCAACCCATGGATTAGGAGAAAATATTTGCAAACCATAGATCTGATAAGGGAGTAGTACCCAGATTATGCAGATAACTCCTAAAACTCAACAAAAGCAACAGAACGAACAACCAGATTAAAAAATGGGCAAAGAACTTGAAAAGACACTTCTCCAAAGAAGGTATACAAATAGCTGATAAGCATATGAAAAGATAATCAATATCACTAATCATTAGAAGAATGCAAATCAGGACTACATTCAGAACAAACACCCGTTAGGATGGCAACTTTCAAAAACAAAACAACACAAGTGTTGGTAAGGATGTGGAGAAATTGGGACCCCTGTGCACTGTTGGTGGGAACAGAAAATGGTGCAGACACTTAGGAGAATAGCATGGAAGTTATTAAAAAACTGAACAGAACTACCATATGATCCAGCAATTCCACTTCTGGGTATATACTCAGAAGAACTGAAAGCAGTGTTTCAAAGAGATATTTGTACATTCATGGTCACAGCAGCATTATTCACAATAGCTAATGTGTCCATCAACAGATGAATGGAGAAGCAAAATATGCTATAGTCATACAATGGAGTACTATTTAGCCTTAAAAAAGGAAGAAAATTCTGTAATATGCTACAACATGGATGAACCTTGAGGATATTATGCTCAGTGAAATAAACCAGTCACAAAGACAAGTACTGTAGGATTCCACTTACACGAGGTACTTAGAGTAGTTAAAATCATAGAAACAGAAAGCAGAGTATGGTTTCCAGGGGCTAGGACAGAGGGGACAGGGGAGTCAGTGTTTAATGGGGACAGAGTTCCAGTTTGGGAAGCTGTATGGAGTTTTGGAGATGATAGTGGTGATGACTGCACAATACAAATGTACTTAACACCACTGAACTGTAGACTTAGAAATGGTTAAGACAATAAATTTTTTGTTATGTGTATTTTACTACAATGAAAATAGTTGGGAAAAAAGTAGAGGGATGGAGAAATATGTACCATGCTAACATCAATCAAAAGAAAGCTGGAGTAGCTACATTAATTTCATATACAGCAGGCTTCAGAAGAAGGAAAATTGCGGGAGTAAAGAGGAACATTACATAATAATAAAGGGGCCATTTCTCCAAGGAGACATAACACTCCTTAATGTGTATGTATCTACAACTGAGCATCAAATTCCGTGAAGCAAAAACTAATAGCACTGCAAGAAGAAATAGATAAACCCACTGTTCTGGCTGGAGATTTCAGCATTCTTCTCTCAGTTAATTGATAGATCCAACAGGCAGAAAGTCAGTAAGCAAACAGCTGAACCATGCAGCAGTGGACGTAATGAGTACCTGCAGACAACTCCACCCGACAGCAGCGGAATGTGCACCTCAAGTTCACACGGAGCAGGCACCGAAACAGACCAGAGTGTGGCCCACAAAACTCATATTAACACACTTAAAAGAATTAAAAGATCATAAAGAATATATTGTTATACTACAAGACTACACTAGAAATTATTAACAGAAGTGTAGTTGGAAAATTAAAAAATACATCAAATAATACACTTCTAGTCAATACATGGGTCAAAGGAGAAGTCTCAAGAGAAATTTATAAAGAGTTTGAACTAAGTGAAAATGAAAATACAGTTTATCAAAGTTTGTGGGATGCAATGAAAGCAGTGCTTGGAGGGAGATGTATAGCATTGGATGCACATATTAGAAAAGAAGAAAGATTGAAAATCAGTAATCTAGTCTTGGGAAACTAGGAAAAGTAGATTAATTTAAGTCTAAAGCAAGCAGAAGAAAATGAATAATAAGTATTAAAACAAAACCAACCCCCCCCCAAATTTGGTAATCTAGAGTAAGTAGCTTAGATTAACTGAATCTTTCAATGCCTTGAAAGACACAAACTACCAACACCCACATCAAAAGAAGCAGGATAATCTGAACAGACCTGTAAGTGTTAAAGACACTGGGTCTACGTTTAATAATCTTCCAAAAAGGAAAGCCGTGTCCCTGATGGATTCAGGGGTGGATTCCACAAAACATTTAGGGAAGAAATTATGCCAATTCACTACAATTTCTTCCAGAAAACAGAAGCAGAGGGAGTACCTCCTAACCCGTTCTGTGAGGCCGGAATTACCCTCATACCCAAACCAGATAGAGACATTACAGGAAAAAAGAAAAGGAAAAAATCACAGCCCCAAACCTCTCATGAACAGAGGTGCAAAGATTCTTAACAAGATATTAGCAAACCCAGTCCAATAACATATAAAAATAATTACACTCCATGACCAGGCTGCATTTATCCCAGGTGTGCAACGCTGGCCCAGCATTCGAAAATCAGGTAATGCAATCCACCACATTATCAGGCTAAAGAAGAAAAAAATAACATTATCATATCAGTTGATGAAGAAAAAATATTTGACAAAGTCCAACACTCATTCAGAATAAAAGCTCTGAGCAAAGTGGAAACAGAGGGGAAATTTCTCAACTAGCTGAAAATTCTGCAACAACCCTAGCGAACGTCTTACTTGATGGTGAGAAAGTGGCCCTTCCCCTAAGGCTGGGAGCAAGGCCTGGAGGTCCCCTCCCGCCACACACGTTCAACATTGCACGCAGCCCTAGCGCTGAGACAAGGAAGGGGAGTGCACTGGATGTGGGTTGGGGAGGAAGGGGTAAAGCTGTCTCTGTCCGCAGACGACACGATTGTCTATGTGAAAATACCAAGGAGTCAGTTTTAAAACCTCCTGGAACTAATAGTGATTGTCTTAAGTTCACGAGGTACAAAGTAGACATACAAAGTCAGTTGCTTTCCTTTATACCAGCAATGAACAAGTGGAACTAGAAATTAAGAGCATAATATCACTTACATTAGCATAAAAATTAAATACTTAGGCACAAATTAACAAAATATGTACGGAATCTATATGCAAATATGACAAAACTCTGAAGAAATCAAAGAAGCTGGAAATAAATGGAGAGGTATTCTCTGCTCATGAATTGTTAAGATGCCAGCTGTTCCCAACTTGATGTACAGATTTAATGCAGAACCAATTAAAATATCATCAAGCTATTTCATGCATATGGACAAATTGATTTTAAAGTTGATATAGAAAGGCAAAAAACATAAAATATCTAGCACAATACTGCAGGAAAAAAGGTTGGAGGATTGGTATTCCCAACTTTAATACAATAAAGCTTTAATTGTGAAGATAGTATGGTATTGGCGAAACAGCAGGCGTGTAGCTCAATGGGATGGAATCGAGAGCCCAGAAAGACTCATACAAGTACAGTCAACTGCAGTTTGATTAAGGAGCAAAGGCAACTCAGCAAAGAAAGGCTGGTCTTTCCACGAACTGCTGCTGGAACTACTGGACATCATGTGCCAAAAAGGTGCACGTGTAGACACAGACCTTATACCTTTCGCAGGATTAACCCATAGACCTGAGTGCAAAGTGCAAAACCATAAATCTGCTAGAAGAGGACATAGCACAAAATCTAGGTGACCTTCGGTTTGGTGATGAGTTTTAAGATGTAATACCCACCTATAATCCATGAAGGAAAATTTTATTAAATAGATTTATTAAAATTTAAAACTTCTGTTTCCCAAATACACTATTAAGAGAATGAAAAGACAAGCTACAACCGTGGAGAAATTATTTGCATATCTGATAAAGGACTTACACCCGTTTTACAAAAAACTCTTAAAACTATAAGAAGGAAACAGACAACTTACTGTAAAAAAAAGCACAAAAGATCTGAACAGATACCTCACCAAAGAGTACGGTTTCAGGTGGCAAGTAAACACATGCAAAGATGTTCAACATCACCTGTCGTTAGGGAGCTGTAAATTAAAACAACAGCGAGAAACACCGCCAGAACAGGCAAACTCCACGTAACTGACGATACAAAAAGATGCCGAGGACGCACAGCAACAGGAGTTCTCAGTTATTGCTGATGAGCGTGCAGAACGGCACAGCCCTTTTTTGGCAGCTTCTCCCAAAGTTAAAGCCAGTTATACTGTGTTATCCAGTGATCACACTCTTTGGTATTTACTCAACTGCACTGAAAAATTATGCCCACACAAAAACCTGTACACAAATGTTTCTAGCAGTTTTATTCATAGTTGCCCCCAACTGTAGGCAACCAAGATGTCCTTCCACAGGTGAGTGAATAAATAAACTGCGATACATCCAGACGTTGGAATATTACTCAGCAATACAAAGAAATGGGCTACCAAGCCATGAAAAGACGTGGAGGAACCCTAAATGCACGTTAGTAACTGAGAGAAACCAGTCTTAAAAGGCTGCGTACTGTGTGATTCCAACTATGTGACATTCTGCAAAACTGTGGAGACAGTGAAAGGTCACTGGTTGCCAGGGCTTTGGTGGAGGTGGGCGTGGAGGGATAACGGGGTCCAAGTCGGTGAAGTGACTCTTCATGGCAATGTAACGGTGGGTGCAGGTCGTGAGGCATTTGTCAGGGCCTATAGAAATGCACGGCACAAAGAATGAGCCATAATGTGTGCAAACACACAAAGAAAATCGTTTGGTAGTTTGGGAGAGTCCAAGAAAGAATGGAGGCAGTGATGAGATCTGCACGGAAATGCATGACGCCTCCTCACAAGAGGGGATGGGGAGAGGTGCTGACCTCAGGCCTTTTGGAAACGAGTAGTGAGTGGCGTCCGCAAGAGTCAAAGAAAGGAGCTCTGGTGATGAGTTTATGCCCCTGGGCTACAGGTCACAGTCCTGGCCTGCAGTGTGTGTGCCCCGGAATTGGACAGTTAGCTAAACGGACAGCAGAGATGGGAGACAGGGTCTCCGGGCTGGTGTGGAGGGGAGGAGGCCAGAAGGGTCTGGACGGGGATGGATTACGGTTGGAGACACAGCAAGAACTCAGGCTCAGTTTAGTGTGGACACAAGCGGTTATATGCAGAAAGTTTACAGACGTGCGTGTACACACACTTGTCTCCTTGCTCTGTCAGCCAAAGGCCTAGAAGCTACGCCACCCCCATAGCCAAGAGCACACCTAGTGCCCAGATCTTTGTCTCTAAGACCATTTCCTGTGAAGGGAACCAGGACTCCCAGAGGAACGGCTGGTCTCAGGACTGGGCAGGAAATCCTGCAGATGAGACAGGAGCATTTCTTAGCATCTGAAAGTAAGGGTGTGTGAAAGCCCCCAAACAAAAAACCCACCCATCCACCAAACAAAACCACCCAGAATGAAGGGTTCGGGGGGACGTGTCAGAGGACGCAGGGTCCTCTGAGAGGAACAGCTGAGCCATGGCGTCAGGAAATCGTGCTGGTCGTAACTTAAGAGCACAGGATACATCCCTGTGTCCAGACTGATAAACATGATGATATAAGGAAATCAGTGGTCACAGTGAGTCTCCCTGCAAACCCCATCCCTGCAGTGGGGGCTGGGAGGCCCCAGAGGCCTCTCAAAGTGCTCCTCACAGCCCCAGTGGCCCCCGGCCCTGAGCGCTGCCTTCAGCCCCACTGCAGTCCGGCTGGCCACTCCTCCACGGCCTCAGGCCCCGGCCTCGCCCTTCCTCTGCCCAGAGCACCCTCCCGGCCCCCGAGCGTCCTCCCACTGCCTCTGCTGCACAGCCACCCGGGCTGGTGGGCCTTGTTCCTCCTGGGCTGCATCCCCAGCCCCACATGCCCTGGCCCATGGAGGTGACCCTCCCAGAGGTTTTACCTTAGGTGGGGCCTTCTTGTGGCCAGGAGGTCCTCGGCGGGCTTGGGGTGCCCCCTTGCCTGCCCGGGCTGCTCTTCTCACAGCCCGTGGGTCAGGAGGGGACCCCTGAACCCAGCCTTTCTCCCCAGACACTGAGACAAGTACAGGAACCTGTTGTCACTTTAACAGGTTTACAGTATGCGACCGGGATGCAAACAGCATTTGCAGATGGAACAGAAAGAGGGACAGTGTGGAGTGACCAGTAAGGCCTGGCCCGGAGGCCGCAGGCCCAGAGTGGTGGGAGTCTCCCTGTCCACTCACTGTTTGTCCACCGCTTCCGCAGGCGAAGACTCTGGGCTGGAGGACTCGGATGGGACCTACCCCCGAGGGCCCCGTCAGCTCAGCCCGTTCCCACAGCCACGGTCCCACCTGCTTGCGTCAGACCCCCACGCTTCCCTTGCTTATGGAGGAAAAGCAGATTCTGGCCCTAGAGGTGACTGCTGCCCCGTGTAGCCGGGGTCAGAACCCACCGGAAGCTGGGCCAGCGGGTGGCGGGACCCTCTGACCCTGCTGTACATTCATAGTTCACATAATTCGCCCAGCTCCTTCCAAAGAAGGTCTGAGGCGGCTTCTAAGGAGGCGCTGTGACTTCAGCATCTGCAGGTGCTCACACCACCTGGGCCAGAGGGCGCGTCAGGCTGGGCAGACAGGGAACGAGGGACCCAGACCCCACAGGGGCCTGGCCTCCCCGCCCACAGCTCGGCGCAGTCTCAGCACCACACCCACAACCACAAAAGCCTTGGGGCCCTCTCCCTGGAGCTGCTGGCCTGGGACCCGTGCAGGCGGACACAGCACTACATGTTTTTGTCCAGAGAGACTGGGGCCATGGGCACCTGGACACACTCTGACAGAGATGCCCTCTGCCCTGAGCACGACATTCCGGGAGGGAGGGCCTGGCTGGGTGGCGCGCAAGTACCTGGCCTCGGCGTGTCTCACAGTTGTGGAGGTAGCTCAAGTGGTAGATCTTCAGGTTTAACGTGCCGAAATTCAGATACTTCAAGAAAACCTGGGAGAGTAGTTGTAACAGCAGGAGTTAAAAACCTTGGTTTTCAGATGTGCACCCCAGTGTGCATCTGTGGGGGAGATACCCAGCTGCCTGGAGGAGGGGCCACACACAGGCCCACGTGCTGGAAGACACACGGATGCCTGGGTGAGTCCTCAGAGCCAAGCTGAGGAGTGGTGTGTACTTGACACCACTGGCCAGGCACGCACCCCACCAGGAACAGGGCACGTGAGGACTCGGGGTCAGACCGGCATGCACGCTCAGGGGCTCCCCGACACTCACATCTTCATCTTCACTGGTGAAACACGGGCCGTCCAGCTTGTTCACAGCCATGATCACAGCCACAACATCTTTGCCATTCATGATGGGTGTGGCCAGGATGTTCCTTGTCACATAGTCGGTCAGCTCATCAGCGAAGGAGCTGAAGTGGGGACACTGTGAGGCAAGTGATAAGGGAGAGGCCATTGTTCTGTGGACCTGGAGCCCTGGTCCCCCTGGTCCCTGGGGTCAGGGCTAAGCTGACCAGGCCATGCCCTGGGCCTCAGGAGCCTGGGAAGCAGAGAGAACATGGCCAATGGCCTGTCCTTGGAGCTCCATCCTGGCTCAGTCCCCAGCACCCCATTTCAGAGCCAGTGACACCCAGCTCTCCATCCACAGACTCTGTAGAGTCCTCCTGGGCACCTCTCCACCTTGCACCCCACTGGGCTGGGTCTTCCCACACCTGCTGCCACCTGGCAGAGCTGGCCTCCTGGATGCCTCTTGAGTCTGTCCAGTCCACCCATCCCCAGGCCCCTTCTCATCCTGGCTGCATCTCCTCCTGCCTTCAGCCACCTCGGGCTAGCTCCTGCACCCCTGGACTCTCCCCAGCCGCTGCGGGTCTCCTGTGCCCCTGCTCCATGGGGTTTCTGGCACCCATGATGAGACCTCCATCCACCTCTGGCCTCCCGGGGGGGGGGTTCCCCCAGTCCCAGAGTTTTCCTTTGGGGATTCTCCCTGGTCAGGGGCCGGTTGAAGGGTTCTTAGGTTTGTCCCCACCGGAAAATGCTCATCTGAGCTTTTCCCCAGCCCTCTGAGTGTTACCAACCTCAGGACCATAGCACCCAAACTTCATTCGCAGAAACACCTGCCCTCTTGTGTCCCCACTCTAAGGACTGGCACCCAGCCATCACCCCACAGAGGGGACCTGGGTCTTGGCGCCCCCCCCCCTCTGACCCAGTAGGTCTCCAAGCCCTGTGACTTCTCTGAAGTGCCTTCAGCTCTCTGCTTCCACCGCCCAGTCATCAGTGACCAGAGCATCCCTAGGCCCCCATCTGCCTCCCGGCCCATCTTGCTCAGCACGGCCTGCCCGGTCCTCCTCCCTCATCTGAGCTGTCCTGGATCCTGGGAGTTTCCCCACAAAGGCCAGCTGCCACCTTGGCAGGGTCTAGATACCTTGGTGACATGTGGGACCCTCTGACAAGGTGTTTCAGAGCCTTCCAGGACCTCCTGCCTGGCTGCCTCCCATGAACCCTGGGGCCTCAGGGACCACGAAGGGCTGGTGGGGTGACATCACAGCCCTGTGGCACTTGCCAGCACTGTCCACAGACAGCCCCTGGTAGAGCACTGGCTCCGCTGCAGTCTCCCTCTGGATTTCATGATGCACTTATTGGAAACTTGCTTTTTTGCTGATTTTCGCTCGCCTCTGTTCCACTGCATCTGAGATAAACAAGCCCAGTGTAGCCCTGAGGACTGAGGCTGTCGCCATGAAGGAGGCATCCAGCCACACTGGCCAGCTGGGGAGACATCAGAGGAGGCTGTCCTATTGGAGCTGGAAGAGAGGCCAAGCCCCAGGGAGAGACAGCCCTGCAGGGGGTGGGGTGGGAGGGGCCAGCACAGACAGTTTGAATCAGACCCTCAGAGACACTGACACTGACAGCACAGGTCTGGGGGTGGGTGCTCAGCCGGAGGACAACAGACCCAGACGTACAGAAGGAAGGGGCAAGGTGTAGCATGTGGGAAGGGGGTGGGGGAGGAGGTGGGGAGCAGAGGAGGCACTCAGTGTAGGCGACCCCACTCCTGCCGAAATTTTTTCCCTCGTAATTCAGACTCCTCATATTTCGATTTGCAGATGACCCATTTCTTAAAAAGGAAGTGAGATGAAGCTAATCCCAGAGATTACTATATTCAGGTCGCTGGACCCAGACTTGTTTGAGCAGATAAGTTTAAGAGGATTGCAGCACAGCTCAGGATCGGGGGTCCATCCGCAAGTCTGCTTGTCTCTGGGGACAAGGGGACAGTGGAGACCGGCAGTGGGTAATCCCCACTGGGTTCCTTCGTGGAACGTGGATGAGACTGACCCAGCTCACGGGCCTGCTTCCCACTCCCAGGCCAGACCCTGATCCTCGGAGGCGGGAAAAGACACCCTCCCCTGCCCACCGCGGCCTCCCCTTCCTGCTCCTTCTCCTCGGAGGCCCTCTCACGTGTCCAACGGGCACCTCAGCAGCCCGGCCCAGTCTGACATGTCCTCCCCTGCCCAAACCACCCTCTTCTCCCCAGGCTGGGGCTCCCTCCTCCTGGCGCACGGGCCTCACACCGCAGAACCTGTCCTCCCGAATCTCCCAGCTCCAGGCACTGCCGCCCACTCCTTGACCAGACCTGGCTTCCCCATCGCTTCTCCTGAACTCCCAAAACTTGCCTACCCCAGCGAGCAGTTTGGTTTCCCAGGAGGTGGCGAATTTACGGCTCTGGGGCCCACTGACTCCTTTCTGGGCCCCTGTACCAGCCCCTGCTCTGACCCCTTCCTCCCCAGACTCTTGTCCATGGAGCTGTCGGTCAAGGGGGCAGTAGTGCCTGCCCAGGGCACCTTCCCCAAACGTGACAGTCCCCTGTGGGCTGACTCGTCCCTCAGGGCTTGTGGGGACCCCTCACTGACCCCCGAGGCCCAGCACCCACCTCCGTCACATCCTTGACGTTCACGGTTTTCTTGGTCTGAGCCACATGGCCCACGACCCCAATGTCCAGCGGAAAGACGATCTCGGAGTCGGGGGGCACCAGGCAGTCCTCCAGGATGCTGTCGTGCTGCACGCTGAAGAGGCGCGTGGCGAGCTCGGCCACGCCATTGCGCTGGCGGTACATGAAGAGGCTGCAGCGGTCGGCACGCAGGATGGAGCAGAGGCGCCGCAGGATCTTGAAGACCACCCTCTCCATGTTCACACTCTCCTGCATGTCCTGCACCAGCTCGAACAGTGCCGCGCTCTCCTCCACCTGGCACAGCTCTCGGAAGCTGGCGCCACCCGCCAGGGCCCTGTCCTCGCAGGCGCTGGCCGCATCCTCGGGGCTCAGCTTCTTCCCAAAGTACTGATCCGTGAAGCCCAGGTTCTGGTCCAGGAACTTTTGCACCTGCTCCTCGCTGAGGCTCATGGTGTCCCACTGCCCGTCCGGCCCCAGGTGCACAGGGACCTCCAGCAAACACTGTCATCAGCAAAGCCTTTCTTAGCCATGATTACCATACCAGCTGACTCACCCTCGCCTGCCCGCCCTTGCCTTAGACCTGGACTTCCCACTTCCTGGGAAAATCAGACCCCCAGGAGTGGGGACTGTAGGCTAACACTCGGGGGCTTCGCCAATAGCGGGAGTCATGGGCTGTAGGGGAGCAGCACTTGGCTTCTAGGGGGGCAGGCCTCGACCCCCACCCCCTGGAGAGAGATAGTCCCAAAGGACACTGGGCTCCTTTTTGCCTGAGGGGCCCTGAGTATCTGGGGCTGTCCAGCAGGTAGCTCCAGGGCTCCTGGGCACCCGCACCTGGGCACAGGTGAGCTGGGGTGGGCAGGCAACCAGCTCTACCTTGGAAAGTTACAGCCCAGCTGTAAGAGGGGGAGAGGGGTTGGAGGGTGCAGCCCATGCCAGTGGAGGGAAGTGGGGAGAAGGGAGGCAGGTGTGGAGCTGGGACCACAAGGTGGGGTCTGCACATACTTTCCCTTCTCCTGTCTGGTGACGAGGTGGCTCTTGTTCAGACCAGCACCCTTGGTCAGACGGCGTCTCAGTGAATCCCCACCATGCGTCTTTCTTCTCAGCCAAATCCCTGCTTACTGAGAGTCCTTTATTCATGACGCTCGACCCTCTCCTTGTGTGGAGCCCACAGCCGCACCACTAATGCATTTTACAGACAGGATTATTCCTGAGTGTCGGTGCCTCAGACAGGGGCCTGTGGGCCCAGACAGCAGCAGTGCCTCTGCTGGGGGCCATGTCCACCTTTCTCCAGATGTACTGGCCTCCCTGTGAGACATGACGTGATGAAAAGGCTGGATTACAACTGGAGGACCACCCTAGCCTGTCTGACCCTCCTGCCTCAGGATGGTCCTCCACGTTGCACCAGAGACTGTGCAGATGTGTGTGTGTGTGCGTTTGCATACACGTGGTTCATGCTGGGTGTGCCCGTGGACTGCTGGACGGTTGGGGGCAGAGCCTCTGTCCACGGTGTGGACTAGCCGTGCACACCACTCAGCAAAGCCTGGGTGGGCCCCTGGATTCGAAGGTCCCCTCCCTTAGCTGCCAGAGAGTGATGCCGATGGACTCGGGGTCCTCCTGGCCAAGCCCGGGGCCTCAACTGAGGGAAAGGGCCTGGAGCTACTTTGTCTCTCTTGTGCTGCTGGAGTCCCTGTCCCTACCACACTCTTAACCAGGCTGCAGGTAAGGTGAGATTTTGACTCTCACTGTGCTGAGCTGGTCGGGAGGCGTGTGTACACGTATGTAGGCGTGCAATGTGCACACGTGTGTGTGAGTGCAGGGCCAGTGCCTCTTGTGCTTACAAATGCTTCCTCAGCACAAGTTCTAGTTCCTGGCCACCCTCTGTATGGGCCCTGGGCTGGCGCCCTGCAGCTGCCTGGCCACAATGGGCCCAGCTGGCTGAGCACGGGGCATTGGCCTTGTGTGTGACGTTCCTGCCTCCGCTTAGTCACGCAGCAGATTCCTTTCAGGGACCTGCTCTGAGGTCTCCCACTTCCCTAAAAATAGTGAGGGTGACTGGGGGCGGGGGAGACAAGGTGCCAGGTTGGGGAGGCAGGTGCTGTGGGCGGGGGCTGCAGGGCTTGGATCTGGGGCCAGGGCCGTGGGTCACTTCACTCTCAACAGCCCCAGACCGCTTCCAGAGCCCCTCCGGAGTACTGTCCAAATTATGCCCAGATGTGATGGCCGTCTGGCTGAGCTGCCCGGAGAGCCAGCGTGTGAGGGGATGCGTCCCAGACCCTCTGCCTGCCCTGCTCCCAGGCCCGCCCTCCCTGCTCTCTCTCCCCCTCCCTGCAGGGCTGAGGGTTGCGGGGTGGCGGAGTGACGCTCACATGAGTGAGGGGTGCACCTGCTTCTAGGGGAGGGGAGGGCGTGGCCCGGGGCTCAAGAGTAGCTGCTGGAGGGTTCGTGGGGGGGGGCCTGTGGCAGGAGAAGAGTGGGTGGGGAGGAAGGTGCTGGCTGAGGAGCTGGGGCGCTAGCGCGGGACAGCTCGGGGCGGTGGGCGAGAGCCAAGGAGCCCGGAGCGACTGGCTGGTGGGTCTGCTGCCCCGAGCCTGCAGGTTCTCAGGGGTGGGGCGGTGGCCCTGCTGTCAGCGCCCTGAGGAGCCTGGGCCCAGGGCTCGCAGGGCGGGCTCTTGATGCAGTGAGGTGCACCTGTGTGGCCTGGCATTTAGGTGC
Organism: Vicugna pacos; assembly: GCF_048564905.1. Taxonomy (NCBI): domain Eukaryota; kingdom Metazoa; phylum Chordata; class Mammalia; order Artiodactyla; family Camelidae; genus Vicugna; species Vicugna pacos. The sequence goes on from NC_132988.1 coordinate 121,767,836, forward strand.
CTGTGTCCACCTGGGACGGTCGCCCGTAAGGAGATACGCCAGGAGGCCTGCCTGTGAGATGGGCCTGTGGATACAGCTGTCTTCAAGGCCCATCGGACACAACAGGTAACTTCTCCACAGATGAACCTGGAGGCTGTCTGAGAAGTGGGACTGCTCCTTCACCCATTTCCATTAATTTACCTCTTACAATGTGGAATTTTAAAATTAGCAAGCACGTCCGGGGAGCCATTTATTTCGAATGTATCACACGAGAGAGTTCTGGGTTCCCGTCTCAAATGTGGAGAGGAGGCCCCTTCGCCAGGAGCAATGCCCTGGAATGAAAACTTGCCAGTCAGGACGGATGGCGGGGAGGCCGGGTTCACGTGCGGGACTCTCATGACGTTTGTGGCGCAGTGGGGTACATGCCCCTTAGGACCTTGTCTTTCCACATGGGATTTGCTGGCAGGATGGCAGGAGAGGTGGTCACTGGCCCTGCTGTGAAAGGACGGAGGATACAGTGGGAGGTGGGGTGAGATGGGGTGCGGTGGGGACTCTGACCCGAGGTCGCCAGAGGGTGAGTGTGCACCCCTAGCCCCAGCTCCACCCTCTGCCCTCCTGCTGCCTGACTTCAGGGCAGTCTCTGGCCCACCAGGGTCTTGCCACGTTATTTCTGGTGGGTGTAAAGTGGGGGCATGTCGTGAGGCCCCATGGAATAGGCACAGGGACCGTGGGAGGGGAGCAGGAGGCTGGGAGTGGAGAGAACAGAGGTCCAAGTTGGGGGGGTATGGATGGAGGGGTGCAGAGCTGGGAGCAGAGGGACGAGGGTCCACCTGTCAGGGGTCTTGGCTAATCTGGTAGGGGAGCCAAAACTTGGGTAAAAAAATCACGTCAAGCCAAGAAGAGACAGCAAGGCCCATGCTTTCTTGGGCCGTGGGTCCAGGAGAAATTAGCACTTCCTCATTCATATTTCATGACCATCTTCTGTGTAGGACAGACTCGGGTCTTATTGTGCTTGAGCCCCTGGTGTTGGGTGCGAGGACCTACAGACAGGACCACTGCCCCTCCCTGGGAATGCGGCTGGAGGGCCAGACCCACGTACCACACAGAGCAGAAAGGCAGGTGCAGGAGTGGGACGCATGTTCCTTCTGATGATCTGGACGTCCGGGCCCCGTCCCAGTAGATCTGAGGTGCCTGAAGGGCAGCTCAGGGAGACTGGTGGTCCCTTGTGAGCGTGCCCCCGGGAGCAGGCAGGTCAGGGAGGGGAAGGGAGGTCCCCCAGAGTGGCTGAGGTCTTCTCAGCCAACCAGCCTGGGGCTGGCCCTGCAAGATTCATGAGTGTGGTCACCTTAGACCATCCAGCCCCAGGCCAGCTACCAGCTGACCACAGCTACAAAGTGACCTCAGGGAAGACTGGCAGAACTGCCCAGCTAAGCCTAGTCCAAATGGCTGACCCACAGAACCATGAGCAAATGAAGTTGTTTAAGCCACAATGTTAGGGGGCATTTTGTCATGTTATGCATGGCTGGCTCCTTGAAAACAGAGCCTCGGGCATGGATTAAGTGCGAATACTTTACAAGAGAGATACAATCCCAGGGAGCAGGGCGGGGATCAGGGGTGGGGTGGGGGAGAGTGAGTTGAAGTCACCTGAGCCCTGGTTCTTGGGGAGCCACTTGGCGGTTCAGCAAGTGTGCCCTTTGGCGCGTGCACAGAGAAACCTGCCCAGAATCGCCGTGGGAGAAGGAAGGGGAATCTCTTCTTTCTACTCCCTCCAGCCTCCTGCGTCCCTGTGGCCAGAGCTGGCCCCATTGAGAACGAGCTCTCCACGCTTTGGGGCACTCCTAGCCCCTTGGGCAGCTGTTCAGAAACCCAGACGCCTGCCCGTTGGATGGAGTTTCACTCACAGCCACGAGGGAGTGAGAGCTTGGTCAGTGCCAGGAGGGCCAGTCGGAGGGGGCTGAGCTGGAGGGGAGGCGGGGATCGGGGCTCAAGATCATCCCAGGGGCCATGGTGTGAGTCTGACTCTGTGTTCCCAGAGGTTCACCCCCAACTAAGAGGTGGTTCTTCAGCCGAAATAGGACCTGTTAGATGTCATGAAAGAAAGCACACGTGGTTGGAGAGCTGGAAATAAAGTCATGCTTCCGCCGAACTTGAAGGAACCAAAGGGGCCTGTGTGGGGCCCATGGGTGGAGGCAGGTCTCCCTCCCTAATGCCGCTTCCATCCCGGAGCTTTATGCTTTTTGGTGATGTACACTCCTTCCAGGCCTCCTCCTCTTTGCACACACATCCAAGCCAGCAATTCTGGAACGGGACTCAAGACACGGGTCACTTGTCGCTCACCACTGTTTTAGTGGCTGTGCAGAATTCCACTGTGCAGCGTTCCCATGACTTATTGAATTAATCTCTTATTCATGGACCTTTAGAGGGTTTCCATGTGGGCTTTGAGGGAGATTAAATGATGCCCTGTCTCTGCCCCAGAGCAGGAGCATGTGCGAGAGTGGATGGAGAGGGTCACCTTTGCCACTGATGGCCCTCCAGGAAAGCTTGGCCTCGTGTGCTGCAGGGGCCCAGCTGGGGCTGTGACCTGACGTGACTCCCGGGGAGACGGCAGGAGAGACAGAATCCCTCAAGCTTACAGAATCTTAATGGTTTCGCTTCACTCAATCATAAAAAGGACCCATGGCTATGACTGCCGACCAAGCAGTGTTCCTCATTCATGGGTGGGGCGGTTTTAGGGGCCCACAGGAGTGCAGGGAGTGGGGGCAGGGAAGTCGAAGCAGTCATTCCCTGGGTACCACAAGGCTGTATCTGGTCTCTTCTGTTTAAAACTATAATGAAGAAGGCCCTGCTGAATTAACTTCTGCCTCGTGTTTTTTCAACCTGGAATCTGTGAATGTGAATCAATTTGGAAATAAAATCTTTGCAGTGATAACCAATTTAGGATGAAGCCATTCCCAGTGTCTTTACAAGAAGAGGCACAGAGGGGAAGGCCATTCGTGGACGGAGACAGAGACGGCGTGGTACGTCTGCAGACCGAGGGGTGCCACGGACTCCAGCCAGCACAGAAGCTGGAGAGAGACTTGGAACATATTTCCCAGAGAGGACCAGCCCGCAACTTGGACTTCTGGCCTCCAGAACTGAGGAATGCTAAACTGTTTGAGCCCCCACTCTGTGTAACTGGTTAGGGCAGACCTAGCAGAGGAGCACCAGTGTGGGCCAGGTTTGGCCGTGGGCTGTGGTTTGCCTGGTCCGAGCTTCATTCTGTGGCCAGTGACCGGCTGGGGACCAGCTAGGAACCACCTTGGCTTCCCAGCAGCCGTCACCAGTGCGGAGGGGAGTGCCCGGGCCATGCTGACGGTCAGAGCTGCTGCTTTCTGAGCACGCACGGTGGTCTCCCAGTGGAGGCTGTCCTGGGGACCGCCAGTCTGAGGGCCGTGCCCAGACCCAAGGAGGGAAGAGTTGTAAACTTGGGGGGATGGAGCTGGAAACCACCCTCCTCCACAGTTTGTTGGTTCAGCCCTTTGAGCAGCTTTTCTGAAACTGCGGGAGAAATTCACTTGCAACTGTAGGGTTCAGGACTCCCCAGAGAATCAGACCAATAGGTCTGTGGCTCCAGCCTGGTGTGTCCCAGGCCTGGGACCTGAGTGGGACTCACCACGGGATGTGGGACTGAAGGGACAGACTGAATGCACAGAAAACAAGTTAGAAGGAATGGGGCCTCATTTGAGACAGGGTGCGATTACTGAGCACTGAGACAAAAACTTAGGCAATGAGCACAGGCAGGAGGACCAAATGGAACATTTATGGGTCCCGTGACCAAATGTTGTGGCTCAAAGGACCAGGAGAAACTGCTCAGAAGACACTGTGGCTGCAAGTTAGGTGGCGAGTAAGGAGCTGGGATAAAATACTGCTGCCCAGCTGGGATCACGGAGGCTGTGGCGGACAGTCTAGTAGGAGGATTACGCTCCACCCACTCCACCCCTACAGCCGACCTCAGGCAACTGGCCTGTGGCTAAGGGGATGTGGGGGGAAGGAAGAATGTCACCTCTAAATAGCCAGAGGGGGAGGGCCTCCACTGCCCTTTGTCCCTCTTCCATGAATACATTCTCAAAAGGGCTCTCTGGACTCCTGGAATGAAGATGACATACTACAGCTTTCTGCAACCACAAAATATGAATGAGGAATAACTTGTTGTAAGCCACACTCATCTGAGGCCGTTTACTACCCTAGAATAACACAAGAAGTAAACTTCTTTTTAAACCGCAGATCAGAGTTGACTTAATCCTGTTCTCCAGTTCACAAGACATTATCATCATTGGTCCAAATCCCTCTTATATTTTATTTTGCCCATCTGTCCTCTTGATCCATCCATCCATCCATCCATCCATAATTCATTCACCTTCCACCATCCATCCACCATCTATCCATCCACCATCCAATTCACCATCCACCATCCTTCCATCCCAGCTCCTGTCTTCGAGTTTGAATACTCCCTTCCAGTACCTTCCATCAGAAACCATCTTAAAAAGTTACGGGGGCATATAAAGAAAAAGTTCATGTTCTTTTATGAATTTATGTTCCAACTAAGAGATTCAATTTACTCATTGTTACTATAAGCCACCAAGCAATGTTTAAAGGGAAATTTATAGCATTATATAAGAAGGAAGGTCTCAAATCAGAACCAGAAAAAGAAGGGCAAACTAAGGCCAAAGCAAGCAGAAAAAAGGAGAATAATAGAAGAGCAGAAATCAATGAAATAGGAAACAAAAAATTAAGAAAATCATGAAACCAAAATCCAGTTTTTTGGAACTGGTCAAAAATTAATAAACCTCTAGCCAAACCGATGAAGAAAAAACACATGAATTATCAATATCAGGAATGAAAGAGGAAATTTCACTACAGATCCTTCAAATACAAAATAATAAAAAAAAATTTTCAAACATTTTATTCTCTCAGCTTTATTGAGATATATTTTACATATAATAAAAACCACAATTTATAAGGGGATATTGTGGACAACTTTATGCCAACAAATCTAAAAACTTAAATGTAATAGACAAATTCTTCAAAAGACACAAACTATTAACACTTCTTTAAGAAAAAAAAACTATAACCTAAATAGCGCTATAACTGTTTTTAAAAATTGAATTTATGGTTAAAATCACTTTAACCCCAGGTGGCTTCAGAAATCAATTCTACCAAGCACTTTAGGAGGAAATAATACCAGTTCTACAGACTCTTCCGAAAAGAGACAGTAAGTGAGTACTTATCAACTCGTTTGATGAATGCAGCATTATGCTGACACCAAGACAAGACAAAAACATTACAAAAGAAAACTGAAAATAATATTCCTCATGAATATGCACATGAAAATTCTCAACAAAACAATGGCAAGTCACATCCACCCCTGTATAAAAAGGACAACATGTCATGACTGATGGGAAAGGCAGACTTGTGCATGCAGTCTTTTACCCCCGCCTTGGCCACATAAAAATGCACCTTGGACCTAGAGCATTTCCTCACCAAGAGGTAAAGAGTCCTCACAGCCTGTGCTGGGCTTGTCATCTGTGTGGGAATATTTTTTCCTGTTTCAGACTCTACGTGTGTTCCTTTGTTCTGCCTATATCTGTTGCATGAGGGGAGGAGATGGGGTCCTTCTGCTGCAGCACAAGAGGGGTGCCTATAGGCTAATGGCCATGTATCAGCTGTTGGGAGGGACCCACTAGTCATGGGAGACCAACACTCACTAGTGAAGCTGTTCTCTTGCTCTGTCGCTTCACTGTGTGAGTAAAGCTTGTTCCATCCAGTGCTTAACTGTACTGTGTTTTTCCTTGGTGACTCCAGCACCAAGGTGTAGTAGACAGAAGTATTTGTACTTCTCCTCCAAGAGGGATTTATCTCAGGAATGCAAGTTTGGTTTAATATTGAAACTCAGTGAATATAATTCACCATACTAACAGACTGAAATTGAAAAATCATACAATAATCTCAACAATTACAACAGCAACAACAACAATAAATTGACAAAACCCATCACCTGTTCAAGATAAAAACTTTCAGAAAACTAGACATAGATTTCAACTTGATGGATGTTTTCTCCAAAAAAGCTACAGTTTACATCATACTTTAAGATGAAAAACCAAATGATTTCCCACCGAAATCAGGAACAAGGCAAGACTTTTTTTACTCTCACTACTTCTATTAACTACTACGCATGTGGGACTAGCCAATGGAATAAAGCAAGAAAATTAAATGAAAGGCATGCAGGTAGGAAAGGAAGCAGCGAAACTACTTCCACTTACCCGTGATATGACTGTCTTTATAGAAAATGTTAAAGAATCTACAAAAATAGATTGCTAGGACCAATAAGTAATTTAGCAAGGTTGCAGGATGAAAAGGCAGCTTAAAAATCAAATGTATTTCTGGGGTTGGGGGTGGGTAGAGCTCAGTGGTAGAGTGTGAGCTTAGCATGCACGAGGCCCTGGGTTTAGTTTCCCCAGTACCACCATATACATATATATGTGTGTATATATATATATGTAAAATCACCTCCCTTCCAAAAAAAGAATTAAAAAAGAAAAGCAATTTTAAATCAAATGTATTTCCATACACTAGAAACAAACAATTGGACAGTAAATTATTATTTAAAGTAATATTTACAAAAGGAATAAATATATGAAATTCTTAAAGACAAATCTAATAAAATGTGTGCAAGGCCTGTACACTAAAAACTATAAAATATTGAGAGAAATTAATAAAGAAAACATGCCCTAAATAAATGTATTGTTAAATCATGTTCATGGATCAGAAGAGTCCACATTGCTAACATATCAGTTATGCCCAGGTTAATCTATAGGTTCAGCATAATCCTAATCAAAATCTTGATACACGTTTTTGGGTAGAAATTGCCAAACTGATTCTAAAATTTATACGGGAATGCCGAGGCTCTAGAATAGTAAAAACAATTCTGAAAAAGGACAACTTACATTACCAGTTATCAGGTTTTATTACAGAGCTACAACCATTAAGTCAGTGTAGTAGTGGCAGAAGGGTGGACCTACAGATCAACAGGATGGAAGCGGGAGTGTAGAAATAGTTACATGTTCTTACAGACATTGATTTTCAATAAAAGTGCGAAGGCAGTTTCTTGGGAAAGGTAAGGACTTTCAGCAAACGGTGCTGGAACAGGTGGACATCACCTGCAAAAACAAAAACCTCAACCATTACCAACACCAGACACAAAATCTAATTCAAAGTGGGCCACAGATACGTGCTTCAGAGCTAAAACTGTAAAACTGCTGAAAGAAATAGAAAAAATATTGTGACCTTGGTTTAGGCAAATATTTCTGATATAAAGCACAAAAACCGTGAAAGAAAAAGTAATAAATCAAGGTGGGGGTATGGCTCAGTGGTAGAGCACTTGCTTAGCACACACGTGGTCCTGGGTTCAATCCCCAGTGTCTCTGTTAAGGGAATAAAAAATTATTTTGCAGGTAAGTAAATAAATAAATAAACCTAATTACCTCCCTCTCCAAAAAAAGAACAAAAATAAACAAACAAACAAAAATTTTTTTAAAGTAATAAATCAGACTCCATCAAAACGGAAAAGTTTTGCTTTTTAAAAGATACTGTTAAGAAGATGAAAAGGCAAGTCAAAGGCTGGGAGAAAACACGTGCAAGGTGTTTGTCCGACACAGAACTTGCATGTGGAATACACACAACACTCTCACAACTCCATTACACGAAGACAACCCAGTGTTTAAAACTTGGCAATGATTTGGAAATCTATTTTACTAAATAAGATATCTGAAAGGCCAATAACTACTAACTTCACAGGTATTTCACCAAAAAATACATATGAAAGACTCAACACCATTAGTCACCAGGGTAACGCAAATTAAAACCACTGCACCCACCAGAATGGCCAGCACCACTAGAAAGACTGCTGACAGTACCAAGGTCTGGTGGGGCACAGGGCGGAGCAGAGTGTAGAAGGGCGCGGTCACTCTGGAAGGCGATTTGTCAATTTCTCATAAAGCTAAAATAAACTTACGACACAACCTAGCAATTCCACTCCTAAGAGAAACTGAAACACGTTCACAAAAGACTTGCACACAAATGTTCACTAGCAGCTTCCCTCATAAAAACTAATGTCCATCATTTTGTGACTGGATGAATGGATTTTGGTGGAATTCTACTCAGCACTAAAAACAAATGAATAACAACAAAGTTTGGTCAAGTGAAAGAAGCCAGACATGAAGGACTACATCTTTTATGATTCTAGGGATATAAAACTTTATACTAAAACTATAGTAACAGAAAGCAGACAAGAGCTTCTGCAGGGGACCTGGGAGGGTTGGGACCAGTTGTGTATCATGACTGTGGTGGTGACTCACACCACTGTGTACAGTTGTCCAAACTCATTGACTCGAACCCTCAAAATTAGTGATTATTGTTGCACATAAACTGTATCTCATAAAAAAGAGTACAAAAAGTTGGTATTACTCACAATCCAAAAACGCACAGGCCCAAGTGCAGCAGTGCACACGCAGGAGAAGGCTCTCAACAGCTTTACTCATAAAGTCCCAACTAGAAGCATCAAGTGCTGACCAGCAGCAGCGTGGCAAACAGTCACACCACCGCTCAGCGCCAGCAACGACAGTGAATGGGCTACAGACCAACGGGAGCACGCCTCAGGCTCGCTGAAAGAAGCCACACGTGTAAGAGTCACGCGCTGTGTATTCTACTTAATAAAATGCAAAGACCAGCAAACCAGACTCAAATGTTTAGGGGTGCACGCCTAGGGGATAAACGTGTAAATAAACACAAGGAAGTGGTTTTCAACGAAGTCAGCAGCAGCTTTTGGGGGCGTGGCTCTTGCATCCTCAAGTCTGCAGTGTTCCAGGTCTCGCTTAAGACACAGATGCTCCTTTATAAGTTAAGTTGTTACACGCAATTTTATGGATTCTGTGGATCTATTATATTTCACAAGACAAAAGCTTGTAAAGTAGTAATCAAAGTACATTCTCTGTCTCCAAGAGCTCACTAGCTTTGGTTTTGTGAGACTGAGCTCTTTAGATTAACTATCACCTATGCATAACTGGCACAGAGATGCACGCACGCATCTATAGATGAAGATAAATACTGATCATTCCTGGGAAAACGGGACTGAGAATTAATAACGAAAGAAAACTGTGAGCATTTATCCAGTTAAGAATATAAGGATAGAAATACTGGAAAGTTAAACGATAAATTAGAAAAAATGATTAGGATCAGCCAAATTAACGGATGTCAACACTGTAGGAGATTGGATTTTAAATGCTAATAAATATGTCAACATTAAAATGAGGTTTAAAGGTAACAAAGAAAATATTCTTCACTTGATTCGTGATTACTGCTATAATCAGAAAAAACACGTTGGTTTAAAAACACATTCTCTTTGGTCTCTTTCTGGTTCCCTGTCTTCAGAATGTGACAGTGATGTGTGCCGCATGGAAGCACTACAAGCGTCTCTGCGAGGTTGCTTGGCATGTGGTAGCTCTGGGACTTTTAAAACTGCCCCTTCCCACCACCCCCACCACCATCCAGTCATTTTTCACAAGGGCAGCGCTCCTTTCCGGACTGGGCTCCCCGCCTGACCTCTGAGACCCCAAGTCGCTCTGTGGACTGCAGCTGTACCCGGCGCCCCTCGGCCGCTGAGTAAAGGCAGGAGGATGCTGCCAGGTGGCCTGTGAGGCGGGGGTGGGCTTCACAGCTGAGCCTGGTAGGGGCTGGGACAGAGGATTCTGTCAAAAAGCAACAAAATTAGCTTTCAAAATGTGCATGGGTTGTTTCAGTTTACACCCCTGATTGTAGGTGTCGGAAACCAGCTTAGGTGCAGAAGGGCTCACTGTGAGAGTGGGGTGGTTACAGGGTCCCCGTGAGCTTTGTATGACAGAGTCCACAGACTGCTGCCTCTCCCTCCTGCAGACACAGAGGGGAGACAGACACACACTCAGGAAGACAGCTGACTATCTGCTGAGTGTCAGGCAGTGGATGCAGAGGGGAGCAAACCACAGATCTAAGTACAACGATCATCGTGATGGTGGCAGGACCCCTCCACCTGCACCTGATCCCTCAACGTGCCTTCACCTCCCCAGCCCAGTCTTCATGAGCTAGTGCTTCTAAAACTCACACTACAGCATCCTCTCTCCATCATCAGGATGAAGTCCCAACTTGCACGGCTCAAGACCCTTCGTGACAGGACATCTGCTGGTCACTCTCTGCCCATGGAGCCCCACACGCTCTCCTTGGGGCTCCCTCCCAGAGAGCACTCCCTTACCACAACAGGGAGATGGGTCTTCTCCTGCCTGCTAGTCTGGCCTGTGTCACCTGGCCCTGTTCTCCTTGTGAGCAAAACCAAACTGACATTAGATTCTGCCCTAGGACAGAGCAACCCCAGGTTGGCTGGTGTCCACCCATTCATTCATCCACTCACTCATTCCTTCCACGTGGCTGGGGTGGAGCTGAGTCCTGATGGGGAGGAGTTGGAAGGTAAGCTGGACATGAGTGGCCTGCACTGAGCTCCCAACCAGGTGGGGAAGACAGACAGTTAAACACTGGGAGATCTGCCTGTTGTGGGGGACACTCTGTCAGGGGCTGAGAGGCAGGGAGGTGGGGGTCGCAGGAAGATGGGGGCAGGGGACAGGGAGCAGGAAGGTGTTGAGGGGCAGCGTTAATGGGGGGGTTAAGGAGGTGGGGTGCAGGGAGGTGGGGGCAGGGAGTCTGGAGTACAAGGAGGTCAGGGAACAGGGAGGAGATGGGGTGCAAGGAGGTGGGGGCAGGGAGTTGGGGGCACAGAGGTGGGGTTTGAGTCCTGTCTCCCAGGTCACACGATTATTGCTGGAAAGCCTCTGTGAGGACCCCAGGTTCACGTGCACAGTTTTTGTTGCCAGGACTGAATAAGACAGCCCATGAAAGCACTCATGATAGCGTCGACCGGACAGTAGGCACCCAGTAAAGTTAGGTACTGTTAGGTGAGGTGAAGCTAATATCTAAGAAATGAGCAGGCCGAAGCTGGGTGGCAAAGGGAACATACAGCAGAAAAGGGAACAGCATACGCCGAGGCCCTGTGTCAGGAAGAGGCACAGCCCGGTTAATGAACAGGGTGGTGGCGGGGTGGGGTGGCAGTGTCTAGTGAGGGGCTGGGGGTGGGGGGCTCTGGACGAGAGAAGAGGCCAGACTCCGGATTAATACTAAACCACTGACCTGTCTAGTACAGGTCCTTTGATTAGTGAAGCGGCTTCAGAGCCCCTCCCAGCACGGCCCTGCCTCAGGTCTGCCCAGGCCGCCTCAGGCCTCCCTCAGAGGCCAAGCGCAGGACCTGCCAGCGTCAGCTCACTTCCTCCTGCAAAGCCTGATCAATCTGGCTGCGGAGGGCCTGGCTTTGGGAATGGAGGAGTTGCTGCATCCTCGCGGAGGTGGCTGCAAACCTCGTCTCCCTGGAAACCGAAATAATCACTGGAAGTCAGCTCATGGCAACTAAGCTCGCGCGTGGGTGCCACGAGTATTATACAAGCTGACTTACACACTGTCCTTTTAAAATCCATACGCCATAAATGTAGAAGAAGGCTCACTATTCCGACTTTTCTGGCAAGTCGTTGTGCATGAGGAGAAGCACGGAACGAGGAGGTTCAGCTGATGTTCTAAAATCTGCACTCCCTGCTAAAAATACAGCAAACCTGCTCCTTGTCGCAGCGATTGCCGTTCAAGACAGTCCCACGCAAATGTCCAGAGAGCCGCATGAAGGGACTTAACATACATTCCCTGGGCAGATGGTTTCCGTGAAACGTGGGCGAGGGGCCCCTGCGCGCGGGCTGCCTGGAGAATGTGGGCGCAGCTTTCTCCAGACGCGAGGGACCTTTGGAGGCTCGTACCCCTGCTCACCGGGCACCACCGGACGCTTTGAGCTCTAGAGGTGTCTCCACAAGCCAGGACTGGCCAAGCGGGTGGCAGGAAAGGGGGCGTGTTCTCAAAGCACCCCTTCACCTTCCCATCCCCTCCTCCCCCAGCGCTATCCCTAGCTGCTTCCACGCCTGCCTCCCCAGGATCCAGCGCAAAGTTATTTAACGCTGCAATTAGCCGGCAGGGTGAGTCATCGGCTCCCCGGCCTCGTTCCTGCAGCGGCAGGGACGGTGTGCAAAGAACCACCGGCGCAGGCCCAGCCGCTCGGCCCGGTGGGACCTCAGAGGGCTTTCCAGAGGCATCCCTCCCAGGTCTCCTTTCAAGAGGATGATGGGGGCGCCCAGGGAGGCCAGGGAGAAAGCCATCTCCCACGCCCCACCCACCCTCACGCCTTCCTCTCGCCCACCAAGAGTACCTCGCAGTCCACCTAGATCGGAACGAGGGGATTCAACCCCCATAGCCCCCTCCCCCGCGTTGCTCGCTAGCCGTGAATCGCCTTCTGATGAATTAACTCCCTCGCACCCGCGTCAAGGGGTACATTCCTGCATGATCCCCGACAAGGGCTCTTTAGACTAAAGCCCAGCGAGACTCATCCAAGGTCCTGCCTGAGGTTTCACCTCCAGTTTGGCAGTACCTCTCCCACCTCCCCCCACCTCCCTCCCCGCGCACACGAGCCAAGCCGACCTCCCAGGCTGCACTGGAGGGTCCCAGCACCCGAGCTCCTCCTCCAAACCCTCCCCTCGACCCCGCATCCAGACTCCGGCCTCATCCCCCGAGCACCCGGGCCCCCTCCTCCCCCGGGCTCCCCTGTTCCCTTCCCCCACCCCCGCATTCAAACCTCCTCCCCACGCGGGCTTTCCCTTCCCCCCTCCTTCTTCCCCTCTCCCCTAGACTCGCCCCTTCCCCTTGTCCCGCACTCAGGCTCTCCCCCATAGCTCCCTCAGCACCCGGGCTCCCTTCTTCTTCCACTTCCTGCACCCCAAGCTAACTTCTTCAAGCTTCCTGACCTCTGGCAGGCGGGTGGGCAAGGAGCGAGACCCCAGCCCTGTGACCTGGGGAGTGCAAACGCAGGGGAACAAGAGGTGGGAGGTCCCGGGGGTGGGGCCTGGGGGAGATCAGGGGAGAGAGCCCAGGGGTGGAGGGTGGCGTTCCCAGAGCTGCTGGGGGTGCTGACAGGGGGAGGAAGGCGGAGAGACACGGCGAGGGGGGACCTTTCCTCCGGGAGGCGGCAGAGGGGTGTCCTAGGGGCTGCGGGGGTTGGTGGGGCGGAGGAGGGCGGCGCCTGGGCCGGGCGCGCCGGGCCGCGGGCGGGGTGGGGGAAGCTGAGCGTCCTGGGAGGGGCGCCGCGGGCTGGGGAGGGGGCGCTCGCGCCCTGCGGTCCTCCGCGCCGCATCGGTTCCCTGCGCGGGGCTGCGGCGGCGGCGGGAGGCGGAGGATGCAGGCTCCGGTGGCGGCGGCGGCGGCGCGGGCCCGGGAGAACGCGGGAGGATGAGGAGGAGGCCGGCGGTCCGGCCGCGCGGCGCCGGGAGGAGGCGCAGGCGGCGGGGGCGGCGGCGGGCGGCGGCGGGCGCGCGGGGTGCGGGCCGGCTCGGGCGCGGAGGATGAAGTGGAGCGTCCGCGGGGCCTGCGCCGCGCTCTCCTCCTGCCTCCTGCTCGCCTGCGCGCTCAGTGCCGCCGCCGTCGGCCTCAAGTGCTTCTCGCTGGGCTCGGAGCTGCGCGGGGAGCCGTTCCGGCTGGGGGCGGCCGCCGGCGCCTTCTACTCCGGGCTGCTGCTGGCCGCTGGCCTCTCGCTGCTTGGCGCCGCCCTGCTCTGCTGCGGGCCCCGGGACGCGCCTCTTGCGGGGCCGGGGCCGGGCCCGGGCCTAGGGGTTCCCGCGGCCCCAGCAGGGGCTCCAGAGGCCGCACCGGGCGAGCCGGGTAGCGCACCCGGGCCTTCGGGGCCGGTGAACAGCCAGAACCTGCTCCTCCTCGGCGTTCTCGTCTTCATGCTCGGGGTCCTCAGCGCCTTCGCGGGCGCCGTGATCGACGGCGACACCGTGTCCCTAGTGGAACGCAAGTACTCCCACTACTGCCTGCCCCCCCGCGCGCCGGCCGCTGCCACCGGCCCGGCCCCGGGCACCCCGGCCGCCGTCGCCGGCCCGGCCCCCGGCGCGTCGCGCGTCCGCAGCACCCTGGACAGCGCCACGTCCGCCAAGTGCCGCCAGCTGAAGGACTACCAGCGTGGCCTGGTGCTTTCCACCGTCTTCAACTCGCTCGAGTGCCTCCTGGGCCTGCTCAGCCTCCTGCTGGTCAAGAACTACAAGTCTTCGCAGGCCCGGCGCGGCCGGCGCGGCCGGCGAAGGGGAGGCCGGGCCCTGGCGCGGCCCCGCGGCGGCCCGGGGGTTCGCGCGCAGCCGCCGGCCTCCCGTGCGCGGCGGGGCCGGCGGGGCCGACGGGGGCGCCGGCTGCAGCCGCGGCCGAGCGAGGCTTCCATTCTGTCCCCGGAGGAGTCGGACTTCGCCGCCCCAGGAGACTGCGCGGGTTTCGCAGCGCACCACGCGGTCTCCTATATCAACGTGGGCGTCTTCCACGCGTTTGACGAGGCGGGCGTGGAGGTGTGCTGCGGAGGGCACCCGTCTGTGGAGCTGCCAGGGTACGCGCCCTCGGACCCCGACCTCAACGCCTCCTACCCCTACTGCTGCCGGCCGCCCTGCGAGGCGGCGCGCCCCTGGGAGCCAAGCCGGGCCAGCTGAGCTCTCCGGGCCGATACGAACTGACCAAGCCCGCCTCCCTACCCGGCCACCGCAGCGAGGGAGGACAGGGCCTGGCGGGGCGCAAAGCCAGGCCTCTCTGTGGCGTTGCATCTTCCGGGGCAGTCTGGCCCAGCGCCTCGGAGGGCTCCCCGCCACCAGACTGGTCCTCCAGTATTATCATTTCTGTGTCTGGGAGGTTTCTCTTCTTTTCTGTGTCTGTTCATATCCGGATTCCATTTTAAAGTTTACAATAAGTGTTTTGGGGTTGGCTCGCCCCCACCGCACTTCTCTTTGGCAAGTCAGTTCCGGGCGCCCTCTGAGGCCCCGGGTGGGAGCTCACCCGGCGAGCGTGATTCTGCGGCGGGAGGAACCCTCGCTGAGAGGACAGAACGGCAAAGCAGCTGGTACTTCGGGAAGGAGGTGGAAGCGCAGCAACAGCACCACTTTGTACACGGATGTGCCTGCTCTTGTTGGTACTTTCTTACTGTAAAGCTCTCCATAAACGGTGAACATGTTTGGTAAATTTATTGCAATTTAAAATTGGTGAGTTCCTTTATTAAATTAATTGCTATGTTATTGGAAATATTCATCAAATTAGGGTTAGAGGATGTCTACACACAAATCAATTTGGGGAGAATGGTTTAATTTGGTCAGACAAATGTTGAGTTTGAACAGCTGTATTCTGCTCGCTGGTTGACTAAATCCAACCTCTTTCTGAGGCTAACTTTCTGTGTGTATACCAGGTCCCAGACATTTCTTTTTTTGGAAACTGGCGGTGGGATTTTTACTGCAAAGCTGAGCTTATTTTGGTTAATACATATGAACAATCCAGTCCTATTTTGGAAAATCACAGTCATACTTTTTTGGCAAAGATTATTTTCCTGTTGATTAATTCATTCATCTGGTAATTTTGAATATTATAGCATTTCCCTTGAAATATACCCCTTAAGTAGCCTTAATTGATGTGGAGGTCATACTTTAAAATCATTAGGATACACATGTGTTCATCTTTACACACACAATATGAAATGCGTTCCAAATGACAATGAAGTGGATTTCCATCCAGTCTTGTGGGCTGACTGGGAGCCATGCAGGCTCGGACTCCTGGGAACAGGTGATCCAACTCTTTTGTGTTGGAATTGTGGCACCAGGCAGGTGTACTGCTAATTCTGAACGTGCTCTAAGTAGAGTCCCACCTTGGCCCCTATGGTGTGTGCCTCCTGCAGGAGTTGGAGACACACCCAGTGAGCACAACACAAAACACTTGAGGTGAGAAAAGCTAAAGAAATAACTGTGAAGTATTTTCAGAGACTATTGCGGTCCACTTCTTATTGAGAAAAAGTTGCCAGATTTAGCATTGGAGGCATGATTTCCAGGAGCAGGCTCTAGGGTGAGACCTCAGCTCCCAAGTATCCTACCCAAAGCAGAGTTCCCTGGACCCAGGTGACCAAGGCCCCACTCAGCCGAGACCTGGCTGGGCCGCCCAGCTGTAGCAGAGGCTGCCAGAGAGAGGCGGCCCCCTTTCCAAGCAGAGAAGTGGAGAGCTGTCACAATTCAGTGGAGGTGGAGGTGCAAACATGTTGCATGGATGTTGGACAATTCCTAAGAGAACTGGGAATTCTGATCACAGAGCCCATGAGCAATGGCTTCTCCTGTTATGCTGAAGCCATCAGAGGAAAAAGAATCATTCATGGCCAGTCTGTTGGGTTCTCATCAACAGCCCTCTTCAGATACTGGGACATTAGGGCTCCTCTCCTGCCCCCACAACCCCCAGCCCA
Organism: Vicugna pacos; assembly: GCF_048564905.1. Taxonomy (NCBI): domain Eukaryota; kingdom Metazoa; phylum Chordata; class Mammalia; order Artiodactyla; family Camelidae; genus Vicugna; species Vicugna pacos. Next base: position 121,784,265 of record NC_132988.1, read on the forward strand.
CTGGCTACCAACCGAAGCAGAAAACATGGTAAGTGGCAGCAGAAGGACTTCTCCCCATCCACCTAAATTAAGTCAGCAAGGCATTGCCAGGCATCTCCTGCTTCCTGAGCAGGGTTCTTCCAGACTCCTGGAGCAGAGACCTCCCAGGGCCGCTGCAAGGCTGACCTCCCAGAGCTACACAGAGGAGGTGGCCAGGCCTGCGTGTGGGCCGCCAGTGGGCTCCGGTAGAAGGTTGCTGGTCAGAAGCTGCGAGGACGGAGCAAATGCATGGGCAGCATAGACATAAGACCTCAGACCTTCCCTCATCCTTCCTGTTCTCTGAGGTGTTCCATCTTACACAGTTTGTATAGCTTAAAATGTTAGATATCTTAGGAGTCTTTCAAATTTGCAAACAAAATCAGTGACCTCTCCAAAGCTGCAGACTTTCCTTGGGATGGAAGAGGAGGCAGGATGGGGTAAGATGGCAGGGAGCATCAGTGGGGCACAGACAGCTGCATTTCCCCTATCATTTATATATGACCATGAAACTAGATGGGGCTTTCAAAATATGTGTTTCTAACTCCATGAATATTGTTAACCCCACTTTATAGAGGCTGATACAAAGATGTGGAATACCAGAGCTCTATTTTTTAAAGTTAACTAGAAGAAGTAAAATATCAAATATCCCTAAACTCAGATTGTCTCAGAGATCAGTACTCAGGGAAGCAAGTGGAGAATCTCAAAACCACTAAGCTTCCTTCTTATTGGGACGAAATTCCTTGTGGCCGAGTCAATTTCCTTGAAGGGTGGCCAACTCACAAGCGCTTCTTATTCACATTTATTCTACTTTTTGGAAGTTTAAGTTAGTCGTTAGAATTGATTTTGTATGCTTCTGGGAAAATAATGCTAGTTCTTGGAGCTTTCTTAAAATAGGTTTTATCCTACATCCCACAATAATAATAAAGTCTTGGCTTGGCGGAGGCCAGACCGAGAGTTTACGTCATGATGAGACACCGAAAGTCAACACACTGTAGCATTTCCACATGGCCTGCTGCTGAGTTTGTGCTAAACACAAAGCTTGTTTACCTCTCAGGGAATAATTTAGTGAACACAGTGCGGATGAGGCAGGCTGGTGGGACAGCTCCTCGCCCAATCACACAGTCGCCAAACAAGCTGTGTTTTCTGAAGATTGATGTACGAACACTCCCAGGTCTCAGGTGCCTGGGTGTACATGCCTTCCTTAGCCAGAGGGGCTGCTCTGCCCTTTCAACACAAATTTGAACACACAACTGAATTTTTGACTGATATTCAATTAAACAATCATTTAATTTAAAAAATCAGTCAGACGGTGTTTGTAGTAAAGATCGAACTGCTGGCGATCAGCGTTTTTACTCCTGGCTGGTGTCATGACGCCGTGCAGATAGAAACCTCTAAGGTACGTGCATACACACATGTGACTGCACACACGTGCACACAGGCATGTGTGACACACGCACACACATTGCAGCACAGTGAGTGCATGTGCACATAGGAATGCACACAAACGCAAATGCACACATGTGAACACATGCAAGTGAGCTTTCACACTCCCACACACACACGTATTTGCAAACACACACACACGTGCAAGGACGCACATACACACACAGCCTCCTGGCGGAGTCTGAGGGCCAGGCCAGCATCCCCCCTGCACCCCCGGCCACAGGCCAGTAGAGCACGCACGAGGGAGCAATCCCTGGAGGTACCTTGTTGCGGATGCTCAGCAGCACGTAGGCCGCAACCCTGTCCATCCAGGTGGGGTGGGGCAGGCTGGTGGGACAACTCCTTACCCAGAGGCCAGCCCTTCACAGCAAGCCGCTTCAGAGCTGCTGGGGTCAGGGTGGCTGGGGGGGCCAGGCACACACTGCTGCGGCTTGGCTGGTGCTGACCTCTGGGCGGCCTCCGGGCCCAGCTCCCACTGAGCCACGTTGTCCAGCAGTGCCCTCAAGGTTACCACTGCCCCAAGCACTGTTTTCTCACCAGGATATGAAAGAAAATTAATAAGTGAGAAACCCTAAGTAAATGAATCCTGACATATAAGTAAGTATAAACTCTATAAACTTGTATACCTATCTTTGTATGAGACAGAGGCAGCAGCCAGCCTATTGTCCATTGGTTTACTTTCTAGGTGATGCAGTGTCTTTCCTTAATTTGCTGCTTTTCAGCCCAGTAATTGACAAAGAAAAAACCCACCAAAATGGAAAAAGAAAACTCAACTTGGGAAAATAGTGCACAAATATCATGACACCCCCAACCTGAATTCTAAGCACTTCTTAGGGTGACTGATGGGAGAAAACCTGGTGGTTCCGCAAAGCAATCTTGTGTTCCCTCTCCCTGGTCCCGCGATGTGTGGCCGTGGCCACCTGGGATACACCGAGGGCAGGAGACCAGGCAGACCAGCAGTTCTGGCCACTCTGGCCCTCCCGCAGCACCTGGATGGCCTTGCTCCCTGTTGCCGAGGCCTGGGCTCAGCCTCGTGCCCCTGCTGTGGTGCCTATGCTGTTCCTGTCCCTGAAGCCTGGCCCATGACTTCACCTCCACTCTTTATAAACACGGGTCAGATCATGCTGTCCCACCCAGGAATTTTCAAGAGCTGCCCTTTTTCTGAATGAAAGTAGAACCTCGTGGACCTGGCCCTTCTCTGTGAGCCACAGGGGGCTGGGGGCAAATTGACAAGGGGCTCCCGTGTGGGGGCCCTGAGAATAAACAGGTGGGTGACTGTGGCTGGTGTGCTTCCTGGACACACTAGGTGGCGGGAAAGTGAACCTGCCTGTGTTGATGAGACCGGAGGAGGGGAAGGGCCACCAGGATATGGGCCTGGACCATCTCAGGGCCTGGACGTTTTAGGAGTGTGGACTCATTTCCTGTGACTGCTGTCACAAAGCACCAGAAATTGTATGGCTTAAAACAGCCAGTTTTTACTCTCTCACGGTCTGGAGGCCAGAAGCCCGAGGTCGGGGTGTGGGTGTGGGCGTGGGCGTGGGTGTTTCCTTCTGGAAGCTCCAAGGGAGACTCCCTACAGGCTTCTGGTGGCTGTGGGCAATCCCGGACCTTCTCCTCCCTCTGTGTGTGTCCTCTGCCCCTCATAAGGACACCTGCTGGCTTTAAGTCCACTGTAGTCCAGAGTGATCTGCAAAGACCTGATTTCCAAATGAGGCCGTGTCCTGAGAGAACAAGTATTTGGAGGGACAGTACTGAACAACACTGAACCCTGTACAGAACTCGTGGAGGTTCGCGGTCTGCTGACTCCTTCCCACCCAGGGAAGCAGCTGAGGACCCCTAGGGCCGGCATCCCTTCCCTGGCCAGGGCTACGTGGGAAGCATAAAGCCTTGGAGCCAGGTCATCTGTCGGATCAGTATTCTAACAAACCAGAAACATTAAAACTAATTGCTGAAGGGAAAAAGTTTTCTGAAAATAAGTTGTAGTTGTCTTATTTGCAGACATTTTCAGAAAACAGGCCCAGTCTCCGTGAACAGGTCACTCTTCTCTTCCTGGCCGATTGGGCATGAGCGGTGTTGGTGCCAGGGCTCCGGGTTCAGCTGGGAGGCTCGACTCTGCAGGTGACAGGCCCCCCTCTGACCAGGATCTGCTTCTCCGTCGGGACCCCTCGGGCCTTCCCCAAAACCACAGCACGGAGACTTGGCCTCTGCCTCACTCCTTTTAGCGGCTTTGTTTCCACCTGTTCTTCCATGTCCCGGCCTCGGTTCCCCTCGTGTGTGTGCCCACCCCTGTGAACTGGACCTGCTGGGACGTTGAATTTGCTGGGAGCCGCCCGCATACCCATCTGCAGGACCGTCTGTTGGGCAGGCCCTTGGCGGCAGGGCCTCCTGCTCCGTCCAGCACGCCCACCGGGGGAGCTGCTTCTCCTTTGGGTGTAACTCAGGCTCTCTTTCCTAAAATGCGGGACTTCACTTCTCCCACGCTGAAGCTCGCTGCCCTGTGGGGCGGCCTGTGCCTGGGAGCTCTGCCCCGCCTGGCCTCCCTGCCTCTTGCTGCCCCCACCCCGTTCCCGGGGGCCTGCCAGAGGTCACGCCCTCTGCTGCCTACCCCCCCAGACTTTCTGGAGCCTGCGCCCAGCTCCAGGGTCCCTTGCACACCACTGTCTCTTTGTTGGCTCAGGGGTCACCTGATCCATAGCTAATGTGAGGGCTCATTGTGGGCCAGGCCCTGTGTGTCCAGCACTTTGGGTCACTGCCTCCGTTAATCCTGGAAAACAGTCACTTTACAGGTGGGAAAACTGAAGTTTCGGGCCATGCCGTGGGCCTAGATTGGGGCCGGTGTGAGAGCAGGGCCTGAGCGCAATCCTTCTTGGTGCCAGGGCCCCTTGCCTTGTTCTAGGCACAAGCAGGACCAAGGTTCTGTTCTAAGTGTCATTTGTGGGCCCAGGTGTGGAGTGGACAGTGGGACAACCTCCATCTCCCTCCAGACCTCTGTGCTTTCTGCCTACTGCCTGCTCACTGCCCCTTCAGGGTTGTCTGGACCCTAAAGTCAGCCTTTTCTCAAAACTCAACACCTCTGTCTTCTTGGTTGAGTGTCTCCATCCCTAGGCTGGTCCCCAAGCCCTTCAAGTCAGCATCTACTAATTCATTTCAGTTTTTGTTCAACAAATACCGACTGGGGCAGATGCCAGGGACCGAGGTTGCCCCACACCCTGCCACGTGCCCTAATTCAAGATCTTGTGCTCACTCTTGGGAGGCTGTAGAGTAAAGAGATTTCTACATGCTTTTTATTGTACTAAGTGCAGAGATCTGGTTGTGTTTATGTGTGAGGCACATCTCAACCTGGACAAGCCACACTTCAAAGACTCGACAGCTGCTTGTGGGGAGCGGCTGCTGACCAGTCTGAATTAGGCAGGTCTCTTCCCTGCACGTGGCCTCTATTTTGATCAGGAAAAGCAGTAACCATGATATATCGCAACGTAATGTAAGACACGCACACCCACCCTCGAGATTCAGTTTGCACCGCCATAAGAAGTAACACAAAACCCTCACAGTTTACAGTGTCATTCTCTGTTTTGGTCCCTGTTTCTCTTCTTCCTTTAAACATACGTGGTTCCAGGGGCTCCCCTCATGCTCTGGGTCGCCCCCACCTCCAGTTGGTTGCAGGTCACTCCTGGACCACAGGAGCTTGTGTCCTGCATGTTGTACAGTGTTGTTTTGTATCTTTGTAAACTTTACATAGTGGTGTCTGCTGAGAAGGGTTCCTGGACCCAGTTCAGCGAGTGTGTGTGGAGGCTTCTCCACACCACTGAGCAACTCTCAAGCCAGCTGGGTGTCCGAGAATCCAGCTCAACTCCCCACTACCAACCCGGCCATAGACTCAGATTCTGTCACAACTCCACCTCGGATACCACTGCAAGTCCAGTCACCTATGCTTGACCAACCGGCTACAAATCAGAGGTTCCCACGGTCCCCTGGGGTTGTTCCACTAATTTGCTAGAACAGCTGACGGAACTCGGGAAAACCTGATGTTGACCCACTAGCTCACCAATTTATTATTCAAGGGCATTAAAGGATACGAATCGATAACCAGATGAAGAGATACACAGGGTGAGGTCCCGAACAAGGAAGCCTCTGTCCTCACGGAGCTGGGGGCCAGCACGGTGGCACGTAAAAACTCTCTGGTTCCCTGACATGGAAACTCTCCAAAAAGGACCAAACAGTGCTTTTCTGAGGGGAAGGGGTGGGGATGGGCGGTTATGGAGGCTTCATTACACGCTCACGATTGACTGAGTCGTTGGCCAGTAGTGACTGACTGAACCTCAGCGTCCCCCTTCCCCAGAAATAGGGGTGTGGGGTAGGGGGAGTGGGACTGAAAGTTCCAAACCTCTGATCACATGGCTGGTTCTCCTGCAACCAGCCCCCACCCTGGGGGTGGGGTCCAAAAGTCAGCTCATTAGCATAAACCCAACAGTGATGGAAAGGGCTTGTTACAGGGAACAAGACAGCTGTTTCACCTTTGTGGCCCGGAAAGGACTTTCAGAAACTGAAGACGAGAGACCAAACATTGTAACAAAATGAGTGCCCATCCCTCTTACCGGTAGGAAAATTCCAAGAGTTTTGGGAACTGTGAGTCAGGAACTGTGCATGAAGACAAAATATATCTGAGAGACACATTTTGGTCATATACATATTTTGAGAGTTATAATATCGCATGTACTGTGTTAATCTCAGCATTGTGTCTTTGAGGTTTGTCGGTGGTGCTTCCTGGAACCCTGCTTCTCCTGTTCTAACCGGTGTGCTCAGGCAGCTGCCCTCCGCTCAGTTAGCATTTCCCCAGCGCCAGCCCTGGGTCATTTCCTTTTCCACCATCATGTTGAGTCTTGAACAAAACCCCTACCTGTCTTGTTCCTAGGTAGGACTCTCTGGGCCCCAAGCCCAGGTGTGATGTGGGGTGTGGCATTTCAGCTCTGCCAGGAGCTGCAGGAAAGCGTCACCTGAGGTTCCCCGATGGGGATCAGCACGACTTGCCACCCGGCAAATTAGGGCCGTCTTCCTCAGCTCCCTCAGAAACCACCTCACTTTTTCCTCCAGCTGCTGGCTGGGAAGCAGCATCTCAGGGCTGTCCAGTGAGGTGCCAACTGTTCAGCCACTTCTGCTTTCTTTCTCCCCAGCGTGAAAAACAGGTGCTGGTCTTTCCACCTGTTGACGTCTAGGAGTTCGTGACACCTACCCCGGGTCTGCTCCTCCGGGAGGGTCTCATCGCGGAGTGGAGTCGTCTTCCATCTGTTTGTCAAAAAGTAAATCGCACGTATTAATCCTTTCCTTTCTGGCTTGTGATACAGAAAACAAGGATTAAGCCGTCTGCCGCGGTGGTGCTGACAGGCAGTAGACCCTGAGGGGACTCAGGAGGAAACCCGGCCCCCAGAGAGTTGGATGCATAGGTCGGGAAGAACTTTAATGAAGCCAGGCTCTTGTGTCTTCCTGTGTATGGAAAAGCACTAAAATCTTGACCGCAAGAGATGGGTCCTTTTTGAAAGGCAGAAATGTTGTACCAGGATGCGCCCTTTACTGCACCTGCTCCCCAGCCGGAGACCGCACGTAAACCAGGCTTCTCTGCGGCCTCTTGGGAGCAGACTCTCCGAGCTGCTGAGCCGCTGCCTCTGGGCTGCAGATCTCAGCAGGGCCGTGAGTATAACTTAAACTCAGCGTGTTTGTTGTGCATTTTAAAGTTGACACTTGTCTCCCTGTTTCTCGCTTAAGGAATTCTCCCTACCCTGATGTTTTGAAGATATTTTTCCTTTTCTTGTAAAGATTTTGTAGTTTTGCTTTTGTATTTAGGTTGTTGGGGCTCAGGGTAGGCTGTCCCAGAACGTACCTTGATGGCATATTGACTATTTTGAATTAAGGTTCCTGAAGAAACGGTCAGTGCGAGAGGGACACTTTGAGCCTTCTCTCTGCTCCCTGAAAGCAGGAAATAAGTCTCTCACGTGAAAGGCGCCTTCTCTGGGCCTGAAGGTAGACAGGGAACTAGGGCTGGGACGCCTGTGTAACCAAACCTCGTCACTTTTTACGTTTACTACTCTAAGCCCAAACTCTATTTACATTCTTCTCTAACTGAGCTCTCAAACCTAAGCTTCTTTGTCCTGTCAATTCCTCACCAATTTATGTAGATCAGCGACTGCATTTTACCCTCATTGTCTGATGCCTGCTTTGGCTATTACGTAGGTCTTATTTCTATGAGAATTTTTGAATTTCGTTTCCTTTTCTCTTGTTAATCTGTCTTTTGCCAATTTTATTATTAGTCCACCCACAAGAACTCAATATGGGCAGGGGCTGAATTCTGTCCTGCCCAGCAAGGCCTTTAATCCATCTGGGAATTTATCTTTATTTATCATGTAAGGTAGAGATCTCACTTTATCCTTTGTTATTACGTATACATGTGTTAATCAGAATTCTAGAGACTGAGATGAGACCTGATCAAAATAAAAAGCATTTATTTGGGGTTTGTTAGGACTGTAGCCCAGGAGACACAGATTTGAGAATCCCTTGAACTGTGTTCTGCCAGACCTCAAAGATAGGGAGGTGTGCGAAGGCCAAGACTGCAAGGTTACAGTTAAGTTACATGAGTAGTTTATCAAGAATTAAGACTGGAGCTGGCAGCACGTGAGGGTGTTTTTTAAATAAGGATCAGTTGGGGTTGAAATAGTCCCATAGTTTAAGGGAGACCTTGAAACCATAAGGTTGCAGCTCGCAGCAGTTAGCAAGTATTGTTTTGAGAATGGCTGGTGGTGTCCTTGAGTGTCCTCAGAGAAAATGCAAGTTTTCTGTGGTGCAGGGACATGTCTGAGACCAGGTCGATCGCCTGACTCCACTTTTGTATGCTGAAATGTGATCACGCTGTTACACTTTCATTTTTTGGGGTGGGGGGTGGGGTGGGGGGAGGTAACTCGGTTTGTTTATTTATTTATAGAGGAGGTTCTGGCGATTGATCCCGGACCTTGTGCATGCTCAGCACGTGCACCATTTCCTCCCTTTGAGCTACTCTCCCCGACACTGTCACATGTTCAATCTGTCATCATGTGTGTGCACGCCTGTCACCCACCCAGCCATCCACCTCCTTTATCACTTTATCTTTATTGTATGAAGAGCTAACTTTTCTTGCACTTTTTCTTTTTTATCATGTTAAGCCAATTATTTCTGTGCCTTTATTAAATCTATTATTTTTAAGCGGTTATAACATCATCTCTCAGGTAGGGGAGCAAATTTGCCACCCCAAAATGTGTCTCTTGGGCATATTATTTCAAGCTAGTTATTTTCTAAGAAATAGTGGATATGGGAAAAATTTTGAAAACCAAATAGGAATTACCCTTTTGTAAGAAACCTTTCCGTTCGTTAAGAGTGTCTCCTGTCAATCTGCCTCATGTCGATTTAATTCTCAGATCAGCTGGAAGAACCTAGAAGGCAGGAAAATTTTCTCCTCCCTAACACTCACATACACCAATAACACTCACGTACACTAATCATCTGCATTTACACAAATTTCCTCCGATGTTACTTTTTTTTTTTTTTTTTTTTACTGATCGGCATGTCCAATATCCTCCTTTAAAATTTTGCTCTTGGCCCTGTCCACGTGCATTTTAGACAAGATGGTCATGTGTCCTGCAGAACCTGGCCAGGATGCAGGTTGGAATCACACTGAGTCTGCAGGCTCCTTTGGGGAGAATGCTGTCCTGTTAATTTTGAATAGGTCTACTTCTCCTCTCTTTTGGGTCTTACGTTTTTCAACAAAGCTTAATACTTTTCTCTGTAATTGTCTTGCATCTTGCATGACTTTTGTTAAGATTTTTCCCTGAGATGTATTTGAGTTTTTGTGGCTATTGTAAATGTTGTCTTTTAAAAATTTTTATTTTTTATTTGGCTGTTGCCGGTTTAAAGACTATTACTGACCTGGTGTACTAGTTTTGTATCCAACAGCATGCAAACATTTCTGTTCAGTTTTAATAATCTGTCTATTTCCAACATCATCTGCGACGAATGTAAAATACAGAATGTTGTCTTCCATCTATTCAGCAAGGACCAAGTCTTTAGCCACTGCAGCCACTAACCTACATTACACCCCAAAAGGAATTCAGGGTGGGAAAAACAGGATGAAGCGTTCTGTATTTTGGATAGATGGGCCCCTAGACAGTTAAGATGTGTAGGAAGAATTTCAATGACCTCAGATTCTTGCATCTTCCCGCACATAGATAAGCACTAAAATCATTACTTTGAGATATTTGGGTTTTTTGGTGATTAGCAGTAATCTTTTACCAAAATGTACGCTTAACACATGTATTTCCCAGCCCCAAATTCTCATAGTCTGACTCCTCCCCTACCTCTTCGGAGCAGTTCCTCAGAGCTACTGGCACGCTGTCTCTTGAGCTATCATCCTCAATAAAGTCCCCGAATGAAGCTGAAAATCTTATGTTGTGCACTTTAAAATTTCAGTTGACATTAATAATGGTTTTGTTTCTTGCTCTCTAAACCCTCTGCAAGTGATCCAAGTGTTCTTGCTAAGACCTTGTTTGGGACCCAGGGCAGGCCACCCAAATGTGCTTCAACGGCATAATGATTATTTAGAATTAAATTTCCTTAAGAAATGGCCCATGCAGGAGGGACACTTTGACCCTCCTGTCTGTCTCCCTGAAAGCAGGAAATAAATCTCCCATGGAAAGGTGCCCTCCCTATTCAGGAGGTAGAAAGGCACCCTTATCTACAGAGATAGAGAAATTAGGACCAAGAAGCCTGTGAAAACAAACCTTGTTATTTATTTTACTTATTTATTACCCAAACCCAAATTTTGCTTAAATTCCTTACTATAAGCTCTCAAACCTAAATTTCTTTGTTCTGTCAGCTTCTCTCAAATGTATTGTTTCTTTGTCTAACAAAAGGTATAAAAGCTGCCTACTTTGCCCACTTCTTAGATCCCATTTCTATGAGACCTCTGTGCTTGTGAATTAAATCTGTCTCCTATCAATCTGTCTTCTGTCAGTTTTACTATTAGTCCAGCTGCAAGAACTCAAGGGGGTTGGAGGATCCTCCCCTCCTGACATCTCCAACGCAAAGTTGGGTAGCGGCGGGATGGTCGGCCTCCTCTCCTGATGTCTGACTTAAACCAGTAGGTATGAGGTTTGCCTGGAATCTTGGCAGACACTTTTTAGCACATCGAGGAAGTTTCTTCTATTTTCAATTTGCTAAGAGTTTTTCTTTTTAAGGGGTAATTTGTTTTCTACGTTTTCCTCCCATGTAAATGGGTATTGAATTCTATCAATTGACATAATTATCATTTGTTTTGTGAACCGAACCCCCGCCCCAGAAGTTTACAAATAAGAAAAGAGTTTATTTGGAGTCTTAAAAAATTGCAATTTGGGAGGCACAGACTCAGGTAAAACCAAGAATGTTCTGGGAAGAGAGACTCCGAGGCCCATGAAGCTGTGCTCTGACACAGAAAGGAAGCGTTTGTCCCTGAGGGAAGTTTAGGATAAGTGTCTGATGAATACTTTGAGTTTCTGGCAGATGTCTTCATTAGGGCAGTAAGTGGTCAAAAGGTCAGATTCCATCCAGGTTGAAACTGTCTCAGTTAGTCTTCCTCAGTGGACTCCCAGCTGCATTTGAGACTTTCTCAGCAACAGTGACTCCGTTTTGATTTTCCTGCCACAGGCTTTCCCTGGATTTATCTGTTACTGTGGTAAATAACACTAACCTATGTTTCAATTTTAAGCCGAGCTAAAACTGTACCTAGTTTAAAAGTCAACTGTACTATTGGTTTACCCGTCTATCAATAAGCAACCCCAGAAGCAACCACTTTCCTTGGTAATATGCCTCTATACTTACGGAAAAAATGGTTATAATACAGCTCTCGTTGCTTCCATCTGAGATATGATTACTGATTTCTTACTATTGAACGTTGGGACTAGTTTTCTTGCACCCCCCACTTGACCCTCCCAGTAGAGTCTGGGCATTTTGGGGGTCAGTTCAGTATTCTACTTTGTTAAGATCATAACCGTTGTCCAGACGTGAGGTATAAGGTACCCATGGCTACAGGCTCTTTCTTGTTTTCCTTGAAATTAACAGCTGACTAATGTTTTCTAGGAACCTGTGGCCGACATTCAGCAGACGTGAGAACATCCCCTCCACGTGTTCAAGTGTCCCAGGTGATCCAGGACTTCTCTTCACGCAGACCTCCCTCCCTGCGCCCCCACCCCTCCTGACAAGGGCTCTGTGGGTCTCTGCACAGTCAGGATCCAGGGCCTCCCTTTGCTCCTCTCAGGTCCCTGCTTGCATATGCTGTGTCCCGAGATCTTGGTGGGGGCAAGTGGACCTGAATTCCCACTGAGCAACACTGGCCAGTCATGGATGTTTATAGCAGCTTTATTCATAGTTGGCAAAACTTGGAAGCAACCAAGATGTCCTTCAGTAGGTGCATAGATAAACTGTGGTATCTCCAGACAATGGAGTATTATTCAGCACTAAAAAGAAATGTTATCAAGCCACAAAGAGACATGTAGGACCCTTAAATACATGTTACTAAGTGAAAAAGACCAACCTGAAAAGGCTACATACTGCATAATTCCAACCAAGGAGACAATAAAAAGATCAGTGGTTTCGGGGAGGGCAGGATAAATCTGTGGTGCACAAGAAATTTTTAGGGCAGTGAAATTATTCTATGTGATAGTGTAATGGTGGATGTATGTCAATATATGTTTTTCAGACAAATGGCTATATAGGACAAAGAGTGAACCCTAACGTGAACTACAGACTTTAGCTGATAGTAATGCATCAATATTGGCTTGTTGATTGTAACAAGTGCACCACACTAACGCATGATGTTAGTAATAGAGGACACTGTGTGTGCAGATGGAGTATGTCATACACTGAGTCTTTCTGTACACCTAGAACTATTCTAAAAGATAAAGTCTGTTAATTAAGAAAAGACAATGGTGAAGATAAAATGGCATACTAAAAACTCTTACATTAACCCAAAGAAGGCAAGAAAGGTGAAACAGAAGAATGACAACAATGAAAAAAAAAAAAAAGAAACAAATTGGAAAATGGCAGCTCTAAATCCAATTCTATCAATAATTATATTAAATGTAAATTGAATATATATTCCAATTAAAAGGCAGAGATCATCAGACTAGATAAAAAAAAGCAGGATGCAAGATGTGAGTTTACAAGAGCCATTTTAAATACAGACACAGTAGGTTGAAATGAAAAGGATGGAAAAAGATATATGCAAATTAATCATAAGAAAGTTCGGACCTCAGCAAGAAGGGTCAGAGGTTCATTCTGAATACTGTCTACAGGCTGCCTGAGACCGGGCGCCAAGCACGTGAAGAGCAACAAACAGTGGGTCAAACTGTCATGCCCTGTGGTCACTGTGGTCAAGGTGAAGGCCCATCGGCGAGAATCATGTCTGAGATGCAGGTTATAACTGTAACTGGCCAGGAGACGTGTGCCTCGGCTTCCAGGGGCTGGTTCACTGGGGTCCCCACTCCGGAGCTGGAACCCGAGGAGGAGCTGGGCCTGATCCAATTGCTGCCTGAGCTACTCCTGGTGGTGCTGAGCCACGTGCCGCCACACACGCCACGTTTTCCAGGGCTGGTACACTCTGGTAGACTGCCAGGCCCTGTGACTCATCATCCTGGCCAGGACCACGGCACCCTGAGGTGCACTGCCCACAGCCACACCCCCTGTTGACAATCCCAGGCCCTGCCTCCTGGGAAGCTTCTACAAGTGTGGCCTATAGGACATAACCTCATCTGGAACCTCAAGGGCCAGGAAGTCCTCTGGAAATGGATGATGCTGAGGGGTGGGGACCTGCCCATGACCCTTGACCAGCCCCTGTTCCTGGACTTGCCCCTGACCCCAGACCTGCTCTCTCACACTTAACTCTTCACCCCACCATGTCCTTCACCACAGCAGAGCCTAGTGCTGTCTGATCAGATGGCCCACAACAGTTCCCAGCTCTGTGGCCTCAAGCAGGATTTTCAGCCTCTGCACCTGTTTTCACCTGTGATTAGTTCTGATAATGGTCCCAGGTGGTAGGAAGGTCATAGCAAAGGGCCTTGCACACAGGCCTTCCCATCTCACTCAGCAACTCCCTCTGGAGCACCTGCCACCTCCCGCCAGCCTTCTGGTCAACCCCCTATTGCCCTGGCCCCAGTACTCCTGCAACAACCCAGGGGCCACGCTGGCGAACCTGTTCCACCTCCTCCCTATTCGCACATCTTTCCCCATTCTTTCTTGCCTTGGGGCTCTGACTTGCTGGTCCTTGCTGACCACAGCTTGTCCACACTGCTCAGGATGCCGCTCAAAAACTGCTTCCTCAGAAAAACTGTTTCTGAACATCCTCTCTGAAAGTAGCATTTTTGTCACTCTATACTCTTCCCTGCATGGAACGACAGATCTGAGTGATACGGCCTCCTTCCATTAGAAGGTCAGCACCATGAGAGACTGTCTCTGTTTTGTTCACTGACGTACCCAGGGCCCAGGGCATACAGGCACCCACTAAGCAAATACTTGTTCGGAAACCGGAGTCGGCCTCTAACACTTAGGACCTCAGCAAGAAGGGTCAGAGGTTCATTCTGAATACTGTCTACAGGCTGCCTGAGACCGGGCGCCAAGCACGTGAAGAGCAACAAACAGTGGGTCAAACTGTCATGCCCTGTGGTCACTGGGCTCCTCACCACCAGGTTCCTGCAGCACGTGCTGCAGAAGCAGGGCAACCCTGCGGGAGGTGGGAGTGCACACGGTGCTGCCCCCACACCGGAGGTTGTCTCCAGAAAAAGCCCCGTCCCCGAATGCACCTGTACCTGAAAGAGTGACAAACTGGTTATTCAAGTTTGGGTCTGTGGCAGACATTATCTTCAAAACGAACAGAGTGAGACTGTCAGTCCCAGGAGAAAAAAAAGAACACTCAGAACTTACTGTCAATCACAAAATTTGAGTTTTCACATGTAAGTTAGAGTCTTAGAAAACTTGCATTTGCCACTGTGAGCTTCCAATATTCTCAGACTTTTCTGATGAGACTGTTGACGATGTAACAAGTGAATTCTGGTCCTGAATAGTGGACAGTGTCAACACTGGAAGAGCTACATAACTCACAGAATCGTCACTTTCCAAATGATAACACAGATGTTACAGGACCACACCTGGGAAAAAGATCCACTCATTGTGCAGACAGATCAATGGATTGAACGCCACAGAGCACAGAAGATCATTGATACGGTTTCAGATTCTACAATATGACTATTCTTTTCTTTTTTAAAATAACTTTTATTTTGAAAAGTTTAAATCTCACAAGATGTTGCAAAAATATTACAGCTCCACATACCATGCACCCAGCTTCCCCTAGTGATAGTATTGCCACAGCACTTGTCAAAACTGGCAAGAGAGGCTGGTGCCAGTCTGGTAGCAGGCGTGGACCCGGCAGGTCTCATCTGTTCACAAGCACTTGTTTCTTACTTTGCCAGCTAACTTGGAAGAAACCATCACCTGTTGAATTTTAGCGCAGTGTCAAAAAAAAGAACATCCACAATGATCAGAAAAGGACATTAAAGCAACTGCGTATCTGTGACTACTTTAACCACACCCACGCATCACAATGGACTGAAAGCAGAATCCAACTGTCTTCAATTAAGCCAGACATTAGATTTGCAAAAAATGTAAAACAATGCCACCCTCCCAGCTAAATACTTTTGTTTTGGAAAATATAGGGTTTTTTTCCCTTAAAAATGTTATATTAACACGCAATGGGTTTATATCTTTATTTTCAAATGAATGTATATTTCAAATGAATATGTATTTTATATATACATAGAATTAGTTTTAATTTTAAATGCCATCAATGCTGACAGAAGTAATCACATAAACCGAAGCTCCTGGGGACCCCAGTGGCTTCCAGGGTATTACAAGGCTCCCCGAGCTCTGTGAGGTGAACCTTGGCAGAAGGACATCCTCCTCCCAACAGAGCCCCAGGGCTCTCTGAAGTTCACACGCACCATGACAAACCTGGAAATGTCTTCTTCTATTTAAACACATATATTTGGGTCATATCATAACCTACCCCGAGGAAATTAAAAGTTTAGAAGTTTCTGGAGTGACTGTCAGCAGGGGAATATAATTCATATCCAAACTAAGTGACTTTATATTAAACCACTTACTATTTAATCTAAATTCAAGTACAGTCGTCATAGAAATTGAAGCTATTCATCAACATGGTAGAATTTACGTCTTTTTTTTTAGAATGATCTTGCATTTAAATAGATTTTTTTATTATGCCAATCCATGAAATAAACAGTAGACTTTAAAATTAAATTATTTTTCCAGTGCCTCAGTAGTTTAGTCTAAGACTTTGTGTTGGTCCGGTCCATGGCTGTGAAGAACACACAGACAGCAGCTGTGACGAGCAGGTGCATTCCCTCATAGAGAAGTTTTGGAGAAAACACACTCCATATAAATAAATGGTAACGCAGAGATGTCACCAAAATGATATATGCGGAAACTGGAAAAGAACAAACCAATGCGTAGCAGAAGCAAGCATGACTCAGTGCTGAACTGCTGTTAACAAAAAGGGAAATATGTATTAGTATACAGACGCCACCTCCTTACCGTGTAAGGCACGGGCACATATGTAACCACATTTCTATACTGAAAATGGCTGCGGCAGTTCCTGCTCCTGGGAGCACGCCCCTCCCCCGCCACTTGAAGTCTGGGTCTGGTCAGTCTGGTGGCCACTGAGGTGCTAAGGAGTCAGAGCTGCACATGGGCAGCTCCAGTCACTCTCCAGGGCCACCACAATCTGTAAAATATTGTCGAAAATGCACCCCCAAATTTTACATAGTTATTTATTTAAGAACTATACACACATTATAAAATATAAACAAAGAAAAGAAAGCCACACAAGGATGAGATGCACATGCTGCCCAGCGGGCGCCTGGTCTGCCCGGCCTGGTCTGGGGACACTGGCTCCAGGGTGTGTGCTAAGCAAACAGGGAGGCAGAGCCTTCCTGAAATGGAAGCAACCCCTCAGAGTGCACAAACATACTGCCACCGACAAACCATGACATAAAATTAACCTGCTCCCTTAAGGCAACTTCCTGAGATTGCGACTATTGCAAGACAGCAAGTTCCAGGCACCCTTCACTCTTATCCACCCCACAGACCCTCGGAGGTCAGGCTCCCAGATTCTGGTTAAGCCCAGTTCCAGTTCTGCCCCCCTGCCCCCCCACCTCCGCAGTGAGCCCACGGGCGGCATCTCTGTGGTCACAGCACTGCTGCGGCTCTCCTGCGCCCAGAGGACCCGCAGCCCCAAATGGCCTGCCCTACCCCTGGGCTCTCTCACCGCCCTCACCCTCAGCAGGAACATGCTCTGCTTATTTGCATGGGCAGTCTCCACTGGCTGTGGTCACTCCCACCTGCAGCCCCTCCTCCGGGATGGCGCATAACTGGTTCATTTCCCTGCTGCCCCCAACAGACTGTGAGCTCCTGGAGTGAGTCCTCATGCCTACACCACGGGTTCCACTTGGGACCCAGTCCATCAGGCAGGGGATCCCCAGAGAGCTGGGCCCTGGAGCATTACCTCCTCCCTTCCCAGGGCCACCGCACCAGCACCCAGCAAAAGAACCCCTGGGGAGAAGCTCTGTGAGCAACGGGCCTTGGCACGGGGCTCCGCTGCCCCTCTCCTAGGGGGTGTCGGGGTGTCTTACTCAGCCAGGAGCCTGCTGACCCCACTTCCTTCCTGACCAGACACTTCTATTTCACACATGGTGAACATCACCTGTGTAGAGGACTCTGACTTGGGTTCCTTCCACAGTAACACCCAAAGGGGTTACAATTCCCGTAACCTCAGCAAAGGACAGCGATGGCTATGTTTTTAACTGGGGTAGAGGAGAGGGGCCTGGGGGGGTGATGGGGACAGGAAGCCCCGTCCTCCCCTCGGCAACACTCCCAGAGGACTGGGTCACAGTGCGCTCCTGGGGCCTCCCTAACAGGCTGCACCCCATGGGTTCCACAGCCCACCCAGTGCAGCCAGTGCGTGGATGGAGGCCACGCCTGTGGACTGTGTATCCGAGTCTGCTACGGATTCACAGGCACTGCTGCTGACTGCAGCTGTGAGGTGGATGTGGCACTGAGGGAGCCCAGACGGACCCTGCCCTTCTCACACCCCCAGCACCACGCATGGGCCCCATTTCTCAGACAGGGGGCCGGCCTGCACTGGGGGCACAGCGTCTTCAGCCCATGCCCCACTTGGGCTGCTCTCAGACTGGCCCAGGCTCGAAGGTTACCTTGCAGACAGAACTTGGGGGCCCCTGCGTTGTGAAGCCCCCTTTCCCAGGAAGCAGTATATAAACAAGTAAGGGGGCACTGGACGTGACGGTGAGGATGCTGTGGAGAAAACAGAAGGGGAAGGATGGAGGAGGGAGCTTGCTGGGCAGGATGGTGGGGCAGGAAAGGAGCCCTCAGGGCTGGGGACCGTCGGCTGCCATGGGGGACAGCACCCCCTGGGGCATCCCCTCTGCACTGTCCAGGATCCTTTCTCCAGCAAAGATCCTGCTTTCTCATCTCCCACCTCCACCAGGCCACCAGCAAGCAGAGGAAGTGAGAAGGGAGTTTCCTTCCTGTGTCTCTGGAGGCCACACCTCAGTACGAGCTGGACGAGACCAGCAGAGGCCCGGCCATCCTGACACAGGGCCTGAGCAGCCCCACGCAGAACCGCCCCCACACCTGCCTCTGACCCACACGCTGTGGACTGTTCATTCTTATTTAAGGAAAAGGAAAGTGATGACAAAGACCTTTGAGCCCTTGGGTTTCAGACATCCTGTCTCTGGAACAGGAGTGGCTCTTCAAAACTGTCAACTTGCCACCAGAGTTTGCGTTAAAGACAAAGGAGAGCTTCACCTGTTGGTTTCTGAGCTCAGGAAGTTCACCAAGTGGCTGGCCCACAGCACGGGACCCGCGTATGTCGCAAATGCTGTCAAGAACACGGCTGGGATCTCCATGTAGGTGTCCAGGCCCACAAAGCCTGCCGAGATGTCCACGGTGGTGATGCTGTTTGAGTTTCCCTGCACATGGAAGAAACACGGCCGACCCAGCTAGTGTCATGACACGGCCACTAGCGACTGTGAGAGCCACAATCATGGTGACGTGGACACACAGGAGCCCCAGCTGCCCATCCACTCTTGGTCTGGGGTTGACCCTGGATGAGCTGCCCCTCCACCTGCCTGCCTTACTCCCAAGTGTGGAGGAGCAAGTGAAATGTCCCTTACCTTTGAGAAACTATATAAATGTGTCTGCAGACAACTATGGAAAATTTCAAACTTTCCCCAGCTCATCTAACTTAGACAGACACCCTGACCTCCCTCCTCAGGGACACTGTCTGAAGGCTGCACATGGCCCTGGGGGCTGAGGGTGGCGTTGCCACACGGCTCATTCGAGGGTGGGCGCTGCTGCTGGGTGGCAGAGGGCAGGCTGGCTGCTTGGTGTCTGGCTTATGTGTCAGACTCAAGATCCTGGCGGTCACTGCCCAGGCCCGGCCAGGAACAGGATAGCTCGTCCTGCACAGGAAGGGTGCGGGTTTGAATCCAAGGGCAGGGTCCACTTCCAGTCTTTGATACTGGTGTCCTTTCCTCAGACACTCATGACATTTACAAATCTGACAGCACAAATGTCTGTCCCGGCCCAGCGAAGGCCCTCCCGACCTGGAACTCTTTATCTGATGGCCCAGGACATGAGTCCAGACCCCACCGCCTCCTCCTTCAGCTGCATGTCACTTGGTGGTCACTGATGCAGGGGCCCCGATGCACACGGAACAGGTGCTCAGACCCCCAGTCTCCTCCCTCTCTGCCTCTTCGGCGCCCTGTCCACACTGGTTCCTTTGTCTTCTTCCTGCTCCCAGCTGGTGCTCTGGGACCACTGGGCATGCTCTGCATTTCCCCACGTCTGCGATGCCTGGGACCTTCGAACTTTCTTCTGATAGCTAAGAAAAAGCTGTGTCCTCAGTGGTAAAACACGTGAGGCACACAAAGAATGGCACTTGTGGTCCCGGCGCTCTGGTTGTCAGAGGGGCTGCCTTCCTGTGATGGGCAGCTTGGACCCCAGGGAGGCGGGCCACCCTCCAGGTTTGCACGGACCCCAACTCTGACTTCTCGGCAGGGTCCTGATGAAGGCCAGCTGGCGCTGAGAGCTTACGCACACGGGCTACCTCCTGCTTCTCACGCTGGTTCATCTAACCCTCAGAGCCCCTGAGAAGGAGGTGAATTACTTATGAGTTTATGACCCAATTTTACAGATGAGGAAACTGAGGCATGGCAAATGCCTGCAAGAGGCCTCCTAGCTCAGAGGTGCTGAGCACCAGGGTCAGGACAACCTGCCTGCAGCTCTGCTGGGAACTGCCACCCTGGATGCTGCAGGAGCGCAAGGCTGGAGACAGGAGCACGTGGGCTGTCAGGGGAGAGCTACAGCTGCAGTGAAAGGGAAGGAAAGAGGGGTCTGAGGCTCGGGGGAGGCTCAGGGGCAGGTCGGATCCCTCCTGCACTTACGGACCTACAGAACTTCACCCCCGCCCACTCTTGGGCTTTAGGAAACAGAAGGAAAAGCCACGCACCTGAGGTGAGTGTCAGGAAACCAGGGGAGGAGGAGATGAGGAAAAGGCCCTGGGCCAAGCTGGAGACACACTGAACCAGATAAGCCTCAGGGGTCTCAGTGGAGGAGAAGGGAGGAGCCAGTGACACAAAGGAAAGACAGACCTTCATTGTAGAGATGGGAAGACACAGACGCTCAGGAGGTTTGCAAAGTTCCTTGGCCAGAGAGCTCATGTGTCCACCCTCATGAGTGCTCCTTGGCCAGGGTGGTGACGCAGGAAGGCTGGGATGGAACTGCGTCCCTCCGAGGCCAGGAGCTGGACACTCTGTCCAGCTGCCCAGGCGCCATTCCAAGTACACAGGTGCATACTGAGGTCTACCCTGGAGGTCCCCTGAACTTGCCTCTGATGGGCCCTCAATACTCAAGAGAAGAAGTGACAAAACCACAGGGCCCTGGGGGATTAATGACCAAGTGGGGAGACCCAACAGTGCCCAGTGCTGACAGGCAGGGGTGGAGGACGAGAGCACAGTTATCATCCACCTCCGATAAATCATGGAAACATGATGTGCATCCCTGACTGCCCGTGTAATCAGACCCAGCACAGCAACTACATGTCGTCACCAAGGACGTCTGCCTTAAATGAGTAAATGTACTTTTTCTTATGAAATATATGTGAGGTTTAAGCATAATATACCACATCACACTGACAGCTCCTTCACTAGACAGACGTTATAACTTCCCAGCTTACGGTAAAATTTTCTCAAAGAAAACTAAGGACAAGGGACATAAAGAGTTATTGTTGTTTTCTACCTGCAGTGATCATGAACACCTACCTGAAAATAGAAGAACGCCTGACCAAACCAATAATGCATCACGGTGATCTCAGCTGCGTCGTGCCTCAGCGGCCTCCAGACGAATGTGGTCAGGATGGCCTGGACCAGGAGGCTCAGCACTAGGACGGGGAGGTTGTGTGGTCGGAAGAGCAGTGCTGCCAGAAGCACCAAGCCGCTGTACACCTCCCAGAGGCCCAGGGTCCTGGCTGCAGAGTCCGTGGGGATGACTTGAGATTTAAGCAAGTCTTTGGTGCCCGTGAACAGAATGCCAAGGACAAAGACATAAACAAAACGAGCTTCAGTAATGCCCCTAAAAAAGCAAAACAGTTAGATTCACTAGCACCAACTAGAAAAATTCAACCCACAATTTCCCTTGAAACCATGTGTCTACTGAACTGACTACGCAAGCCTCAGCACCTGCCCTCCAGGGACTCTCTGGCCGTAGGGGTGTCTGCCTCTGCACATCGGCTTCCCCAAGACCCCTGCTGGGGGCTGACAGGCCTGCCTTCTCCGAGCGGCTGGCCCTCTCTGTGAGCACTTCTCTGACAGAGCTGGCTTATGGGAAATCTTGCTCATTCGGCCCAAGGATCACCTGGGTACAAGACCAGAGACAAAAACCCCGTCCACCTGCTTCACACAGTTAATTTGAAAAACTGTTGCAGCAGGATAGGGTCCAGCTCTGTCAAGAACTTCCATAAATGCCAAGATACAACCAAGCATGTTCACAACCAAGCAGACTGAAGTTAAGTACTCGCATGTGTATACGGATACACACATACAGAGGTGCAGTCCAAGCTGTGGGGTCTGGAGAAAGGCAGGGCCAGGGTGGTCTGGGCTCTGCCCCTTGCTGACTCTGTTGCTGGGGGTGAGTTAATTACAACTTCTGATGCTCAGCTTTGTTACTCATAAAATGAGGAGAAATGGTACCTACACCTCACAAGGCTATCCTGGGAATTAAACAAGAGAACAAATGTAAAGTGTCTGGCACAGAGTAAATGTGAAATGTTAGTATGAATTAAGTATGTTACCACTTCATTTACAGCCATCTGTAGAGAATACAATTTACGACCCATACTGAAGAATTTTGTCTTATGAAACACATATATTCCTAAAACATGTTTAAATAAATTTCATAACTCAAACATTCTATACATACTAGAAAAGCTGATCATTTAAAATAATACAAAAAAGTAATACTAACTAAATAAAATTTTAAATGAAATAAGCACCCTAATAATGTATCTGTATCAAAAACTGAATTTTCCTGTATCAGATTTTCTTAGGAAATGAAATGGTTTACGCATTTTTAAAAAATTCCTTTTTCAGTGTGGTCAGTTTAATGTAAACAGTGGGACACACTCTCTCACGTGCCTGGCAGTGTGGGAACACCAGAGACTGACATGATGTGCTGAGTGCTAAGGACGGCCCACAGGGGTTACAGAAGGAGGAACCAGCAAAGGTTCAAGCAATGGGAGAAGTTCCAAAGAGGAAGGAGGCTGGGCTTTCTATGGAGGAAGGGCCAGGGTGGGCTGGATGGAGAGCAGGAGAGCGTGCGTCCCCCTCGCCTTCAGCAAGCCCACCTCCTGGCCCAGCCAGCTGGCTATGCCTGCACATGGAGAGCTGCCAATCAGGGCCTCCCCTCAAGCCAGGCCTGGGCTTCAGGGTGGAGAAGAAGGTCAAGAGTTAAGTGTAAAGGGCTCTAGAGCACACATGGACAGCAGCAGCTGGGGCTGACAGGAGAGAAGCAGCTTTTAGGCGATCTAGAACCAGGGAAGATCCAGAACCAGGGAAGATCCAGAACCAGGGAAGATCTAGAAACAGAATGGTTCTAGAATCCGAATGGACTTGGATCCAGGCTCAACCTAGAATGGAAGCATCTCACAAGAGGGTGAGAACAAGCAGTGCAGGTTAGGGAAGCGGGGCACTGCCTACGTTCTGGACACCAATGAGGTACAAGCCGTTGTATCCATGAAAGGTAAGTGAGAGACACTGAAATCAGGTGTGTCTACCTGAGAGAAAAGAGGAATTTACTCATATACCACACTCTGAGATTTAAACAAACACTCCATATTGAACCCCCTCACACTGACATCTAGCCTTGACATCTGTCCAGAGCCTCAGACTCTGAAGTGAACAGCCTTCAAGATGTCTCCCTACCTGACCTCCCTGCCTCAGGTGAAGTCCTGCCACTCTGCTGTCACCTCAGCCAGGCCCTCAGTATCACCCTGACTCCCCACACCAGTTGACACGTCCTGTTTCCAGGTGAGCCCCTTGTGCCCCTCGGCCACCCACATGACTTGATCATAGCCCTCAGAACTCACTCTGACCCTTTCAGAGATGACACCTGCTTTTCTTTCTCTCTAGAAAAGCAATACCAAACATTCAGAGAAGAGTTAACACCTATCCTTCTGAAACTATTCCAAAAAATTGCACAGGAAGGAATGCTTCCAAACTCATTGTACAAGGCTACCATCACCCTCATACCAAAACTAGACAAAGATATCACACAAAAAATTATAGGCTACACCAGAAATTGACACAACAGTATAAACTGAGTATACTTCAATACAAAACAATTTTTTAAATAATAAAATAAAAAACAAAGAAAAAATTTATAGGCCAATATCACTGATGAACATTGATGCAAAGCCTACAATAAAATATTAGCAAACCAAATTCAACGATACATTAAGAGGATCATACACTGTGATGAAGTGGGATTTATCCCAGGAAAGCAAGGATGGTTCAATATCTACAAATCAAAGTGATACGCCACATTAACTGAAAAATAAAACTGAAAAATAAAAATCACATGATCATCTCAGTAGACCCAGAAAATGCACTTGACAAAATTCAACATTCATTTATGATAAAAACTCTCCAGAAAGTGGGCACAGAGGTAACATACCTCAACGTAATAAAGGCCATATATGATAATCCCACAGCTAATATCACACACAATGGTGAAAAGATGAAAGCATTCCCCTAAGATCAGAAACAAAACAAGGATGCTCACTGTCACCACTTTTATTCAACATAGTATTGGAAGTTCGAGTCACAACAAACAGATAAGAAAAAAAAAGGGGGGGGGGTGGAAACCAAATTAGAAAGGAAGAAGTAAAACTGTCAGTGTTTGCAGATTCCATAATACCATACGTAGAGAATCTTAAAGACACCGCCATAAAATTACTAGAGCTCATCAATGAATTCAGTAGTTATAGGATACAAAATTAATAAACAGAAATCGGCTGCATTTCTATACACTAACAACAATCATAAAGAGAAATGAAGAAAACAATCCCACTGACAAGTGCCTCCAAACGAATAAAATACCCAGGAATAAGTGTAGCCAAGGAGGTGAAAGACCTGTACTAGGAAAACGATGCCACAATGGAAGAAACTGAAGACAACACACACAGATGGAAAGACACACCCTCTTCATGAATCGGAAGAATCAATATTATTAAAATGACCACACTACCCAAGGCAATCTACAGACTTACTGCAATCCCTATCAAATTATCAATGGCAGTTTTCAAGGAACTAGAACAAACAGTCTCAAAATTTGTAGGGAAACACAAAAGACTCCAATTAGCTAAAACAATCAAAGAAAGAGGAACAAAGCTGGAGGAATCATACTCCCTGACTTTAAACCATAAGACAAAGCTGCAGTAATCAAAACACACACACACACCCCTTCATGGAACAGAATGGAGAGCTCAGATGAACCCACACTTACATGGTCAGTTAAACTACAACCAAGGAACAACAAATAAAATGGGGAAAAACAGCCTCTTCAATAAATGGTGCTGGGAAAACTGGACAGCTACATGCAGAAGAATCAAACCATGCACAGAAATAAATTCAAAATGGATTAAAGACTTAAATGTAACCTGAAACCACCACCGTCGGCCACTTATGTGTTTTTTGTTATGTGCAACTGTAAGTAGCGCTCCAGAGAACACACCTGTATCCCCATGTCTGGCCTCTCCTCTAGTTGTATTTTTGACATAAATTCTATAAAAGCATGCCTGAGTCAGAGGGTTGGAGAAACACATTTGATGAACAGCCCTCCGGAACGGCCTCTGCTTGCACCAACCCACATCACCGTTAAAAACAGAGAAGCGGCCACTTAGACAGGCAGAAAGTGCAAAAAGCGGTATTCCTGATTCAGTCGGCATGAGCCGCCCCCTGCCAACAGGACTCACCGTAAATCCTGGGAAAGCTATTTTCCAGCTTCACCTCAGCAGCTAGGAGGCACCCACTCCTTACTATCCTCATTGCTTGCTACTTCTTGACGGAGCAAAACTGGATCCTGTAAATTCTTTATATTTTAAAGAATTCCTTATTTAAAAAATAAGCCTCAGTGACCTTACTCCTAAGTTATTTCTCTGTCTTCTACCAAAAAAAGGCAGCTAGCAGAATTGGTTCACTGAGGTGCTGTCAGATAGTAACTGCTGACAAAATCACAATTCACACAAAACTCTAGTGCTCTCAAGACTGCAACGGCAGTTTTTGGTACATAAAACGCTAGACCGGATCTAAAGGCAAATGCTCACATCTGCCAGTACACTTACTTTGAAATGTCTTTGTTGTCTTGTTGCCATGGGAACAGTACATTTCCAATGGCTGCCCGGTAGCAGTAGACGCCCAGCAGGCCAAACGCCATGGCCACTTTTGATGCAGGGGAGCACCTCCTCTGAACCAACGCAAAAATCATGATGAGGGAAAGTGCAGCCAGAACAGAGAGCTCAGCTTTATGATCAGAGCTGAAAAGAAATGGAGAATGCCCAAATTACTAGCGACTATGGCTAGCGATGTTACGGATCTACACCAAGTGCCTTCTAAGAACTGTGCTAAAAAGAGCTGATCTTCCTAAAAAGTGAAAAAGGAACCTGTTGGTTATTTAAATTCAAACAAGTTCTTCCAATGGAACAAATAAAGGGCTAGTCCCCTGCACTTCCACTGCTCGCTCTCAAGTGTCAGCCATCATCAGCTCCGCACCGGCCAGAATGGTGACATCTTTAAAACTGTGTCTGCTGTCTCTCCGGTGCCCTCTCTGGGGCAGCCCCACTTTCCCCAACCACAGGTGAAGAGGCTCTGGGCAGCTCACCCTACTCATGGGAGACACACACGCCCTGCTGCCAACCTCTTCCAGTCACTCGTAACGCAGATGGTCTCACATAAGTGTATGCCCCCTCCCAGGCGGGAGACTTTGGGGGGCAGTGGGGCACACAGCTGTCCAGGGCAGGCCAGTCCCCTCTCTCTACCTAGCCTTGCCCACCACCCCTGCTACCTTGGGGGCGCCTCACTGTGGAGGCATGGTCTTTTCTGTTTTATTCACTGCAGCCCTACTCACAGAGCCCAAACACTCAACAGTCTGCCAGGGGGTACACACTGATAGGAAAAACTGTGTGGGAAGATGCAGAAGAAAGGTGTAGCCAGTGTCAGGACATGGGTCCTGAGGACGGCAGATGAGGATGGGGGCCACACTGGGGCCTGGCACTGCCGGGTCCACTTCTTGTTGCTCTGTAAACTGTACGCTTTATGCAAATCCCAGATTGCTAACTGTCACAAATGACAACAGAGAAGGCGACTTTGGGGATCTCACGGCGGCTCTGCTGTGGAGAACACTGCAGCCTCTTCACAAACTGGTGGAAAGGGCTGGGGTCCAGTGTGCTGGAAGGGGATCCAGACCGAGATGCGGACATAGCTGCACCTGGAGAGGGGGCAGGGCTTGTGGGGGCACCACTGCATGCGCCTTATCTAGGGATGGAAATCAGCAGATCCTCCTGTGGTGTGTCGGTTTCCCAGGAGAGTAAGAAGTGTGGTCCCTGTGCCGCCTCAGCGCTCTCACCCTCACATGCTCTGGCCATGACACCCAGCAAGGCCTCTCACTCTTGATGATGCCCTAACTCCCCTCTGCCTCCTCACCCTAAGTAGGGATGGGCCATCATCCTCTCTTCAGGGCTGCTGTGAAAAGGAAATGAGCGGGCACACAGCAGGCACCCAAAAATGCTACCTGTGGTCACTGTGGTTGCCAAGGGTTTGCTAATACAGTTAATACTGGGGAGAAATTCACCACAGGAATTATTTAGCCAGAGGAAAAATAATTTTACAGCCTTTGAGGTACAATCCCAGGTATCTTCCAAAAAGGCTGTGCCAGTGTGTGGTCCTAGGACCCTCCAGTGCTCACCGAGACGTTATCCCTTCCTTTGGTTTCTGTACCTCATTAGTTATGAAATTGTGTGCTGTTATTTAGCTGAAGTTCCCTAATTTCTAGCAGAACTGAGCATTTTCCCTCTCTTTCCTTTGGCACTTCCTCCTCTAGGAATGTGTGTTATTCTCCTGAGTCCCCTTCCTGTTGGTAATTTTTACAGAAGTTCTTCACAGCAACCAGACAGTGACCTTCGTTTGTCTCTCTCGGAAACACTTTTTCATTTTGCTGTTCTCCCCTTTGTTGAGATTTCTAAGCCTTCGCTGACTGTTAAAATGCATGAGTTAGCCAAAGTCTCGGTCTTTTCTGCCCTAGTTTCCTCTCATTGCTTTACTTCTCTCTGTCTGCTGTGCTTTCTACTGGGCTTTCCAGCCGTTCGAGAGGCTTTGCAGGGCTGAAGGCTCACCCACTGGCTCCAACCAACACAGCTGCCCTTTTCGGGGGTGGGGAGAGAAAAGGGGGGTGGACACACGTGCCTTGCACCATTTGGGACAAGGCAGCAGGGACCAACTACACCCTTGCTGCAATTACCATTTTAAACTTGCAGGTTTTCAAACATGAACAATTACAGTGATTTTAGCACTAAAAAACCCCAACATATTAGGGCAGCCTCAAATAAATTCACCTTTCAACATGAATTCATGGTCATTTTTCTATTTCTTCAGGCCCCAAATACCATGTCTATCCTGAATATAAAAACTAGGCCTACAACTTGAAAAAGGAGACACTGCATATGGCCGGTCGGCTATGGGAGGTCTGGCCCGAGGCCATGCTCTGCTCTCACCTGGTGAGCCAGTGCCCCAGGTCAGGCCGGTGGGCCCACTGCACGCCCGTCTGGTTCAGAGACCGCAGCAGCCGGCAGCAGGTGAGTACCAGCCACGGGCTTGCCAGCACCATCCACCTCTCACAGCCGCTGGGCACCTCCACAGGAGAGGGGCCCTTGGACACCGTGTCGAGCTCTAGCACGCTGCAGCCAGCTCTCTTGGCCTGCAGGGCTGGCGTGGCACCTTCAGGTTCCTCCTCTGCGTGTAAGCCGTGCTGAGGCCCACAGTCGTCTCCCAGAAAGCAGCTTCTGCAGACTTCGCGACACAGGGCCAGGCACAGGGTGTTGACAAGGAAGTACCAGGTCTGGTGCTCCTCTTCGATGAAGCTGCTCGCACCCAGACTCAGGACATGGCCCACAGTCCCCAACAAGATAAGAAGATCTAACTCCGACCGCCTTGAGCTGGAACGAGCTGGAGTCTGCAAAAAGGAAACCGTGCTGTGTAAGGGGAGGTCTGGCTGAAAGGTGCAGCTGTCCTGCTGCAGGTGCCACAGAACACAGCCTGCTGTGGCAGACACCTGCTGGTTCCCACACAGGACCCCACCCAGCCTGCTCGGCGGAACGGCCCATCAGCCTGGGGTGCTGCAGGGAGGTCATGGGGACAGTAGGGCAGGCCTCCCCCTGGACTGCAAGCCCTAAGCTGAGTGACAGCGAGACTGAAGATGTCTGGACCCACATCGCCTCGACAGGGCCCGGGTCAGATGGCTCGCCCACCGGCTCCGGGACCCTTCCAGGCCCTCGTCCTTACCTTTTCAGAGTCGGTTCCCGCTACCTGAACTCAGAGAACCCCAAGGACATATTCCACCAAACCAGACATCTAATTTCCCCATGAATTTTCCTGAAATCCGGGGAGTTCCCACTTCAACAGTCAACTTTATTGAAATGACAAGGTTGGATCACAGGGCTATTCCTTACATATACTAACTTCAGGCATTTAAAGGTGAAGATGAGGACTTGACGCTGTCATTGGTAACAACTCAACATTCATTCTACTAATCGTGTGCAGCTAGTACACAATGGAGAGGTGCTGTGAACCTCGTCAGGCCCCGGAGAGCCCCACGTGTGAGCAGGGAGATAGGTGTTGTGAACGACAACACACCAGCTGCTCAGCCATGGGCACGTGGGCCGGGGGTATCTGCGGCCCCTGTGACGAGTCCCTGCACTGGGTCCCCTGGGCCCTGGGCGCTGTGGCCTGAAAGGACTGCCCATCTCCTCCTTGCCGCCCTGCCACCACAACCAGCTGATGCAGGAAGGTGTCAGAGGCTGAAGGCTGTAAGGATTCTAAAGCAAAGTGCCAGTCTCGGAAAGCAAACTGCATTTATGAAGCAGAATGAGGATAGGGTCCGAGACTCCTTTTGACCTCCCTGGAGTGTTAAGGGGTTGACGCCTTCCTCCCGGTAACGCCCTTCCCTTGGCTGCGCTCAAATGCAGCCTCTGATTCAAACACTTCCCCATCAGTCAGTGGCCCAGCAGCTGTGTGCGGTCCCTGGGTACAGTCAGGGGACTTGTCTCTTCAACTCGGATGGAAGCATGAGACCCGACAACACAGGTCTGAGAGACTAAAGTCAGGGTGCTCAGGGGCCTGGGAGACCTGCTGCTGTGAGCACATCCTGTTGGCTTCTAGGAAGGGCAGGCCCCTTTCCTCGGCTCCCACCAGCACTGTGCCTGGTCCACACCAGGGGTTCAACCAACGTCTGATCAGCTGAAATAACCTGAAAAGGCCTACCCAAAAAGACACTGCTGTGTCTGCAGGGCCCAGCCCTACCTGACTCAGAAGCTTCCCACGGGCGAGCGTCTTGGCGAGAGCAGATGTGACTGCACAGAGCAGCGTGGAGATCAGCACCATCACTCCACCGGCTGCCGGCCACGAGAGGCTGCACAGGTAGCACTGACTGCCAGCAGAGGTGCACACGATGACATGCAGGGCCGAGAGAACCAGGAGTACCAGGTAAAAGAGCAGCGAAAACACAGGCGACAAGAGAGGGACATCCAGCTCAGCCTTGCTGCTCAGCGCTTGTGGGACGCTGAGCAGGAGCAGGGTGAGAACCTGGAACAGGAAC
Organism: Vicugna pacos; assembly: GCF_048564905.1. NCBI lineage: Eukaryota > Metazoa > Chordata > Mammalia > Artiodactyla > Camelidae > Vicugna > Vicugna pacos. The sequence continues at coordinate 121,814,283 of NC_132988.1, forward strand.
ACAACAGCAGCGTCAACGGCTGCTGGGTGTGGAGAAGCCTGCATAGAAGAAGCCCGTCTCTTGACCCTGCGTCATCGTTCAAATGGCAGAAACTGAAAAGAAAGCAGAGACCCAACACACACGATTTGTCATGAGCTGCCAGGAAGGGGCACCGAGTGGTGTGGAGCAGGGCCCTGGGACACCTGACGACATCGGGGTGTCAGGACGCCCCACGAAAGTCTAACAAGCAGAGACACTCACTTCTCCCTTTTCAGAAACACTGATGCTGCATATCCTTCAAACTACAGAATCCTGGCTGATATGCAATCGGCCTGCCAGCCAAGCCCCCACTCCACACGAGGACCATACCTCCAGAACCACGACAGTCCCCACCACCATGGAGTAGACGTCGTACTGGGCCATTTGTCTGCTCAGGGACAGGCTCAGGGTCCTCAGGGCATCCAAGTACTGCCTGCGCAGCTTGCTTCCCAGGTTGAAAAGGACTTCTGAGGAGCTCTCCTCCAAGTACAGCCTGATCCAGTTCCCATGCAGCCTCTCTGATACTTTAAACTGCTCGAATCCAGGGTCTGACAAGAAGAGAAGGCGACGTACGCAGATCACAGACATGCCACCCACGTCCATTTCACAGCATTCCGTTACTTACGGCTTACAACAAAGCCTGACACCTGACTGCCCCTTGGGGGGCGGTGGTCAGCGACACCTTCAGTAAAACTGCAACATCTAGCGATGCTGGCCTAGGCTCTGACGCCAGCTCCTCCCACGGCCTCGGCACACAGCCACGCACAACACCCCGCAACTTGGCCCCGTCTTCCCCTGCCTCCTGCTTACCTCTCTCCCCTTCTCTCTCCACTTGCTTCCTCAAGGTGCAATGTTAAAATAACCCAGAAAGGCACTGCACTAAGAGGCCCTTGGCTTTACAAAATCTTTCCAACCCTCAGGCACTGAGCACGGACTGGGCAGGAGTGGCCTGAAGCCTCCTCCACTGCGTCCACTTTTCCGAGGGGGGCAGGCCACCCCCACCCCCATCAGCTCCCTTCTCACTGTGTCCCTTCCTCACAGTCTCTCCTGGGAAGCCCCTCCTACCCCAACGCTGAGCTAAGTCCTCACTCCAGGGCTGGCCACAGCCCGTGGACAGAGCCCAGCCCCGGCAGCCGCTGGTTCCCTCTTCGGGACAGCAGTGAACCAACCCCTCCTCACACAGCCGCTGAGATCCTCACCCGTCGGACGGCTCAGTTCTCAGTTCCTCACTTCACTTTACCTTGAGCAGCATTCAACACACCCTCACACCCTCCTTCCTGAAATCCTTTCTTTACTTGGCTTCCTCAACAAGCCTGCCCCCGACCCGCGAAACACACACAAACACACACACACACACACAGCCTTGCAAACACGTCCTTCCTCCAGCCTTCTCTCCCTCGATCATGGCCACTGCATCCTTTCACTGCTCAGCTGAGAACCCCAAGTTGTTCCTTACACCTCTGGTTTGCATGCACCTTATATCCAGTGCATCAGCAAATCCTGTTTGCGCTACCTTCGAAATGTAGCGAGAATTCAACCATTTGTCCCAGATTCCACTACCTGGGCCCTCCCTCCCTCATCTGTCTCTGAAGTCACACGGGCACCTGAAAGAGTCTCTGAAAATGCAAGGGGAACACGTCAGGCTCTGCACGGAACCCGGTAGTAGCTCCCACTTAACTTAGAATGGAAGTGAGAAACCTTCAACCCTCAGGCCTCAGGTCCTTCTGCCTGCCCCCAGTTCACTCTGCTCCAGACACTGTGGCCCCCGGTCACTCCATGAATGTGCCGGCAGGTCCCCAACACTAGGCCTTGCGCCTGCCATGACGCCCCTGCCAGGCTCCCAAGCCAGACTACCCCGATGCCCTCACCGCCTGCACCCCTCTTCCACCTTCAGCCTTTTCCTAAGGCACTGTCACTGTCCAACACTTACTGTCCCCTTTCTGTCCTCCCTCTGGACAACTGGCTCTGTGAGGGCAGAGCTCTTGTGCTGTGTCTTGAGTGCGTTCCACAGTACCTGGCCAAACAGGACACTGAAAAAACTCAACATTTGCTGAATGAGTAAATGTATGAAAGAATCAGCTTTAGACAAGTGCATCTGCAGGCACCACTAGTGGCCACAGTCAGGGCCCTGATCAAACAGAACACACAGCCTGACTGCTGAAGCCCCACCACGGACACACCAGGACAATGCCAGGCACGCAGAAACACAGTGCAACAGGTGTCAGCAACTGTTAACTGGCTCACCTTTCTTATAAGATGGTACATTCTCTTGCAACAACTTGCTAAGCTGTACTGTATTTAAATGCAAAAATCTCAGTTGTTCTCTCATTGGTTTTCCTTCTACAACTGGGAACAGGAGACTGCCCACACTGTTCTCTGGAATCGGCAGACCAAGCCCTATGGACAGGGTTGCAGCTAAGTCAGTCTGCTGGACGTGCTTTGGGTGTCTGATGTCACCTAGAAGAAAGGAGACGGTTTAAGTGACAGGCTCGAGGGTGTGTATGATGGTAGTCACTCCTGAATCTGACCTTCTACAGCAGTGTAAATCAAATCACCCATCTCCACAAACTGTTCCGTGTAGATTCAGACAGAAATCACCTCGTTGTTTTCTATGTCAATAAATTTACACAACACTCACTGTACGCGGAGCCTGGTGCCTTCCCCAGAGTAGCACATGTACAAGGGAGGGATACTAGCACGAGGAACTCTGTAACGCGTGGTTTCGGAGTGTGGGGTAGACACTGAGGTAGAGGGAGCCCAGTGGATGCAGAGGCACATTCACTTTGGAGAGGTCAAGTCAACCCCCCCGCCCCTCTGGATTCAGAGCATGCACACAGCCCCCCAGAGAAGCTGATGGGTGAGACCAAGGACAAATGTGAGAACAGGCTGAGGGGCTGTGGATGATGGGGTCAGGCCACGTGAGGAAAAGCTTGTCACCTGGAGGACCTGTGGGAGGCCCGGATACGGTGAGTAATGGGGAACGCGGCTCAGGACAAAGCAATGAGGTAGGCAGGGAGCCTCACGTAGGAGTTTCACTGTATGTGAGGTTCAGCTACTGAAAGGTGGTATGTGTGGGAGATGGGGCTGGCCCAGCATGTGGAAGGAGCAAAGGAGGACACCAGGCTTCTATCCTAAAGAACGGGGAGTGGGGGGCAGACCAGAGGTGCAGTTATCCCACGCACTTCAGGTGTGGGAGGGCCACACAGGTGCGTCAGCAGGCAGCTGGGCAGACAGTCTAGACAGAGGAAAGAGGAGACAGCTGGAGGGACAGATGTGACAGCTGTGCCCCTCCCATGGAAGTAGACGAGGTCTACTGGAGTGAGGAGTGAACGCAGAGTGAAAGAGGCCGCCCAGAAAAGAGGCGAGGGCACTAAGCCCGCAGAGACGACACGACCCGGGAGAGGTCAGAGGGAAACCGGACAAATGGGAGGCCCCAGGGTGGGGGGTCAGCCTGCCCACTGGAACTGAGGGGTCTTGAGGGAGGGAGCCAGCGTCCAGCGTGGGAACACTCGTGAGGCCTAGATCAAGGGTGGGGAGCCAGACGGCCAGCCAAGTGCAAAGGGCTGGTGAATCTGAGCCAGAGAGCCACGGGTAGGCCCTCGAGCTAGTCCTGTGACTTGCTGACACTGCTATTCAGTATATAGGTTCAAATAATGGACACTCTTTAAAAGTTTAATTTTTTATGTTTCTCTCAATTTGCACACGCGGTTCTGAAGTCTCTAAGCTGCCAGCACTTCTTATGAACAGTTCCAGACACCTAGGCCGTGACAGTCACACCACAAAATTCCTGAAAAGAATATTTGTATTTGAAGAATCAGGGCAAGAGATGTAAAGTCCAAAGCTTGACCGGCCCTCACGCTGTTAGTTTTCATCCTCACACCGCTCAGGGTTTTCAAACTTAAACTGCTTCCAAAAAGGTTGTTTTTAAAACTATAATCAGCTCATACAACTTAATAAGAAAAAACCAAACAACCCCATCCAAAAATGGGCAGAAGACCTAAACAAGCATTTCTCCAATGAAGACAGACAAACGGCCAACAGGCACATGAAAAAATGCTCAATATCGCTAATTATCAGAGAAATGCAAATCAAAACTACAATGAGGTGTCACCTCACACCAGTCAGAATGGCCGTCATTTTAAAGCCCACAAACGATAAATGCTGGAGAGGCTGTGGAGAGAAGGGAGCCCTCCTACACTGCTGGTGGGAATGCAGTTTGGTGCAGCCACTGTGCAAAACAGTATGGAGATCCCTCAAAAGACTAAAAATTCACTTATCATGTGATCCAGCAATCCCACTTCTGGGCATACATCTGGAGGAAACTCTAATTCGAAAACACACATGCACTATTTACAATAGCCAAGACATGGAAACAACCTAAATGTCCATCGACAGATGACTGAATAAAGAAGGTTTGGTATATTTATACAGTGGAATAGTACTCTGCCATAAAAAATAATGCCACTTGCAGCAGCATGGATAGACCTGGAGATTGTTATTCTAAGTGAATTAAGCCAGAAAGAGAAAGAAAACTACCATATGATATCACTTATATGTGGAATCTAAAAAAAAGACAAACGAACTTACTTGCAAACCAGAAGCAGACTCTCAGACACAGAGAACAAACTTACAGTTGCCGAGGGGGAGAGGGTGGGAGGGGATAAAATGAGAGTTAGAGATTTGCAGATGCTAACTGATATATATAGAATAGATGAACAGTAAATTTATACTGTATAGCACAGGAAACTATATTCAATATCTTGTAGTAACTTATGGTGAAAAGAGTATGAAAATGAATATATGTTCATGTATAACTGAAGCATGGTGCTATATACCAGAAATTGACACAACACTGTAAACTGATTGCACTTCCAAAAAAAACACACAAATATATATATATATATATATATATATATATATATATATATATATATACACAAAATAAATAAAGAATCCTAAAAAAATTAATTGAAAAAAATAAAACTAAAATCAAGTGGTAAAACAAAACAAAACAAATTTATTTAAATTAAAAAAAATCAGACTATAGAAAATGGAGAAAATACAGTTTTAGAGTTAAACGTCCCCAGAGTCTCACCATGTTTCCTTCCAAATGCAGAGCTGATTAGGACCAGAGGGGTGTTCACTTCCTCCGGGGAAGAGGCCCCATGACCCCCTGTTTCAGCCATGCCGTGGTCCGCACAAAGAACCAGCAGATTGGGTACCAGAGTCTCTCTCTCCTGCGAAGTAACGGAAAAGTATTTCCAGTGTACCCAGACCGAGGAAGACACACCATCTTGTTAAGAAAACAACTTCAGATTTTAGTTTTATTTTATAAATTGTAGCTCTTTCTAAGTGAGTTGGTTTTCCTTTTTTTTAACCTAGGAGCTCATTGCCAGATCAAGGGTCAAAGTCAAGTGAATTGTAAACAAAACAGATGGAATCATGTGGAGGTCAGAGCACAGAAGGGCTGTGTTCAGCCTCTCAGGGCAGAGGATCTGGGTTTGGTTTCTGTCTCCGTGACTCCAAGCTGTAGGAGCCGGGGCCCCCGCCCCCTTGTCTGTCAAACAGAGCCACCCCTGGGGCCCAGCAGCGGCCGCGGCTGCCCCTGGATTTGCCTGTAGGCTCTGGCTTCCATCGCTGCTTCTCAGCCTGGAACACACCTGCACAGGTGGCGCCTTGGCCCTACCACCCCCTTCAATCTCTGCTCACAACTCACACATCCTCAAGGACCACTGCTCTCAACACACCATTTTAAATTATGGCTTTTCTCTCAGATTCTGTGCCCAGAGAGGGACGGTGGCAGAGGAGGCACTCAGGAAACATCTGTGATGAACAGGGAGAGGTAAGAGCTGCTATTTCACAGGGCTGCGGGGAGATGGTGTCAGCACAGGGCACCTGCTCGTAGGTGAGGGCTGCTTGAGTGCCGGTGGGGGTGAGGTTCACGCAAGGTCACCCGACTTCACGTTAGGAGCTTTACTTCCTCTAGGAAATACTGGCGCCCTGACACCCAAGGCCCACGCAGCGCACCTCACCTCGGACAGCAGCGAGGTGTGGACCTTCATCAGGACGCCGTCCATCTCGCTGAGCTTGTGCCCGATCAGTGGGCTGCTGGGCCCAGAAATGTGGCCGATGTGGTCCAGCCCGAGGTAGTGGAGGATTAACATGTCCCAGTCCCGCCTTTTTAATACTTTATCCAAATGCCTTGTAACATTATCATCCACCTTGATAGGGGAAAAATTACACATGAAGAACTCCCTGAAGTCCCCTGAGTTCACCCTTCAAGGGAAAGGGATGTGGTTGTTATAAAAATGAGGGGTTTATGTTAGGTAACTGGACTCATGGGAGTTTGAAAAGACTTAAAAAAAGAAACCCCCAAGTAAAAACTGTCTTTAAAAATGTTTGCATTAGCTTAAGCTTTCACTAATACTGTTTTTAATGTCTCTAAGCTGTAGATAGGACAAATTGTAATTCAAATGAACATGGGCTGTTCTGACAAAACAGTTTCGTGGGGTCACTACCAGAGCTTAAGCGGAAGTAACCAGTGACCAAGTTCAACAGGTGCCAAGTTGCTATGAGGCTACTAAGGGCAGTGAGCTAAGACAGGGCAGCACCCAGAGTGCAGGGGAGGAGCAGGGGCAGCTGAGGGCATCTCGTGTGCCTACAAGGCTGTTCCGAAGAAGGCACGCAGCCCTCGGTGACTCGCAGTTACAGCCCCTGACAGAGCTTCAGCCCCGTCAGCCTAACTCTTCACCTGGCCCCTCCCTCCCCATGAAAAACCTACTACAGAGAGAAGAACTTCAGAGTGTACACACAGGATGGGCAGTAACTGCTGTGTTCACACTGCTCGGCTTGGTGTGGCAGGACTGCAGATGTTCCCCCAGGCCCAGCAAGCAGGCAAGGGTGGTGCGAGGCATCCACCCAACGCCAGCCCAGGTGTGTGGGTGCCTCTGCCCTGTGGGCCTCCCTCCGCCCCCGGGCCAACTTTCTCACCGCAGGTTGAATCACGTTTCTTTTTTCCTTGTTGGAGGCTGCATGCCCAGCACAGGGCTGCCACCTCTCAGGACCAGCTCCACCCAACTCACTTCTGCCCTCTTGCCACTGCACAGTGAGGAGGATCCCAGACCGACCATGGGGTCCTCGGGCTCTGCCTCGTACAGATGCTGCCACCCCATACTGTCCACTGGCAAAGGCCCCACTCAACTGTCAAAGCTCAGATTGAGCGGTTCCTCCCAGGAGGCCTCCCCAACCTCAGCACCTGTGAGCAGCAGGTGAGCAGCTGGCCTGGGCTCCGGCTCAGAGCACTACGCTCGCACCTGCGTCAGGATTTACGTTCCTTGCCTGTAGCTGGTTACGGAAGGAACGGTTGTTCCAATTCCTCCATACTGTTCCCAACATACTAATAGAAGCCACATACAGAACAATGTTGCCTCTCACTAAGTAAGAGGGCATATTTTTCTTAAAAACTGACCTCTGTATAATCTGATACGAAAAATGAGGTTGTTCCATCATATTCCACAAAATGCTTTGGAAATAATTTCACCCATGTTTCATCCCCATAAAAGACGATTCTTTTCCCAGCTGCTCTTGCCCGTGAGATCACGCTGTCTTCCAGCAGTGTGGGAGAATTGAGGTTCCTGACGACATCGATGAAGCCGGGGAGGCTCCCTGTCATCAGCGCCTGCAGGAGACATTCAGGAATCAGACCCGTAATCAAGTGCAGAGTGGGAGCAAAGATGGTTTCACGAATGAGGCGAGCACAGGGCTGGGGCAACCCCAGGACCCAAAGCTGGGTCAGTGTTAGGACAAAGAGGGAGAAGCTGCAGATACCGGGCAAAACCAGAAAGCTCAACAGTGGAGAAGCGACCATACTTCAGCTGATGAGAGGATACCGAGGAGGCCGTGGGGCAGCCAGACGACGTGGCGGCCACAAAAGCAGCTCTGGATGGTAGGAGCTGGAGCAGACGGCCGGGTGTGTGCACTGCGAACACGGACCCACTGTCAGGTCTGCTCCACGTGACACGCAAACTCCACGCACTAACCCTAAAGGCCGCTGATTCCAGCGTCCACCCAAGAGGACAGCTCCTCACACGCTCAGGGAGGAAAGCAGTCTCCAAACGTGAACTCTCAGGAACTCTCACAGTAAAATGGCCCAGGGCCGCTGGTGGGACCCCGCCCCCAACTTGGCACCGTAATTTCTTGGAGAAGAGGGTGGGTGTGACGTGTCCTCACGCCTTTCTGACACAGAATTAAGTCAAAACTTCCCTCATTTTACCTCAGTCTCTGTGATCTGCAGTTAGCAGGCAACCCATGACACTAGCATTCAGGGGCCTGTGTGATGGAAATTAACAGGAGTCTGGATAATGCCAACAGGCGTAATAATTTTGCCAAGACTTCTTTAACAGCAAATTAATACAAATAGAAATTAATCCTGGACTTCGGGAACGAGGAGCTCAGCAAATCCTCTCCCCTAAGAACGACAAAATTGGATAAAACTGCCGAAAACAACCATTTCAGGACTTTGAAAACTCAGCAAGGATATACACAAATTGAAACGTTCTTATTCAAGACAAACTTGCGAATTTTGGTAAGAGCTATGCGTACCTGTGGTGTTTTAACTCGGGCTGCTCCTCTCCCTGACACCCAGCAATGAGGCAGCCATGACAGCCAGGAGGAGCCTCCCCGATCCTGCCCTCCAGCGAAAAGTCCCCTGCCAGGGACGAGGTGAACACAGGGAAGGCCACCGTCACAGTGCCTGGAGGCTTCTACGCTGGCTGTAGTAAGAGACCAGCAAAAAACTGAAAAAGGGATCCTGGGGAACAGGACAGCTATGATGGACTTCCATGAGCTCCCACGTATTCCTGGAACCCGGAAGGCCGCGTGAACACACAGGGCTGCGCGCACATTCAGGAGAGAACAGAGAGGGCCTGGTCACCTGTTACTTCCAGCTGAACAGAAGGCCCTGCTCAAAAGTGAGAGGCAGGGCTGACCATAAACTGACTCAGCAGGAGTGTGTGGCCCAACCCGCACACAGAATCCTGCAAAGGGCGGAAGCCACGCCGCAGAGTGTGTTAAAGCACAGCCGTTGACGAAGCACTGCTTACCACGAAGCCTTGCTGACACGGGCGACCTCGGCTTAAAAACAACCAAGAATTGAAAAACCAAACAAGCAGAGACATCAGTTATTGAACACTTGGACCTTGGCAGAGACAGACTCTCTCAAACTAGTCTGAGCAAGTCAATGAAGCAACAGCAACAGCTATCTCCACTGGGGCGGAGGTCAGAATCCAGACTTGAGGCGGGCTGCATGGATGGACATCTGTTAATCTCATCAAACTGTATGGACTGTATAAAACTTCAATCTCAACGAAGTTTTTTTGTTCTTTTTTTTTTTAAACGGAAGGACTGGGGATTGAACTCAAGACCTTGTGCATGCTAAAAAGGCACTCTGCCACTGAATTATTACCCTCCCTCCTCTGAAGTAATTTTAAAAAAAATGTGAGCCTTTCACCCCAAAATTCAACTCCCTAAAGGTAACCAGTTACTTCAAGTGAGTATCCTTTCATACTTTTTTCTGCATGTGTATAATCATAAATATACAAAGTATACACTTTTTTTTTACCAAAAGGGTAATAAACGATATAAATAATTCTGCAACTTGCTTTTTTCACTTAATAACATATCATGAACCCCCTTCCACAGAAAACATAACAGGTACTTCATCTTTTGTTTTCAGTAGCTACAAAGCACTTGTGTTTGGATGTACCATGTATTTATCCAAGACCGTTTTAATGTCTGTTGCTTTTAAAAAGCCTCCAACTGAAGGGCCATTTGAGCTGAGGTGTGGAAGGGGAAGTGTTGTCGAGGTGGGGTGAGGTGGGGTGAGGTGGGCCCTCCCAGGGCGAAGCACAGCAAACGGCAAACACCGCAAGGTGAAAGAGGGCAGCACACGTTAGGGACGGAGCTATGTGTGACCTGTGTGGATTAAAGACACAGGAAGAAGGGGAGGCTGAAGAGGTAAACAGGAGCAAGGCCACACGACACCCAGGCCCAGGTGATTAGGCAGCGTGTAAGCCTCTGAGGATTTTAAGAAGTAGAGCAGTGTGACCCGATCTGTGTCTGGACACATTCTGGGCGAGAAATGGTGCTGGGAGAGTTTTATAGGCCAGGCTGGAGGCCGCAGTACACTGGACAAGGGTGGAAGTGGTGGGTGTGCTGGCTCAGTCCAGTCGTATTCACATTGACAGTATGAGGAGCATCTGTCCACCTCATTTCTTGTGATGAGTAGGTTATTATCCGTCTGTAAATTTGTACGATGTGATAGACAAAAACCGGCCTTATATATTGTCTCAGTTTGACTTCGATCTGATTACCATTGAAGTTAAGAATCTCTTCATGTTTACTGGCCATTTTCAATTTCTTCTCTGTGGACTTCTTTATACCCTTTGTCCAGCTGTCACTGGGTTGCTGTCTTTGGTCAGATCCTCTTTACATACCACAGGGTTAACCTCTTGTTTGTTGTGTTACTGTAATTTTTCCAGTTTATCATTTGTCAGCTGACTTTGTTTTTAGCGCCTTCTACCACTGAGGGTTTTCTGCTTTCAGGTATTCGAATCTGCCTGTCCTCCCCTCTGGGCTGTTACAAGGCACTTCGCCCCTCACACTGGTTTGGGTTCACACTGACATTTTCAAAGGGCAGAGACTACCTGGTGTCCCTTGTGCCCCAGGAGACATGCAGGCAGCAGCTGAGTTGCAGCTGAGAGTTCTAGGAAGTCTAAGTGAGAGCTCAAGTCTGTCATCTCCTTGGAGGTCTTCCAGTGACCGCTGCGGCCCTGGGGACAGTAGTTTCCTGCCTTCTGAGAATTAAGGAGGGCTCTACAGAGACCACTGAAAGAGAATGTGAGAATTCCCCATCAGGGAAATGGAGAAGAGAGTGGTGCCTGCCTCACGGAGCCCAGCCCACAGGGCTGTTGTGAAAGTGCATGAGATACTGCTGCACTATGTGCTCACTGCAGCCAGTGGTCACTGCTCCTTATTATGACTATAAATTCTCCCCAAAAGGAAAGACATTCAAAAATTAGTTACAAAATTTTAGAAGGAAGCTACTGCAGAATCCTAACATGGGAGAGTGCTACCAGAGACATTAGTCTTGAAATTTTAAAACTGACATTTCATGACAATTGTATCAACACCTCCAGATGAACTAAGTCCCTTCCCTGAGTAGAGGCAGGGCAGGGCACACACTCCTTGGCCAGCACCACCCGATCCTATCAAATTCCAGAGCTGTGTGACCCTAACTCCAGCACGGACTTCCTGTATTCCAGCTCCTCCCGGATGGAGAATGAGGAGTAAGAACCTACAAAGCACCCGTAACAAAACAAAATTAAACAGAACACTGGTTTGGTGAAATGTAACAAACTGGAAAAGAGAGGCCCTAGGAAACACCCTGGCCCATGTGCAGGACGGAACAGAACCTGGGACATGCACGCTCACGATACTTTTTCTTACCAAACTGCCCAGATTCCTAACAGCACTTTCCTCATCAGAATGAAGCAGGAACGAGTGCCTTCCACAGTTCTGACAGGACGAATGCAGAAATCAGCAATTCTGATGGCCTGGAGCCCGGGTGCCTTTCTTCCAGCTTTCACAGGACCTGCTTCTACAGAAGGACCACTCCCGAGAGGCTGTCCCTGAGCATCCAGACTGAGGATGACCCCACCCATCACTATCACATTCTCCTCCTCGATTTCTTCGATCACACTGTTGCTTCCTGAAATTGTTCTGATTACTTATTTGTACACTTACACATTTTCTGTCCCCTCAGTTAGAAAGTAAGCTTCACGACAATAAGACAGTTGCTGTCTTGTTCTTCACTGAACCCTCTGACCTAGAGCAGTGCCTGACACACAGTAGATGCTCAATAAATATCGTTGAATGAAGGACAAACTACATCCAGAAGTGCCAGAGAGTGGGAGGCTCAAGAGAAAAGGTCAGTGAAATATGTGGCATTAACCCCTTCAATTCCAGGCTGCTTTACTCGCCCAGTAAATGTTTACTGAGTAACTACCAACATTGCCCTCAAGCTTTAAATCAAAAAATGATTCCTCACCAAATGATAATGTGTCCCATGAGCAGCCACAGAAGTAAGGCTTGGTCAGACTTCTACACCACACTGACTTGCAGGGTACTCACAACCTTTCAAGCTCTTCTGTCCTTTTCTGATCCCACCCCTTTACTCATCCTTGGGATCTAGGCTGGAATGTAATTTCCTTAGACAGGCTTTTCTGGTTCACCCCAATCTAAACTGAGCCCCCTACCCAACACTGAGCACCACACCCTGTTTTTTCATTAGGCATTAATCACACTTCATAACCGCACATTCATTTGTTTAACAGCTGTGTCTCTTATTAGAGACTGAAAGTTCCATGAAGACAGAGATACTATTTTCCCCCAACTGTATACCCACTGCAATATCAGCACACAGTAGTTGCTCAATAAATAGTTTTAAAGCCAATCAATAAGGCTTTACTCTTCTCTTTACCCACAGTTCTTGGGTAAATCACTGTGCACTTCAAAGGCACACCCACTAGGCTGAACACATGAAGACAGTTTATAGAGTAGCATCAGAGATATCTGTTGAAGCCAGATCATGTTGGTTTGGTCACTGTGCACACTACAATTCTGGACAAGTCATCTGACTTATCTGAGTTTGCTTCCTTGTCCACAAAGTAAAGAGATTGAACTAGATGACCCTAGAGGTTCCTTCCAGAATTAAAACTGATCCACTGATGATTAAAGAAGACAGCAGGTTAGCAACGAGGATGGTATCTCTTGAATCAGGTTGGCCTAGAAGGTCTGGCTGAAAATTTTTTATGCTTCCCATGAAGCACGAGCTTTGGCTATGTGGCAAAGGGCACAAATCATGGGGCTCAGTTCCATCCAATGGGAGGCTTCTTCAGCATTCTATTGTCCCAGCCAGGCTGACAGCACCAAACTAATTTTCACTTAGTTAAAATTGGGACTCCAAGTAAAAGACTACAGGGAGTCCCTCTAAACTTCTGAAACAGCCAAACCATGATCTGTAATATGTTAAGTCAAACTGTTTACCTTGATTCGAGGCATAGTAACTGTAGGAGGCTTTGCTTCGGCCACAAAACTGTGAGATGGTCCTTTTTCCACAAGGTAAGTTGTGTAGGGCATAAATTTCACACCCTTTGACCCAAACACAAAATCATCTCTCAAGCCGTCTATCAGCACAATAACAATTTTACTGAAGAGAGGTGGTGGGAGCTTGGTCCAGTTGGAACTGGCTCCTAAAAGTGTTTGAAAGAAAAAAGGAAATTGAATTTTAAACTTTATGTAGCATTCAAACACCTTCTAATGTAGTTTCTGCCTACTTCTCCAGCACATACTCTGTCACATCTACATATCCTGACCCAAAGGAAAAGGCCTGTTCTTGGTAGACAACGCTGGGTTCAGGGGATGGGCAACAAGGAAGCTCAGAGATCCCCAGTATTAAGTAGCAAACTGCCCTTAGCAAGGTGAGGAGTACTGGGACAAGGGAGTGTCCTGGAATGGGACACCAGGGCGCCTGACCCCAAACACAGTGCTATAGGTAGGGGATGGGTGAGCATTTACAAACTGTTTACATGGTTAGCAGCTGGTATTGTGTGGATCTGGTCCAAAACCTGAGTGTCTTTACCTGGTATATACTGCTGGATAGGTGAGGGCTAAGAAGGGGGTCTATGCAGGGAGGTCTTAACTACTGAGCAAAACGGGGTCTTGGAGGAATATCATAGAAGAAAACACGAGAGGTCGGCAGGAATCTCATCTGTTGTGTCTTACTGAGCAAAAAGGGTGCCTGGAACAGTGAGTGACGCAAACACCTGCTCAGGGAAGGAGGTCGGGGTGTCACTGGATGAAGAGTGCTGGGGAGAGGCTTGCTTTTCACGGGTGTAGAGAGCTTGCTTTGTGGTGACCAAGGAGTAGGATCTTAGTAGTAGGATGGTAGCGGGGCTTGCCAAAAAGTTGTAGGATACAGAAAAGGAGACTGGAGCGGTAAGAAGGGGGCTCTTGGGGGCGAGGATCAGAATGGAAAAGGAGACCACTCGGGAACCCTGGGAAGAAGCCCAAGAGGCAAAGCTCATAAGGAGGGTCCTCTGGGGAAAAGTGGGGCCCAGGGAGCAGAGATGCCTGGGGAGTGGTCCGTACCAGACGAGGGTTCGGGCGCTGGGGGCTCTGCTTCGTTCTCCGTCCTGGAAGAGAAACAAATGGGGGCCGGGAAAAATCCCCGAAGGAAGAGGGCGACCCCCAGCACCTCGATCACTACGCAGCAGGCGGCGAAGGCCCCGGAGCCTAGCCGCATCGCGCCCACCCGCCGGGCCGGGACGCAGGTTCCCAGACCCCCGTGCAAGTCTCGCCAGAAGCAGCCCCTTCCGCCCCGAGCAAGCCGCCTCTGAGCAAGCGCGAACCGGAGGGCCTGACAGGTTCCCGTCGTCTATCCGTCAGTCTGCGCGCCGGAAATGCGCACAAGGGGGCGGGCGCTTCCGGGGCGGGGCGGCCCTGGGCTCCCGGCTCCTCGTGTACTTCCAGTGCGCCTGCGCGCGAGCCCCCGTCAGCCCCGGGGTGCAGTGAGGTGTTCCGTGTGCTGCGTCAGTGTGTCCGTGTGTCTGTGTCTTTGTGGCCCTGCCGTGTGCGTGCCGCCTGCTAGGAGCTGTCACACATTCTGTGAGCCTGCTGAGTCAGGTGCCGTCGCCCTCAGAGCCACTTGTGTCGTGGGCAGGTGTGTGCAGAGGACGCGGTCTGTGACTTGGGCCTCGAGTCAGGCCATTGCGTCGCCAGGTGGCCTCCAGAAACTCCGGCTGACGTCCCGGGTCAGGGCCCCCTGTGCGGCGCTGAACTCCGGGACATTGTTGGGGCTTCATCAGACCCCTTTAGTGCCCAGTGCCTCCACCCCTGGCTTCTGGGCAGACAGGGGCCGCAGCTCACCGCCACGCTCTTCTCTGAACGATTGCCCTTGGCTGGTGGGATCTGCTGCGCTGGGAGTTGTCGCTGCCCAAACACCTTGAGCTCAAGACGGGTTGTGGTATAAAGGCCCAGCTCCTTTGCCTCAGAGGGGACTGACTAGTGCTATTTGTGCTTTCTTGAGTGTTTATTTCATGAAATAGCATTGGGTTTTGTTTAAAGCTTTTTCGGCATCAGTTGATGATTTTGTGCTTTTACTGCACACAGTTATTGTGGTGTATTACGTTGCTTGGCTTTAATATGTTGAACAATCTGGGATTGCTGGTGTAGAGACCCTGGCTGATGGCATAGTCCCTTCAGTCGGCTGTTGGTTTCATGCTGTTACTATTTTGTGGAGAATTGTTATATTCATATTTATAGGGATACTGGTCCAGTTCTTTAATGGTGTATTTGTGTTGATTAGATTGGGCTTGGTGTCTAGCCCTAGGGCTGGGGCTAGAGTAGGAGCTGGGGCAGTGTAGACAGCCCCTTCGGATGTTTCATTTTCAAACATCCCTGTGGTTGAGGGCGCCTCCTCCCTCAGAGCCTCTTAGCCTGCCAAGAGAGGTAATAACCCTCCACTGAAGGTGGTCCTGCTATCCCTTGGCCTTCGGGTTGGAACAAACCTTTGACATTTATGCTCATTAAGAATCAGAGATACAGGAGCAACTAGGCCTCCCAGTGGAGAGTTTCACGCTGAGGTTGTGTGGTCTTAGAAACCTGTGTGCATCCCAAGCCCATGCCCTGTGGGCTTTGGAAAGCCGCCAACAGTGGTATTGTGGTATAGGACAGTCCTCCAGACTCCCAGTGCCTCACTGAGCAAGAGTCTCCTTAACACCCGGGTATTTGGTCTCTGCTCTTTGTAAAGAAGACAGAAGAGACTGGAAAAGGAGCATGTTTTTTTTCTTGGATGGGTGATTAGTGTAGCCAAGGGACAGATGTGATGCCTGGGCTTCCGCCTCCCAGGGATGCAGATGAGGTGTGTGTGTCTTCCGAGGGCACATGGGCTGTTCTGGCCCAGTCTCTGAGATACAGAGATGCAGTGTCCAAGGCAGGAGTCCTGAGTTTACCAGCAACAGCAAAGTTGCTTTTTGAGCAAGTGGAAGAGCTTCTTGCCATCCTGGGAGAACAGGAAGAACACTGGGTGGGCGGCTGCAGCCCCTGACCCAAACCCCTTCCTTCCTTGGACTTCAGATCCCACAGCTGTGCAGCGGGCAGTCAAGGGGGGGGGGGCGGGGGGCGGAGTCTGCTGCTTTCCTCAAGGCAGCATCCGTTCTCAGCACCTTAGTTTTTAGGAACTACACCTGCATCTGGTCCAAACAGTCGCAGAGGGCTGACCCCATGTCCCACTCACCTTGAAGATGGGTGTATGATCCCACATCTGTCCAGTCTTATGTTCCATCCTCTCGGTGCTCTGATCGGTTCAAGGATGAGATATAACACAAGCTAGACCAAAGATATTGCAAGCTGTGACTTTTTATGGAACCCAAGAAAGGAAAGACCCTTCCCCACTAGACTGGACGTGTCATCCTGGAGTTGCTGGAGGTCCCTGATGCAGTGAGAGAGAGAGACTGTGGCTATGAATGGGCCCTCCCAAAGTTACTTAGTAGGACAAAGGGACCAGGTCACAGTGTGAGAGTATGAGCGCCTGTCCCACCAGGCTCAAACCCACTCTTAAACCTGTCTCTTGCAAGCATTATTTTATTTCATCATTAAAATTATCCAGGGTATCACATGGCATTGAGCCATCATGTCACTTTTTAGGATCTTGTAGGAGAAAATAGTGTGGCCACGGCCTCAGGATATTGGGACACAACAGAACATGTTTGAGTGTCTCCAACCAAGTGAGCTGGGGAGGGGGCTTCTCCAGAGAGTGGGTGCCTGGTGACCTATGTCCCAGGTTCTGTTGGGCTCTATTGCCAGGGAAGTGAGGTCACTTCCTGGGGTCCCCTTACCCAAGCTTCCTCCTTACACCAATCTCCCCAAGGGCCCCTCTGGGCTGCCGACTGCTCACCTCCCACCCCATACCATGTCCATGCACAGTGACACCAAGCCAGCGCACCCCACAGCCCTGGGGAGGCCTGGGTGCAGCCAGGACCCCAGTTCTGAGGACACAGTTCAGACCCGGCTCCCCCTCCTCAGAAGTGCTGTGACTCTGGACAGGCCACGTGCCTCTCAGGGTCTCTCCAGTCCCGCATCTGCACCATGGGGGGTCATTCTGGCCTCTGCTTCCTAGGGAAGCCATCAGGTCTGTAGACTATAAATACTTACAGCCCCTGTAACACCCATGGGCTGGCATCACAGGGAGCTCATGCACAGACTCAGCAAAGGAAGGATTCCACAGAGGGCTGGCGGAGTGCAGAGCACACCCGACACAGGCCTGGGTCTGCTCTGGGGTCTGGAGAAAGTCACTCTTCTTGCTGCCTGCTTCCCAGCCCCCCCGTGGGTGGGTTGAAATGAAATGCGATTCAGACACTGTCCGCTCTGGCATACAGCCTTCCAGGTCCTCCTGTTATGTTCAGACTCAGGTGCCAGTGTCTCTTCTCGGCCTGTGTGGTGCCCCACCATGGCTCCCTGCATTCTTGCCTCCTGGTCACTCGGCCTTGTGTGATTCCCACACCCACACATGCAGGATGGTTGGACCTTGTGCCTGGGTTCTGACAGGTAGACTGACTTATGAAAAGTGCGTGACTTCCACCCATTCCCAGCTCCCGTGTTCATTCTCTGTCTCTCAGTGCCTCGTCTGTCTGTCTGTCTGTCTGTCTGTCTGTCTGTCTTGTCTCTCTCTCTCTCCCTCTGCCTCTCTGTGTTCCTGTCTGTCTCTTTCTTGTGTGTGTGTGTGTATTTATACATTTATATTTATATGTATTTGTGTGTGTGTGTGTGTTGTTAGAGCCCAGGGCAGGTCATTTCTAAAGATGCCTGAATGACGTATTGATTGTTTTGAATTCATGTTATTGAAGAAATGACCCATGTAAGAGAGACACTGTCCGCCCCCTCTCTGTCGCCCTGTGACATCTCTCCTATGAAAGGTGCACCACCTGGGGGCTGAGGGTGAGGGCTGAGCGCTACAGACACTCTGGCTCCTGCAGATCAGTTCATGCTGGGAACCTTCTGTTGTGACTGCTGAGGAGCCAGTTAGCTTTACAATGACCAAAGCCAACTCCTCTCTCTGCCTATTTCTGAGAAAAGGCCTGAGTCTGAGCTACTACAAATTCTTGGAATTTCTTGGCACCAGGACTGACCCTCACTCTCCCATCCTGCTAGACCCTTTGTACAGACACCTCCACTTGCAGAGTTATTTCACCTCATCCAGCAAATAAACAACACCCAGCCCCAATTTCCAACAAACAAAGAGATACCCAGCTGGTCCTGTACCCCATCCAATTCAGAGAGTCACTCTTCTACAAGTCACTCAAGCTCAAGTACTTCCTGCTTCTCCCTTCCGTGGCACAATGCCACCCCTGGATGAACCCCATCTTAGTTGGCAGGTTGGCACCGCTCAGGTGAGCTGGAGACAACACCGGAAAGTGGGCCAATGATAGCATCATACATTCAGTCACCTGCACACCAAATCGGCCATGAACATGGTGGCCCAGAGACAGGGATGTGCATGTGCCTCCGACAAAGTCGTTGCTCAGGAGACCCCAGCATCTATCACCAGCTTCTCCCTGTTCTGACCTTTGCTCTTCCTCTTTTCAGCTGATACCTTGCCAGATCATTAATGGAGAAAGTGGATCCCATCTGGCTAGAGCAGAATCATCTTCCCAACACATGAGGAAAGAACAAGCATGGGCCCTCACCCACCTTGTCCCTGTCTGCCTGCCCAGCCCCGTCATGTCAGAAGAACGTGTCCCTCCTCCTGTGAGAGGCCAAACCCCAGGGACAGGACTCAGAGGTGAAAGGAAGCCTGAGCATTGTTTATAGCTTTGGATACTTTTACAGAGAAAACAGCAAAGAGAAAACAAACAACTCCGTCTCCTGCAAAACAGGTGAAGAGGGACGTGCGGAGCTTTCCCCTCCGTCTCCCTGGCAGCAGGAGACAACACATCCATCCCCCGCCCCCACCCCCACCCCCCATTGGAGACGTCCTCCCTCCTCCTGGCAGGAGAGTGACAGTGTTATCGTTCCGCAGGGAAAGATGAGAAAGAGCGAATTCTGTACACATGGACCTTGTTGACCGTGATTCTCATCCTCCTTAGCCTCCCCACACAGTGCAGTTCCTCTCCCACAATCCCCTCTCTCTGTTCAGCCCAACAGGAAAGCATTTAGGTTTTGCCACTTCTCTCGGTGTTCCTTCACCTCCTTAGCAGGACGCCCCGGGTCATGTAAAACTTAGGGGTAATAAGCGTGTCTGCTTCTCTCCTGTGAGTCTGTCTCATGTGCACTTAATTCTCAGGACGAGCTGTCAGCTCTGCGAGGGTGGAGGGATGGTTTTGTCTCGGCGACGTCCTTCTTACTGGCATCTTTGAAATTAACCTCTTTCCTTGGCTTGACTCCTCAGGATGCCGACATGCTCTCAGCGACCACCTTCAGGGTCTCTGTGAAGATAGGCTGGATCTTTCAAGATGAAACGCATCCTTACCATATGATCCAGTCCTCCAACTCCTTGGTATCAATGGACCCAAATGGGTCAAATACTTACATCTACACAGAAACCTGCACCAGGACATTTAAGGCAGCTTTCTTCGTACCTGCCAGAAAGCTGGAAGCAACCAAGATGTCCTTCAGGAGGTGAATGGACACATGGATTGGGCTTCACTCATGCAACAGAATATTCCTCAGAACCAAAAAGAAGGGAGAGATCTGTTGAGCCATGGGGAGATGGGTGGGGCACCTTAAATGCCTGTTACTCAGTAAGAGAAGCCAGTCTGGAAAGGGTGCACATCTTAGGGTCCCAACTACGTATGACATAGGAGAGAAGGCAAACCATGGAAAGAGTTGGAAAGATCAGTGCATTGCCAGGGGTTTGCTGTGGGGTGGAGGGTGGGGGCTGATAGACTGGCCGAGTACAGAGGATTTTTAAGGCAGCAACACTGTGCGGTGTGATGGTTTTGTGGTGAGATGTGTTTGTTGGGACTGATAGGTTGTGCACCACCAGGAGTGGACCCTGATGCAAACTCTGGGCCCTGGTGATCACGATGTGTCCATGTGGGCTCAGCAGTCGTGACCAATACACAGAATGTTGACAGGAGAGTTGGGGGCAGGAGGCTCTAGCACCTGTGTGTGTGTCTGGGATTGGGGGTTGGGTTGAAGGGAGCAGCAAGAGCAGAGAAGGGGGTGTATGGGACCCAGTTTTGTGGTGAGCTCAAAACGTCTTTTAAAAAACAAAGCCTGTTTAAACAAAGAAACACACACTCCAGTATTGTCCCATGGCTGCTCCTCTTCGAGTCCTCGATTTGTCCGGGCCACATGAGAGTGGAACTTCAGATGACCTCGTTTTTCAACCTACATCCTTTTAAAGTTTATCTGACATCTGCGTTTTATCTCATTACACATCTTTCTTTTTTAAAAAAATAGTGGTTTTTCTTCTTTTAAAAAAATTGATGTATAAGAGACAGGCAGTATTATATTAGTTTTCTGGTATACAACATAGTGATTTGGTATTTCTATATGTGGCCAGATGATCACCGCGGTGAGTCTAGTGACCACTGGTCACCATACAATGTCAGCACAGTGTTATGGACCCTTTTCCCTATGCTGCACATGACATCTCCGTGACATTTGTTGTGTGACTGGAAGTTTGTGTGTGTCAGTCTTTCTCACCTGTTGCACTCATGCCCCCAGCCCTCTCTCCTCTGCAACCACCAGCATGTTCTTGGGATCTATGAGTCCGTTTCTGTTTTCCTCTTTGTTCATTTGTTGTGTTGTGTAGATTTTACAGAAAAGTGACACCATAAGCTATCTTCTCCATGTCTGATACAGCTCACTTAGCATTACACCCTCTAGGTTCATTCATGTTGTCACAAGATTCCATTCTTTTTTTGGCTGAGTCATTTTCCATTTTGCGTGTGTATGAGGAAAAAAAATATATATATATATATATTAGTAAAGATACCCCAAAGTGTAATTCCTGCATCATATGTTAGTTCTATTTTCAATTTTTTGAGGACCCTTCATACTGTTTGCCATAGTGGCTGTAACAATGGACGTTCCAAACAAAAGTGCATGTGGATTTCCTTTCCTCCACATCCTTACTGTGTGCTTGTCATTCGTTGTCTTTGGATGGTAGGCATTCTTTTGGTTGTGTGGAGATCATCTCCTTGTGGTTTTCATGTGCATTTCTTTGATGATGTGTAGTATTGATCATCTTTTCATGTGTCCATTGGCCATCTGCATATATTCTGTGGAAAAAGATTCGATCTTCTGCCAATTTTTTAATTAGGCTTTTTTGTTTTTTGGTGGTTGAGTTGTGTGAATTTTTAGTTGGTCTGTTTTGGATGTGAACCCCTTTCAGATGCATTTTTTGCGAATGTTTTTTCACATTCAGCCTTTTCATTTTGGGAATGGTTTCTTTTGTTGTTCAAAAGCTTTTCAGCTGGATGGTGTCCCATTGGTTTATTTTGCTTTTGTTTCTCTTGCTTGAGGAGACAGATCCAAAAGAATATTGCTAAGACTGATGTGAAAGAGCTTACTGCCTGTGTTTTCTTCTAGAGTTTTGTGGCTTCAGGTCCTACATTGAAGTATTCGATTCACTTTGAGGTTGTCTTTGTAGATGGTATGAGAAAGGGTTCCAGTTTGATTCCTGTGCATGTAACTGTCCAGTTTTCCCGAAGCCACTTATGGAAGATGCTGTCTTTCCCCCATTGTATATTCTCACCTCCTTTGTCATAGATGAATTGACCACACAAGCATGGGTTTATTTCTGGGCTCTGAATTCTGTTCTATGAATTTATGTGCATTTCTTTTGTGCCAGTACCATACTGTGTGGATGATTATAGGATTGTAGTAGAGTTTGGCACCAGGGAGTGAGATATGAAAGGTTTGTGCTCCTTTCTTAAGATTGTATGGATTGTTCACGTTCACACACAGTTTGGAATTCTTTGTTCTGCTTCTCTTAAGAATTCCATTGGTGTGTTGCTAGGATTGGCATCGAATCTCTAGATTGCCTCGGAGCCTGGGGTCCTTTTAGCAGTACCACTTCTTCCAGTCCACAAACACAGTGTATCTTTCCATTGTTTGTGTCGCCTTCAGTTTCTTTTATCAGTGCCTCCCAGTTTTCTGGGTGCAGCTTGGTACCTGCTGGGTTAGGTGTACTCTTAGGTATTTTATTTTTGTCCAGTTCATTGTCAGTGGGGTTGTTTTCTTAATTTCTCATTTGCTAGTTTGCTCATTTGCCAGAATGTATAGAGATGGAAATAAGTTCTGTGGGTTAATTTTGTATCCTGCAACTTAATTGAATTTTCTGATGAGTTCTATTTGTTTTTCTGTGTCATCTTCAGGGTTTTCTATACAGAGTATCATGCCATCTACAAACAGTGACAGATTTACTTTTTCTTCTGCCATCAGATTTCTTTTTTTTTTTTTTCATCTATTTACTATGGCTCGGACTCCCTAGACCATGTCGAATGAAGGTGCAAGATGGGTCAGGGCTAGAGTTAGATTTAAGCATAACTGGCCCTCTTCCCCTTCCTCCCTATCCATCTATCTGAGGCCTCCAGGAAGGACAGGACAAGTCCTGGGTCACATATGACTCAGGGAGTTGAGCTGAACAGTGTTTTTTCTGCACTTCCTCCCCTACCCCACCCCGAGTCCCGGGTGTATTTTGGTATACTATCTGTATATCTTCTTTGGCCAAGTGTCTGCTTAGATCTTTCTCTATTTTTAATGGGGTTGTCTGTGTTAGAATTCTTTATGTATTTTGAGACAAATCCTTTATTAGATGTGTGTTTGCAACTCTTTTTCTCCCAGTTTTTGACCTGTCTAGATTTTCTGAATAAGGTCTTTCAGAGTAGAAATCTTTAATTTTATGAAGTTCATGATATTCCTTGAGTTTCTTTCTGGATTGCCTTCTTGTGTTGGGTTAAAACTCAAAGCTCATGATGTACATGACCAAACCCAAGCTTGTGTCAATTCTCTTCTGTTTTCTTCTATGATTTTGAATAAGTGGCTCTGAGTGCAACTGAGGGGACTTTGTCTGCTCATTTACCTCTGGGGCTGCAGTTTGGGTCACGTGGCAGGTCAGCATCTATGCAGCAGGAGCTCAGTCTCCTTGGGACCCACCAGGACTGCAACTTCAGGGCCAGATGGGGCAGCATCCACACGGACAGGAGCTGGATTTCCCAATGATCCAGGCACTGCGGGGAGGAACAGGTGAAGAAAGATGGGAGAAGCTCCCTGTGCACGGGTCATGGCTTGTAGTGGGGTGGGAGTGGGCTTCAGACAACCAGGAAGGGCTTGGTGTGTAAAACCAGGTGTTACCAGTTTTGTGTGCAGTGTAGACAGCATGTGGTGCCCAGCACTGCTGCTTGTGGGGACCATCCTTTCCTCTTGTGTTTATAAGCTCTTTTGTCATACCTTAACTGACCTTGTCATCATGGGTTTGTTTCTCTCTGTTCCTCTGCTCCACATGCCTGTTTCTGTGCCAATTCCACGCTGTTTTCGTGAGTAGCTTTGTGCTGTAGTGTGAAGTCAGGGAGGGAGATGCCTCCGGCTCGTTCTCCTTTCTCAGGGTCGCTTTGGCTATTTGGGGTCCTTTGTGGATCCACACAAATATTAGGGTGATTTGTTTTTATTACTGTGGAAAACACCATTGAGATGTCTTATTTAAGGGGGCAAGTGGGCAGTTTTAGGTGAGAGGGCCCTGAAGTAAAAACCAGATGCCAGTTGCAGTTCATTTGCAGAAATTCCCACAGATCATGGGCCCAGAATGAGGAGAGAGGCAGGTTTGTGGGTGGGCTGATGGCTTATCGAGGCTTGATGATGAAGCGCTGGTTATCGGTGATGATAAGCATGCTGACTGGAAATGTTTGCACTCAGTGTGGTAGTATGATTAGTAAACATATGTTCTATGTAATATCAGTCACTTCAGATACCCCTGGCGATGTTTGTAGGCACTGGAGTCTAATATGGATTGAACTGTTTACTGTGTCCTGTAATAGCAGTAGGCTGACGTGCACGCGTATGCACGTGGGTTAGCTGATTAGTTCCCAATTATACGTATCAGTGTTACGTATGGTGAAGCGTCTGTACTGAGCTTCTGTGGGTGGAAGGGCATGTAGCGCACCAGGTAAACTGCAATGTTCGTTTTCATGGTGTCATTTTCTCACACTCACACAGCCCTTAGAGACAGCACTCAAGGAACAAGGTAAGAAAGCTGTTCAGGGAGTAGTTTAAGTGGAACCTCAAACTTGGAAGCTGAAGGTGGAGCTGGAGCTTCTCTCTGGAGTCTCAGGGAGGTATGTTCTCCTTTTCGAGTCTACAGGACCAGGGTAGTAAATACACGACAAAGACTCTTCATTTCAGGAGGTTATAATATGCTTATTATTAGTAAAAGGACAAGAATTAGAATAATTAAAAGAAAGTGTAGAATGGATGCTAGTTTGGGTTTGTGCAGCCAAAAACAAGACTGAAGCTGATATCCATGCAGCACAAGCTTTATTCAGTGGTCAAAGACTGGAGAAGCGGGAACTTAGATCACAGATCAGCTTCTCACCCTCGTGGAGAGAGGGATTTGATTTTAAACAGTAAAGACCAAGGAGGACTGTTTGTGTCTCAGCTGGGGAGCCCTTCTCTGCTCTCTTTGATGGAGCAGCTGCAGTGCCAGTCCCTCCTGAGGTGAGCAGCTGTGGGGTTTCAGGCTGTGTCACCTGGCCTGCTGAGGTGCTCAGTGTCAGGGAACCCAGGAGCCAGCAGCCTAGCGGGGATGCCAGGGACCCTCATGGCCCTGGTGGACGTCTCTCCAAGCAGACAGCCCAGCCAGAGTGGGGAAACTTTGGAGGATTACAGGTGGGAGGGAGCCACCATCTCACTGATGCTTCAGAAAGTTGGGATGGGATGTGAGATGCACTGTTGGGGCAGGAGCTTTGTCAGGGCCTGATGGAGGAGCCAGGCACAATATCCAGCTTGGGCCTGGGCTGTAGAGGGGAAGTCCTGTGTGGACTGGCCATAGACTCTGGAGGAGGAGCTGACAGTCAATGGGGCACAAGGAAAGTGGGGGACTGGGAGGCCCCAGGTGTCTGGGCTCAGCAACCAGGGAAGGCGGGGCTGCCTCCTAGGGTGTGGGAAGTGGCAGGATCATAGTCCTGTGAGGGGTCTCTTAGCCTCAAGGTTAGAGGAGGACGCAGTGTTTAGACAGATGCATCTGACCTGGGAGAGGGGCCTAGGGAGGAAGGGGAGAGGCTGAGTGGGGGCAGGTGGGTTACAGCAGACTCCATGCAGGGGACTGTGGTCCTGATGCAAGCAGCTCAGAGCCAGAGAGGAGTGGCTGTCAGGTGCTCAGCTTCACTCTCCTGTTCCTTTGTAAAACCACCATGTCAGAGTTTGAAACACCACCAGGAGACCCCTGAGCCCATTGCAGCCCTGGCTTCATCCACCTGGCTCAGGTGGAAAACAGAACCACTGCAGGTCCCGCCCATGTCCCCACAGGGAATGAACCCCATCAGGACCCTGGGCTCACAGACTTCAGGAGACCCCTGCTGTCAGGACTGGTCTTCTTCCTTGCTCTGACATGCTGGTCAGAGATCCAGGTACCCTGTCCTGACTCCACCCTCCAGGCCCTGGATCCTGGGACAGCTGGGTAGCAGTGCAAGACCCTCAGTCTCCTTTATCTGCCTCAGGGTGAGAATGTCTGAAAAGCTGCATTGGCTGATTTCAAAGGTCTGGGTGTTTCCAGCAGGTATGGGGGGAAGGAAGGGGTGTGAGGTTCCTACATCTGCAGGACCTTCCCAGGGTAAAGAGCTGTGCCTTGCCCTGGCCAGTCCACTCCCCACACCATCCACCTAGGAAGCTCAGATCCAGGAGTAGGAGGGCCAAGGCTCTCCCCTTGCTCATCTGTGACTTCCCATTCCCACAGCGAGGAGCCTGGCTCCCACCACCTGCCCTTTATCAACTCATTTCTCTTTTCCAGGTTCCATTCACAGTGGTTTCAGAATCGTTAGCCACTACACCCCGGAAAGAACTTTATAATACAAAGCCCACAGGTTAACAGTGGTCCGTTCTGCCTTTGCAGAACTGTTCTGTGCATTTCCAAAGTTCACTTCGGTCAGCACCTCTTGCCCACCACCGACTGTGAGTTTTTACACCCATTTCTAATACAGTTAGATTCTGTCACAGTGTGTGTTCCACCTTGCGATGCTGCTACTCCCTAAACCGCTAAATTTGAGTAGATTATGATTGACCTTTGGGCTGTGCAAATGTATGGGCTTAGACACAATCATAGTGACACCAAGCTAAAGTAACACATGGAACACTTCAGTCCCCCCACCCCATGATCTGCTCATGTATGTAGTTTTGCCTTTTCCACAACTGTCCTAAATAGGGTCCGACTGTGTGCAGCCTCCTCAGACTGGCTTCTTTCACTTAGTAACATGCAAGTAAGATTTACCCGTGCCTTTCCGCGGGTTGACGGTTTAATTTCTATTGCTGAGGAGTATTCCACTGCGTGTGTGTGGGAGGAAAGCCAGTTCTCCCCCTCGCCTTCTAGGCTCTTGGTTGACACCCCTCACCTCCCCACCCCCTAATAAGACAGGTTACAGGCAGAAAAAGAAGCAAGTTTAATAACATGCATACCTCCTGGAACCCTGACTCCCTCCCTGAAAAGGCCAAAAGCATCACCTTAAGTATATCCTTCAGCTGAAAACAAAAGCAAGGGAGGGGGAGGGAGGAAGTCATTTACGGCAGGTTACCATGAAAGCTCAGCAAACAAGGGTGTAAGGCTTAAAGTCTGTGTCTCCATTCACTTCATTCCATAGGGCTTCCAATTGGTTGTTTCTGAAGTATTTGGAGAAGTTACGGATATTTGGCTCTATTTCAGTTTGAATTTCCAGTTTAAAGGACTGAGCAGAGCTGCTGTCAGGGCGGGGCCACCTCTGGCTGTGAGGGCGGCTGGGTCCACGCCTTCCCATTGGCTGGCGGGGCCCGGAGCCCGCCTCCCCCAGCTGTGGTGGGAACTCGCGTGAGTTCTGCCTGAGGATTTGGCGTCCTGCGCAGCTGCCTGGAACCGCACCTCCTCAGGACCCAACAGGAGGTGCTGCACTGAGGGGAGGTGAGGAGGAAGGGAAAGTGAGAAGTTTCCTGTGAGCGGCTGACTGCTGAGGGGAGGCCCTCCTCAGAGGCCCCGGGGGAGGAAGGGCTGGATGCGGGACGCTGTGGGTTTTAGTCAGGTTTTGTGTGTGGTGCAGAGAGTGTGCCATGTCCTTCTCTGGTGCCTGGTGTCCAGTTTCCCAGCACCATTCATCGAGGGGACTGTCCTTTTCCCAGTGCAGGTTCCTGGCTGCTTTCTTGTGAGTTAACTGACCACATCCCCGTAGGTTTGTTTGCAGACTCTCTCTGGTCCATGTCCCTGTCATTGTGCCAATTCCACAAAGTTTTGGTGACTGTGCTTTTGTAATGCCGTGTGAAGTCAGGGAGGGAGATGCCTCCAGCCTGTTTCCCTTTTGTAGAATCTCTCTGGCTGTTCAGGGTCCTTTGTGTTTCCACGTGAATGTTAGGAATGTTTGTTCTGTTTCTGAGAAAAATGCCACTGAAGTTTATTTTATTTTATTGAAGTGCAGTCAAGTCACGATGTTCTGTTATTTTCTGGTGTAGGGCATAATGATTTGACGAGGCTTGCTTTGAGTTTGAGCACTGCCTTGGGTAGAATGGGCATTTTAACAACATTGATTCGTTCTGTCCATGAACAGAGGCTATCCTTTCATTTATTTGTGTCTGTTCAGTTTCTTTCCTCAGTGTCTTATAATTTTCAGTGTGCAGGTCTTTCACACCCTTGATTAAATGTATTCCTAGGTATATTTTGGATGCAATTGTAAATGGGATTTTAAAAAATGTCTCTTTCTCATGTTTCATTATTAATGTATAGGAAGACAACTGATTTTTGTGTATTGATTTTGTATTTTGTAACTGTACTGAAATCATTCATTAGTCCTAACAGTTTTTTGATGGTTTGATGTAGAAAACTAGAAATCAGAAATCGCCCTGTTTGGACTCCATCCAGGTCATCCACAGCACCTAAAACACAGTGGTTTCTAATCTTCCCACGGTGCCTCTAAATTACCTGTGGACTCCTGCAAGGACGATGAGCATCAGCACTTTGGGTGAACTGGATCGCGTTAAGGGTGGGCCTCTATGAGGAAATCTGATGTCTTCTCTGCTTTTTTTGGCGTGGTGTTGCCATGGTTGTTTTCAAAAGTAATTTAGTTTCTAATAAAGTTTTCTTACAAAGTTCCGTATAAAATACTTTAAATAGCATCACACAGTACTCGCATTTGCCCCCTCACATGGAACACTCCAGTGGGTCTTACCTAACACTGGGGTACTCCCCCAGGGACCCAGCACATAAACCCCAGGTGAGGAGATTGTATAGTTCACCTTGTAACCCCATCCACAGGCCCGCTTCAGCCTTCCCCTTTGCCACAACTTATGGAAATCCCTTTTCCATTCTGTGCCAGTTTTCTTTTTCTGAAACTATTACTGAGGGTTTCCCTCTTTTTCAAAATCTTAATGGATTTAAAGTGCACAAGATGAATATGATCTGGGTGGCCTCTTCTGTGTGTCTCCTTTCACTTAGAATGTTTTTAGTCTTTATCCAATTTGATTCATTAGTGATTCATTCACATTTTTCACTGTCATTAAAAATACGGAACATAGCATTTATCATTTAAAGCATTTAACTATGCAGTTCTGTGGTATTCACTAAATTCACATTGTTGTACAGATGCCTCACCATCTGTCTCCAGAACTTACTCATTTTCCCCAAGTGAAGCCCTGTGTCCAGTGAACACTGACTCCCCTCAGCCCCTGGCAAGGACACTGTTTCTGTCTCCGCATTTGACTTCTCTGGATGCCTTGTACAAGGGGAATCCTGTAATATTTGTCCTTCTGTGTCTGGCTTGTTTCACTTAGCATAGTGACTTCAAGATTTATTCACATTGCAGCATGTGTCATAATTTCCTTAGTTTTTAAGGCTGTGCAGTATCCCACTGTGCATACACCACATGTACTTTATCCATTCACCTGCTGATGGACAGGTGAGTCATTTCCACCTTTTGCTGTTGTGATTAGTGCTGCCATGGATATGGGTGTACCCATTTCTATTCCAGTTCCTGCTTTCAAAATATTTTGAACATATATCCTGAAGTGGAATTGATGGATCACATGTCAACCCATGTGTAAGGTTTTGAGGAACTCCTGTATGGTTCTCCATTGTGGCTGCACCATTCTAGCCCTTTATATGGCAGAATAACATGGCAGTTTATGGATGTACCCTATTGTTTATCTCTTTAGCCTTTGATGGACATTTGAATTGTTCTACCTTCAGGGCCATTGTGCATAGTGCTGCTGTGAACATTTGTGTGCCTTTTTTTTGTTTGAACACCGATTTTTAATGTTTTGGGGCCTATATCTAGGAGTGAAGTTGTTGAACCATAAGGTAACTGTACTTTTTATCTTTTTGAGGAAATAACAAACTGGAAACATGGGCTGTAGGATTTTCCAATTTTTCAAGTAATGTTTAAAAGTTTCAGTTTTTCTACATTTTGGCCAATATTTGTTGTTTTAGTTTTCTTGACTGTAGGGCTTCCAGTGTGCTTAGGAGGGACGGCATTGTGGTATTCATTTACATTTCCATCACGGCTGATTTTTAACATCCTTTCTGTGCTTGTCGACTATTTGTCTTGTCTGGAGAAGGGTCTATTTAAAAAAGATATATTTAATTTTTAAATTTATTGGCGTTTTTCTTTTTCATTTTATTAGGTAGAATTATTACTGTTTGACTGCACATATACATTATATTACATGTAAATACATATATACAATATACTGTACAATTTTTTTTAGCTTACATATAGAGAAAGGTCTAAGTCCTTTTACCATGTTAAAAATGGGTTTGCTTTGTCTTTTTATGAGTTTTAAAGTTCTTGATATATTCTTGATAAAATTTTTTCAAGTATATAATGTGCAAATATTTTCTTTGATTTTGTGTGCTGTCTTTTCAGTTTCTGGATAGCATCTTTGATGTACCAAAGTCTTTAATTTTGAGGAAAGGTGATTTATTTTTTTCTTTCCTTGCTTGTGTTTGCTATCAGATCTAAAGAAATTGCTAAATCCTATGTCATGATGACTCATCCCTGTTGTTTCTTTGAGAGTTTATACAGCTTCCCTCCCTATCTGTGAGGTATTGGTTCCAGGACACCTTGTGGATACTAAATATCTGTCAGTGTTCAAATCCATTATATAAAATGGTGTAGTATTTACAAATAATCTAAGCACATCTTCCTGTATATTTAAAATCATCTCTAGATGACTTATAATAAATAATACATTGTAAATGATATGTAAATAATTGTGAAGAAAGTATAATATTATTTAAATAGTTTCTGGCATGCCACAAATTCAAGTTTTTCTATATGGAACTTTCTCAAATTATTATTTTTTTTTATCTGAAGGTGACTGATTCTGCAAATGTAGAATCAGCAGATGAGGGCTGATTGTCACTTTACCACTCTTTAAATTTAAGCTTTTTATGTATCTTGAGTTAATTTTGCATGTGGTATGAAGCAAGGATCCAATCTCATTTCTCTTAGAAATGAAAAGTTTCACTGGATAGACAATTGTCTGGCACCACTTGTTGAAAAACACACTTTTCCCCCCAATTTAATGTTGCCCACTGTGTTAAAAAAAAAAAAAGAAATCAGTTAGTGGATGTGTCTTTCCATATTAGAGTTTTGCTCTGGATACACACCCAGCAGTGGTATCTCGGACTTTTCTTGCTTCTGACCTAAGCAGGAGAAGGTCACTATGTGGAACCTACACTTCAGGGGAGGGGGTTTAGCTCCACCTCCTTGATGGATGTCATGGATTGTTAGGAATTCTTCTGCATAGGAGTTCTCCATTCAATCCCATCTATTAAAAAACAGCAACAACAACAACAACAAGAAAACCCAACAACCTATGTCATCATTTAACTTCACCATTGTGGACACCTGAATAGTTATTTTAGTCTTTTGGTTATAATCCAGCACTACAGGTTTGGTTGCTCGGTTTATTCCTGCTTTGGCTACTGAGAACTCTTTCATTGGCTCCTGTTTCCTTTGAGATCATTCCATATTTTGGGTTTTTCTCTGCCCTGGTACTTCCTTACTTTCTGATACAAGATTCAAGATGATCCTGGCTCATATATTGACTGCCTCAGTCTTAGTATAAGCCATTTCTTCAAAGAGTCCTGATTCCTTTAATTAAAGAATGGTCTTAAGAACTTACATATGGGAGGAAAATGTTCTCAGCTGACAATGCAAGGAAATGTGTGCATGTGTTCCCATCTTAGTGTATTGTTGTTGCTCAGGGACCACCATCCCTCATTCATCTGCCACAACCACATAGTGTTTTAAATTAAAGTTACTTAGAAATGGCCAAAGCAAGAGGGACACTCTGACCCCCCGCTGTATCTCCCTAAAAGCAGGAAATAAGCCTGTCATGTGAAAGGTTCAGAAGGGCATATAAACATATATTGTAACTTCTTTAATTTACCAGCCCAAGCCCAAACTCTGTTTAGATTTTTCATTGAGTACCCAAAAGCTGCATTTCTTTAGGCTGTCAATTCCTAACAAATTTATAGTTTTCTAGATGTATAAAATCTGCCTGTCTTCACTACTTCTTACTTCCCATTTCTATGAGACTTTTGTGTGTAGGAATTAAATTGTCTTTTTCTTCTGCTGCTCTGTCTTGTGTTAGTTTTATTATTAGTCCAGCCACAAGAGGGATAGAGAGTGAAATTTCCCCCTTCCCAATATTATGCACTCGTAATTATAAAGATTTCTATGTGGAAATGTCTGTATACATATTAAGCAGAAGACGGGTTTATACTGATGCCTCCAACATGATCCATTATTGTATGGACAGGGTACATCTTCCTCCTGCTTATCTGTAACTCCCAGTCAGACAGTAGAATCCTGGTTCCCACCGTCTTCCACCCATTCAATTCATTTCTCATTCTGCTCCAGATGAATGGTTTCAGCGTTCTTAGCTCCTGCCCCTGTGGAATGGATCTCACAGATCCCACTGTTTACATGCAGTATGTTTTCCCTTTAGTCTACACGTTCTGTTCATTCCTGCAGTTACTGAGGCTGGCCCCTTCTGCTCCACCAGCAGCAGTGAGTGTTTTCACACATTTCTAATACAGAGCCTGTGTTACATCCTGTACTCCATCCTGTGACACAACCACTTACTTGATCACTGAATTGACTTGTTGGGTCATACAGACCTATGGGTTTAGACAAATGCATAATGGCAAATGTCCACCACAAAGTATCGTATGGAATGTTTCAGAACTCCCACATGACCAGTTTACCACCTCTCAGTTTCCCTTTCTCTGAATTTCATATAAATTGTGTCCTGTAGTGCATATGTAGCCTCTCCAGACTGATTCTTTCACTTGTCAAAGGATAATCAACATGGAGTTTGTATTGAGAAGAGAGTCCTGTCAAATGGATCCAGGAGCCCATTCAGAAATTGTGACCTATTGTATCACATCTCAGCCTGAGTCAAATCCCAAGTTTTGACCTGATGAAGTCACCCAGAACATCAGCCAGAAACCTATCTACTTATTGTACTCTTGGCCTCAAATAATTCAAGATGTACTGATCACTTGAGTTTCTAAGCCATTATGAATAGACCTCCTCTGCATTACTTGATGTTAATTTTTGCTTGAACAGTTTTTCAAAGCAGTTGTCTAAATTCAAGAGACGATTTTTTTTTGATTCTAAGTTGAGAGTGTTTAGCTTTGGAAGAAACTGTCAAAGTGTCTTCCAAAGTTGGCCGCACCTGTCTTCCACTAGGATCTTGAGTATATGTTTGTATGGTTATTTTCTATCTGTATACCTTCTTTACCCAGATGTTTTTCTATCTTTACCCACTTTTAATGGGGTTGTTTGTTCCAGATTTTATTGGTATAACTTGAGTACAAGTCCTTTATCAGATGTGCATTTTGCAAATGCTTTCTCCTAGTTTGTGGTTTCTCTTTTGCCTTTATGAATAAGACCTTTCACAGAGTAGACGTCTATAGTTCTATAAAGTCCACATCATTAATTCTGTGTTGATTTGTAGATAGGCATTTGTTGTTGCGAGTTAAAATTCATCACCAGACCCAAGGTCTTACAGATTTTCTCCCTTTTCCTTTTAAGATTTTTATAGTTTTGCCATTTAAATTTGTCTACGGGCAATCTTGAGTGAATTTTGCTATCAGTTGTAAAGTTTGTGTCTATGTTCTCTTCATTCTATACGTTTTTTAATTAATTGCTCCTTAACCAGTTTTTGAGACAGCATAATGAGCCATTTGGCTGTGTTTCAGTTTGGATTTCCAAAGGCACTACGTACAGCAGAACTGCATTTAGGATGAAGTCCCTGGACTTTGTGAGCTCAGCACTCCCTGAACTTTTCTGATGGTCCACAGCGGGGTGCCAGATCCACCTCTGACCCACAGGGCACAGGTGCATTCTGCCCATGGACTTGGCCCCTTGCACAGCCGGCAGGGGCTTGGTCTCTTTAGGACTGTCAGAGCTTCGTCTTCTAGACAATGGGGCTGTGTCCATGCTGTCATGGGCTGAGTTTTCTTGGGCATCTCTGTGAAAAGGTGCCATAAGAGGAAAAAAAGACAAAGTGGGGAGAAGTTTCCTGTGTGCAGCTGACTGTTTAGGGAAGTTCTGTCTTCAGAGGAACCTCAGAAAGAGGTTGATGTGGAAAACTGGGGTTTTAGTTAGTTTTGTGTGCAGTGGAGATGGTGACCAGTGATGTTCTTTGGTGCTTGGTGTCCCACTTTCCTGGCAATGTTTTTTTTTTCCCCTGGCAATGTTTATTGAGGAGGGTGTCCCTCCCTCTTTTTATGTCCTTGGCCCCATTTTCATGAATTAACTGACCACAGCCATGCGGGTTTATCTCTGGGCTCTTTATGCTGTTACTCTCATCCATGTGTCTGTGTTTGTGCCAGTTCCTCACTGTTGTGGTCACTGCAGCTCCGTGATACAGTTTGATGCTAGGGAAGGAGATGCCTCCAGTTGTGTCCTCCTTTCTCAGAACTTCTTTGGTTGTTCAGGGTCCTTAGTTGTCCTACATTAATAACAGGATTGTTATTTCTATTTCAGTGAAACATATCATTGAACATTACGTTGTTGTTGCAGTGAATTTGTTGATAGCTTTGGGTAGAATCAATAATTTAATACCAGTAATTCTTCCAATCCATGAGTACAGAACATTTTTCTGTTTATTTTTGTCTTCTTTAATTTCTTTTTCAATGGCTTATAGTTTTTTGAGTACAAGTCTTCCACATCCTTGGTTAAATTTATTCCTGGATATTTTGTTCTTTTTGATACAATTATAAATGTGATTGTTTCCTTGAATTTTCCTTCTGATGGGTTATTATTAGTGTATAGAAATGCAGCTGATTTTTGTACATTGATTTCTTATTGAACTTTATTGAATTTGTTTATTTTAACAACTGTTTGTTAAGTGTTGTGGAAAATTGTAATGTTAAAATCTCACCGTTTCTCCTGCATCCCAGGTTGTGCACAGGATCCAAGACTTGCTGGCTACGGGTGTACTCCTCCCACAGTGCCTCTTAATAACAAGTGGACTCCTACGAGGGCGATGAGCATCACACCTCTGGCTGACCTTGGTCTGGGTGAGTCTTGGCTTCTAGAACAAGGCTTGATGTCTGTCTTATCAACTTCTCTGCTGTGGTATTGATATGGTTGTTTTGAAAAGTGGTGGACTTCCCAGTAATTTCTTTCATAGTAAAAACTACTCACAGTTGTCCCTTTATACAAAATACTGTAGGGTGTTTTACATAAAACGGGGTAGTCTCCCGAGGAGCCGTCATATAACCCACCAGTGAAGAAGCCGTGTGGCTTCCGCATTACTGTGTGACCCGCTGGCCCACTTCAACTTTCACCATTTGGCGCAGCTGCTTGTTTTCTTTTTCTGGGTTTGTTACTGAGACTCTCACTGTGACAGCCTTGATGGATGTAAAGCACACATGATGGCCATGTGATCTGGGAGAACTTTTCTTTACGGCTTTTTTTCACTAGGGATCTTTACAGTGTTTGTTAATGTTGTAAGTTGTATCAGCACTACATTCCTACATTATTTTCATTGTGATTAAAAATACATGTGACACTTTTTTTTACATTTTTTATTGATTCATTATCATTTTACAGTGTTGTGTCAAATTCCAGTGTTCAGCACAATTTTTCAGTCATTCATGGACATATACACACTCATTGTCACATTTTTTTCTCTGTGATTTATCATAACATTTTGTGTATATTTCCCTGTGCTATACAGTGTAATCTTGTTTATCTTTTCTACAATTTTGAAATCCCAGTCTATCCCTTCCCACCCTCTACCCGCCCCCCCCCGTAACCACAAGTCTGTATTCTCTGTCCATGAGTCTATTTCTGTCCTGTATTTAGGCTTTGTTTTTGTTTGTTTGTTTGTTTTTGTTTTTTAGATTCCACATATGAGCGATCTCATATGGTATTTTTCTTTCTCTTTCTGGCTTACTTCACTTAGAATGACATTCTCTAGGATCATCCATGTTGCTGCAAATGGCATTATGTTGTCGGTTTTTATGGCTGAGTAGTATTCCAATGTATAAATATACCACATCTTCTTTATCCAGTCACCTGTTGATGGATATTTAGGTTGTTTCATGTTTTGGCTATTGTAAATAGTGCTGCTATGAACATTGGGGTGCAGGTGTCATCCTGAAGTAGATTTCCTTCTGGGTACAAGCCCAGGAGTGGGATTCCTGGGTCATATGGTAAGTCTATTCCTAGTCTTTTGAGGAATCTCCACACTGTTTTCCATAGTGGCTGCACCAAACTGCATTCCCACCAGCAGTGTAGGAGGGTTCCCCTTTCTCCACAGCCTCTCCAGCATTTGTCATTTGTGGATTTTTGAATGACGCCATTCTGACTGGTGTGAGGTGATACCTCATTGTAGTTTTGGTTTGCATTTCTCTGATAATTAGTGATATTGAGCATTTTTTCATGTGCTTTTTGATCATTTGTATGTCTTCCTTGGAGAGTTGCTTGTTTAGGTCTTCTGCCCATTTTTGGATTGGGTTGTTTATTTTTTTCTTATTGAGTCGTATGAGCTGCTTATATATTCTGGAGATCAAGCCTTTGTCGGTTTCACTTGCAAAAATTTTCTCCCATTCCATAGGTTTTCGTCTTGTTTTATTTCTGGTTTCCTTTGCTCTGCAGAAGTTTGTAAGTTTCATTAGGTCCCATTTGTTTATTATTGCTTTTATTTCTTCTAGGAGAAAATTTTTGAAATGTATGTCAGATAATGTTTTGCCTATGTTTTCCTCTAGGAGGTTTATTGTATCTTGTCTTATGTTTAAGTCTTTAATCCATTTTGAGTTGATTTTTGTATATGGTGTAAGAGTGTGTTCTAGCTTCATTGTTTTACATGCTGCTGTCCAGTTTTCCCAACACCATTTGCTGAAGAGACTGTCTTTATTCCACTGTATATTCTTGCCTCCTTTGTCGAAGATGAGTTGACCAAAAGTTTGTGGGCTCATTTCTGGGCTCTCTATTCTGTTCCATTGGTCTATATGTCTGTTTTGGTACCAATACCATGCTGTCTTGATGACTGTAGCTCTATAGTATTGTCTGAAGTCTGGGAGAGTTATTCCTCCAGCCTCTTTCTTTCTCTTCAGTAATGCTTTAGCAATTCTAGGTCTTTGATGGTTCCATATAAATTTTATTATGATTTGTTCTAGTTCTGTGAAATATGTCCTGGGTAATTTGATAGGGATTGCATTAAATCTGTAGATTGCCTTGGGCAGTGTGACCATTTTAACAATATTGATTCTTCCAATCCAAGAGCATGGAATATCTTTCCATTTTTTAAAGTCTTCTTTAATTTCCTTCATCAATGGTTTATAGTTTTCTGTGTATAATTCTTTCACCTCCTTGGTTAGATTTATTCCCAGATATTTTATTACTTTGGGTGCTATTTTAAAGGGGATTGTTTCTTTACTTTCTTTTTCTGTTGATTTATCGTTAGTGTAAAGAAAGGCAACTGATTTTTGAACATGAATTTTGTAACCTGCTACCTTGCTGAATTCTTCGATCAGCTCTAGTAGCTTTTTTTGTGGACCTTTTAGGGTTTTCTATATATAGTAACATGTCATCAGCATATAATGACACTTTTACCTCTTCTTTTCCAATTTGGATCCCTTTTATTTCTTTCTCTTGCCTGATTGCTGTGGCTAGGACTTACAGGACTATATTGAATAGGAGTGGTGATAGTGGGCATCCTTGTCTTGTCCCAGATTTTAGTGGGAAGCTTTTGAGTTTTTCACCGTTGAGAACTATGCTGGGTGTAGGTTTGTCATATATAGCTTTTATTATGTTGAGATATGTTCCCTCTATACCCACTTTGGCGAGAGTTTTTATCATAAATGGGTGTTGGATTTTATCAAATGCTTTTTCTGCATCGATTGAGATGATCATGTGGTTTTTGTCCTTTCTCTTGTTGATGTGATGTATTACATTGATTGATTTGTGTATGTTGAACCAGCCTTGTGTCCCTGGGATGAACCCCACTTGGTCATGATGAATAATCTTTTTTATGTGTTGTTGGATTCTATTTGCTAAAATTTTGGTGAGGATTTTGGCGTCTATGTTCTTCAGTGATATTGGCCTATAATTCTCTTTTTTTGTAGTGTCTTTGCCTGGTTTTGGTATCAGGGTGATGGTGGCTTCATAGAATGAGTTTGGGAGTATTCCCTCCTTTTCAATCGTCTGGAAGAGTTTGCGAAGGACTGGTATGAGTTCTTCTTTGTATGTTTGGTAGAATTCCCCAGTGAAGCCATACGGTCCTGGACTTTTATTTGTAGGGAGGTTTTTAATTGCTATTTCTATTTCCTTTCTAGTGATCGGATTGTTCAAGTGTTCAGTTTCTTCTTGACTCAGTTTTGGTGGACAGTATGTTTCCAGAAACTTGTCCATCTCCTCTAGGTTATCCAATTTGGTTCCATATAGTTTTTCATAATATTCTCATATGATATTCTGTATTTCTATTTTGTTTGTTGTAATTTCTCCGTTTTCCTTTCTTATTTTGCTAATTTTTGCTCTCTCTTTTTTCTTCTTTGTGAGTTTGGCCAGAGGTTTGTCGATTTTACTTACTTTTTCAAAAAACCATCTTTTGGTTTGGTTGATTTTTTCTATGGTCTTGTTAATCTCTATTGTATTTAATTCCTCTCTGATCTTTATTATTTCCTTCCTTCTGCTGCTTTTTGGGGCTTTTTGTTCTTCTTTTACTAATTGATTCAGGTGGTGGGTTAACTTGTTTATTTGAGATTGTTCTTCTTTTTTGAGGAATGCCTGTATCGCTATAAACTTCCCTCTTAGCACTGCCTTTGCTGTGTCCCATAGGTTTTGAGTGGTTGTACTTTCAAAAATACGTATGACACTTTTAACTGAAATCATTTCAAGTACACATTTTTGTGGTATTAACTAGCTTTACATAATTGTACGAACAAGTTCAAGGACTTGTGTGCCTAGTTTAAGCATGGGAGATACCCAGGAAGTTGAGTAATTCCCTGAAGTGGCCCAAAACATCACCTGAATTGCCATCTTTGTCTAACACCAAAAGAATGGAAGGTTATGTTCATCATATAGATTTAAATCTTAGCCTTCTCTATTGATAAATTTTCTGAGGTTTTTTCTTTCTTCTATTCCTGGTACAGAAAGGGAGTTTACTTTTCAAATGTAGGTTTCCCTTATAAATGTAAATTTGCCTCACAAAAGGCAGACTTGACTTGGATTTCATAGAGTCTCATGTGTCTTATTTTTTAAGAAATCTGCCCATTGTAATCTTCATGCCAAAGAGATATATTTTAGGGTGTAATTTGCCCTCTTTCCATGGGTGTACCCCAACTTGCTTCTGTATTCATGCATGGAAGGGCATCCTCATGTTTCAAAGTTTTAAGCTATTATGAGTAGAGTTGCTGTGTATAATTGCATGCTAGTTTTTGTGTGGACACTTTATCAAAGCAGTTGTCTGAATACTAGAGGTGCAGTGTTGGATTCTCAGGCGAGCATTGACTAGCTTTGGAAAAAACTGCCAAACTGTCTTTCAAAGTGGCCACACATGCATTCCACCTGCAGTGAGGGAGAGTTCCTGTTTTTCTTCATCTTCCATCAATCACAAGTAATGTCATTTTTTTGGAGTTTAGTGGTTCTCATAAGTGTGCAGTATTATATCATTATTGTTTTAACTTGCAATTTCCTACTGGTGTATGATTTTTGAGAACATTTTTACATGTGTATTTACTATCTGTGTGTTTTCTTTGGAGAGGTGTTTGTTAAGATCTTTACCTATTTTTATTGGGGTGTTTGTTGTAAAGGTCTTGGTGTAATTTGAGTCCAAATCCATAATCAGTTATGTGTTTTGTAAATTTATGTTTCTCAGTATGTGTCTTGTCTTTAGGTTTTCTGAATAAGGTCATAGAGTTTAAATTTTTAAATTTTCAAATTCCACAGTATAAATTTTACTTCTGTGAATAGGCTTGGGGGTTTCTGTAAAAGTTCATTACCTAGACAAGGTTATGTCGATTTCCTTACATGTTGTTTTTTAGAATAATTCCAGATGTGCATTATATAAGTGTCTACGAACAATTTAGAGTACATTTTGGTGTGAGTAGTAAAAACTGAGTGCTTGTGGCCTGCAGTTCCCAGCTGGCCAGCAGGTGGCACTATGCCTGTTCTCTGACCCTCAAGGTGCACGTGTCTCACTGAGGGGTTTGGCTCCTGTGGGAACTTGGCTCCTTGTGGGGCTGGTGGAGGCTGGGTCTCTTCAGGACCCGCCATGGCTTCAGCTTCAGGACAACACTCAACCAACCAAGTCCACCAAGACAGGAGCCAGACGTCTTCAAGAATCACCAGGAGGCATCACTGTGGGAGTAAAAGGTGAGGGAAAAGTGGGGAGAGGCTTCCTGTGTGTGATTGCAACTAAGGGTTTCCATTTTCAGAGGATCCAGCAGAGGGCCTTGATGTGGAAAATTTTCAAATTTACTTGATTTTGTGTCTAGTGTTGATAGTGTCTGGTGTCATTTTGGGGGTATGGTGTCCCATGTTCTTGGCAACATTTATTGAGGGGACTGTCCTTTTCCCATTTTGTGTTGGCTCTTTTGCCATGAATTAACTGGCACCCTAAAGATGGGTTTATTTCTGTGCTCCCTGTTCTGTTCCTCTGGTCCATGTGCCATTTTTGTGCCAATACCTTACTGTATCTCTACTGGTGACTGTGGCTTTCTAATGTCATGTGAAGCCAGGGAGGGAGACGCCTCCAACTGTGTTCTCCCTCCTCAAGGTTGCTCAGGCTATTCCAGGTTCTTTTTTAATCCATGTAAATGGTAGGATTTCTTGTTTTTTGTTTATGTGAAAAAAATGTCATTTGCTAGAGTTTGGTAGAGTTTGCAGTTAATGTGCGCACTGCTTAGGCTTCGTGAATGTTACAGTAATGTTCTTCTAGTGCACGAGCACAGCTTTTGTTTTGTGTATGTCCTGTTCAATGTCTTTATGAGTGCTTTCTAACTTTCCATGTGCAGGCCTTTCACATCCTTGGTTCATTTTATTCCTAGGTATTTTATTTTTATTTTTATTTTTGGTGCAATTGTTAAATGGGATTGCTTTATTAATTTCTCTTTCTGAAACTTCTTTATTAGTGTGTAGAGTCAATTGATTTTTGTATATTTATATGGTATCATGTAGCTTTACTTAAGTTATTTCTTACTTTTCAACAGGGTTTTTTTTTGGTATTTTGATGTGGAAAAGTAGAATTCAAAATTGCCACTTTTTAAAAATCACATCCATGCCATTCACAACAACCAAGACACAGTGGGTTATGATATTATCTTATGATGTCTCTCAATAATATGTAGATTCCTGCAAGGGTGATCAGCTTAACCATTTTGGATCAACTGGAACTGGCGAAGGCTTGGGCTCTACAGTGAAGTTTGATGTTTTCTCTGCTTTTCTGTAATGATTTTAACATGGCTGACTTAAGAAATTTACTTTATAATTTTAAACATACAGAATATGTGCAGTAGCAGTACAATGTCCTCTTCATCTGTAAGCTCAGGTTTCTCACTCATCAGTGATGTAGCACGTATGCCACTTCTCATGACAATCTCTAGTGTGTTTTTACCTTGAGTAGAGACATCTCTCTACTCACATAACATGCAAATGAGGATTCATTATGGTTTTCACTTCATAATGCAGTCCACAGGCTCAGTTCCACTGCCAGCACCTGCTCCAACTGTATGGCTATGGGTTTTCCCAATCCGATCCAGTGTTTGTTTGGTTTTTTCCTGGAACTGTTCTTGAGACTTTCTCTTATTTTCCCAAATTTGATTGAATTAAAGGACAAAAGATGAGTATGATCTGGGTGGCCTTTTCTGCATGGCCTCTTTTTCTTAGGATGTTTTCGTTGTTCATCCATGTTGTAACAAATATCAGTACTTCATGTTTTTCATTGTGAGTAAATCTATTCCATATGACATTTACCATTTAAACTGCTTTAAGTATATAGTGTCATTACATTCATGTCATACAGGTGCTGGATATTAGCTATGTTTACGTTGTTGTAGAAATTTTCTCAGCACTCATCTGCACTACTTTTTCAGTTTCCCCAAGTGAGGCTGCATCCACTAGACACCAACTCCTAACCCCTGGCAAGTACATTGTACGTCTTGTTATTGAATTAGACTTATACGGATACCTTATCTTAGAATCATAGACTGTGTGTCCTTTTTTGGTTTGATTTGGTTTGTTTCCCTTGAATGACTTCAAGGTTCATCCACATTGTAGGATGTGTCAGAATTACCTTCATTTTAAAGGCTGAATCCTGTTTAAATGTGTAAAGTAGTTATAATTATTTTATTTTGATTTAAAGATAAGTATAGTTGGATAGCTACCCCTGTACTAACACACGGACACTACTTTGAACCTTTACTAACCTGTAGTAAGTGCCAGCACTTGTTGAAGCATGTGTACATCGACCTCTAGGTGGCAGTCTGGCCACGTAGGAGCCTCTGCCGACC
Source organism: Vicugna pacos (assembly GCF_048564905.1). NCBI lineage: Eukaryota > Metazoa > Chordata > Mammalia > Artiodactyla > Camelidae > Vicugna > Vicugna pacos. The sequence goes on from NC_132988.1 coordinate 121,856,566, forward strand.
TAGCCATGTCCTCCATGTATTTAGGAGGTGTCTCATTCTTGGTGATTTTAATTTTTTTAACTACAATCAGTAATATAAAACCATCAGCCATATCCCAATGTATGTAGTTTGAGTTAGTTGTATATGTGGTTTATTCCCCTGCATGTGGATAGCCAGTTATCCAGCACCGTTTGTGGAAAAGAGTAGTTAAAAAAAAAAACCTAAATATTCACGCTTGTCAAAAATGTATTGATCCTAAGTGAATGGGATTATGTTTGGGCTTCTTATGTACAGCCATTTATCTATATTTATATTTTATGGCAATATTTTTTATATTGCTTTGTATTGACATGAAATTTGAAAATATGAAGCCCTAGCTTTGGTTTTCCCTTTTCAAGTTTGTTTTGTCTTTTTAGGGTTCCTAAAATTATACACGAATGTTAAAATCAACTTCTGTGTTTGTTCCAAAATTGTAATAGAAATTACCTTGTCTCCCTAGATTGCTTTGGGCGCTCATGCCATATTTAGTTTTGTTACCAACATGGGGTGTCTTCTTTTTTTCTTTTTTAAGGTTGTATTTCATTTCTTTTAGTGGTGTCTTTTCCATTTTAATTTACTAGTCTTGTAACTTGACTAAATTGACTCTTAACTATTTTAGTAATATTGGCATCATGTAAAATACAATTCTCTTAAATTCTTGAGATTATTCGCTGTTAATGTGTCCATGTAGACAAATTTTGATTCATTGATACTTTGTATTGTCTACTTGCTGAAGTATTTGAGTTGCTCACGGTTTAAAAATCGAGCTAGTCAATGAATTGTTCATGCTTTGAAGATGTATATGTAAACTGATGTCAACCATGTCTGTGAATAGACGTCCTTTTATATGTAACAATTTTATGTTTATTCTCTTTCATCCTGGATTTGCCTGGAATTTCCTGTGCAATAGTGGATAA